>NC_134596.1:41472500-41772500 GCF_037038515.1 Microtus pennsylvanicus | reverse complement strand
AGAGTTTTTTTTTTTTTGATGAGGAATGAGAACTACGTTTATGTATAAACTTAAATGATCCCTGGGGCTGCTAGGTAGGGGGAAGGTAAAGGGTTAGAACGGACCAAATGCAGGAGGCCAGACTGGAAGCTTTCAGTACCCTGGACTGGAAGGGTGGCAGTGGAGCCGGGTGTGTGTGTCTGGCAGAAAGCTCAGAACAGTGCTGGTGGGACTGTGGTATGGGCTGGCCTTGAACATGAAGCAGGATGAGAAAATAAAGCAAAGCACGGATGTAGGAGGGTGTTCTCCCCTCTACACGCCTTTACCAGCTGCTCATGCATGTTCTGATCTTCCTAGAATCCTTAGAAAAGGTCTGTGAGATATTCCCGGCGGCAGATGGGGAAACTGAGGCTCCTAGGGGCAGAGTTTGTCCTGGATAAGCAAAAGCAAAGCCCTGTGCTTGGTCTTACACCTCACATTGGAACTTAGCAGAGTGTGGAGCTGGGTCCCCCAAGTCAGAGGCCACAGTCTTGGGTGGGGTCTTTGCCGTGCTGCCAGGCCTTAGTATTCTCAACTGGACCAAGGGGCATAGTCAGCATGGAGCACAGGTTCCTATCACTCTGGGCATCCAGGGATGGGATACTCAGTGACATTTGCTAACCAGAGCTCTGCCCTCTCTGCAGTGGGTGAGCCCATCACCGTCCCCAAGCTGGAGTACCCGACCCAGAAGGACATCGACATGTACCACGCCATGTACATGGAGGCCCTGGTGAAGCTCTTTGACAATCACAAGACCAAATTCGGCCTTCCGGAGACAGAGGTGCTGGAGGTGAACTGACCCAGCCCGTGGGGTCCAGCTCCTGGAAGGAGTGACTGCGAATCCTTTTCTACCAAGTTCTCAAGTGCATTTTGCTCTGTAAATTTGGAAGCGTCATGGGTGTCTGTGGGTTATTTAAAAGAAATTATAATTTGTTAAACCATTGCCATGTTAGATCTTTTGTAAGAAGGGGTGAGTCAGTATTTTAAGTTCTCACGTCTAGTATGTCCTGCACAAGGTGGTGGCTGACATTTCTGGGCCTTGATGGTTTCTTATTCACCCCTTCTAAGGTTCCCCAAACAACAGACACCTGGCCCTGCTGAACTGGGGAAGGACAATCCTTATGACTTGGCCACTTAGATAATCCTCTTTGCTCCAGGGATTCTCAAGAGGCAGAGGCCGTGTTTAGCAAACATCTCCATTCCCACCACCCCACATGTGACTGAAGGTCTGGTTCTTCTTGCCAAGGGGAGGATGCAGAGAACAGAGTTGGCCCCCTTTGGGGAAGGTGGCAGATAGCATCTGGAGTCTCCTCTCTGCTCCTCACCCTACCCCTTTTCTCCAATCTGAGCCTATGCTGGCCTCCTGTATACTGTGCTAGGGACAAGGATGTCCCACAGGTACTGTCTTGGGTTATCTCGCTGCTGTTGGCTGGTTTTACTCTGAAGGCTGGCACCGTAGATTCAGCACAGCTCAGCCATGGCTTGGAACATGTTCTCTCAGCCGCCTGAGCTCTCCTGAGCCACACCCCAAGTCTGGTGTGAGGACGGGTCTCTCTTCTATTCAAAAAGGGGCCTGGCTTTCGATGTAGCACACTGGGTCCAGGGCAGGAGGCCCTGTACCCAAGCCTCACATGTGTGCCTTCCTGAGGCATTGGGCCAGGGAAGAGAGCCACCCCCCTCCTGTGTATTCTGTTTTCTTTCCATGAGATTGTTGTGCCATGTCACACTTTTGTATATTCCTAGACTAATAAATGGAAACAAGAACTACCTGTGAGTCATTGTTCAATTCTTCACTTATACACTATCTGTCCTACTGCACAGGGCACACTGCAGTGCCCACTGCACTTACACACTATCTGTCCTACTGCACAGGGCAGATGCAGTGCCCACTGCACTTACACACTATCTGTCCTACTGCACAGGGCAGATGCAGTGCCCACTGCACTTACACACTATCTGTCCTACTGCACAGGGCAGATGCAGTGCCCACTGCACTTACACACTATCTGTCCTACTGCACAGGGCACACTGCAGTGCCCACTGCACTTACACACTATCTGTCCTACTGCACAGGGCAGATGCAGTGCCCACTGCACTTACACACTATCTGTCCTACTGCACAGGGCAGATGCAGTGCCCACTGCACTTACACACTATCTGTCCTACTGCACAGGGCAGATGCAGTGCCCACTGCACTTACACACTATCTGTCCTACTGCACAGGGCACACTGCAGTGCCCACTGCACTTACACACTATCTGTCCTACTGCACAGGGCACACTGCAGTGCCCACTGCACTTACACACTATCTGTCCTACTGCACAGGGCAGATGCAGTGCCCACTGCACTTACACACTATCTGTCCTACTGCACAGGGCAGATGCAGTGCCCACTGCACTTACACACTATCTGTCCTACTGCACAGGGCACACTGCAGTGCCCACTGCACTTACGCACTATCTGTCCTACTGCACAGGGCACACTGCAGTGCCCACTGCACTTACACACTATCTGTCCTACTGCACAGGGCACACTGCAGTGCCCACTGCACTTACACACTATCTGTCCTACTGCACAGGGCAGATGCAGTGCCCACTGCACTTACACACTATCTGTCCTACTGCACAGGGCAGATGCAGTGCCCACTGCACTTACACACTATCTGTCCTACTGCACAGGGCACACTGCAGTGCCCACTGCACTTACGCACTATCTGTCCTACTGCACAGGGCACACTGCAGTGCCCACTTTCTGCGGATTCCATTAGACTTGGGCCTTTACTGACCTTGTAACAACTGGGTTCAAAATCAAATGACTAGAGCTCTGGAGAATGGCTCTGTGGTTAAGGGCCTTGGCTGCTTAGGCCTTTGTTCGATTTTGAATTATCCACATGGATGCTTACAACTGTAACTCCTGTCTTAGGAGAATTGTGGGCCTAAGGCACACAAGCTGTGTAACAGACACACGTAAGCAAAATACCCATACATCTAATTTTTTTGAAAGAGAAAATAGTAATGACTTCAAGCATTTGCCCCCACCGTCCTAAAGCAGACACTGGGCCCTCTGATTACCATCCCTGCCAAGGCCACAGTCCAGGTCTTGGTAGTGTTGGCCAGGGCTAAAAACATCTCAGTCTGATGAAGAGATCCACTTTCCTTGTTCATGTGGGTGATGGCAAGACCCCCCCCCCCCCACTGACTTGACAGAAGACCATTCACAGATCCTTGTCCTGTACACCTTTCCACAGGTATACTCACTGCTCAGGCGTAGCGGTAAGAGGAGCCAGTGTGCAGAGAACAATATAAGCCACAACTCTGTCACAAAGAATGATGTCCTTCTAGTCTCACTTTCATTGGAGGTGAGGAGGAGGGGAACGCCGAGAGGCAAGGACCAGGCAGCCTCGTTGCACGTTACCACTGTTTGTGGTCATGTTCTAGAACAGCAGAGCTGGAAGGGTCTTCACAAACTCTTCAGACAGTTCCCTGTGCTTACTCTCAGAATAGGCGACCTTGTTCCTTCAGTTGGGGGCTTCTCAGCAGCCAGAGATCCTGCCGTTAGACCACAGACCTCATTCCTACCTCCTGACTGCTCATTTGCCATCCCCCAGCCTCAGGGCATCCCCTCTGCCCGAAGGCCTGGTGGGCTGCAGAAGACCCTGTAGCCCAACCTGGAGTCCTTGAAAATGCAGTGGCTAAGCTGGGCCTCAGCAGAGGTTTGCCGGGGGAGGGAGGCAGGCCGAGCAGCCAGCACAAAGATGGGGCGACCCTGCCCTGTTCTGTTGCTTTTCAGGATCCAGGGGTTGCGAACAGGCAGGTCATTTCTACAGTTTCCAGATGGCAGGGAGGACAGAGGAAGCCCCTGCTGACTTCTGTTATACCAGACAGTCCTCAAGAACATGAAAAAGCTCAGGCCAGAAGCCAGCCATTTCCTTCTGGTGGTGGCAAGGCCTATTTTCTGGTGAGAGCCTCAGGCCCACGCCAAATTTCTAGTACCAGTCCCGGTGTGCAGCCAACCCAACAAGAGATATAAAAGCCTCTGGCTCCAGGCTAAGCTCTGGCTGTAACCTCGGCCACCCCAGAACATTCCTAAGGATTGCATTTCCTATTAGTGAGTGTTACTGTATACTAGGAAACTCAGCTACCTCGGTGTGGATAAAGGGTTTCCTTGCCCAGGACCATCTATCTAACAACACTGTGTCCAGAGCTGAGCCAGCCTCATCTTCAGCTAGAGCTGGGGGACCCTGGGTCAATGTTGGGAAGGTTTGCCTTAGCCTACTGAGGAGTGTCATTTCCGTGATTCTTCCCGTGGCCACAAGGCGGCGCTGATGTTGGTTCCAATGCAAAGATAGCAAGGCTGACTGGCTTATGTTTTGACACTCACCTGGCTTCTTCTATTCTAAGCTAGCAGCTACAGATAAATGGAGTAGGAGGACTCGACAGAAACTTAGCCACTATATGGAATCTATTACTGGGAAAGTTGGTGGAGAGGGGCCAAGGGATCTCCATCACACAGCCAATCAGCATTCACTGCCTGTTTCCTCTTCCTTCAGAGATGGAGAGACCACTCTTGGTTTCTAGGCACTTGAAACATTACCATTGGGGGCAAATCACCCATATTTCAAAAAGGCGCCCCCCCAATTTTCCCACAGTCCTGAAAATTATTTCCTACTTCACTCCTAATATCATAGACTACTGAGGTTGGGCTGCATTCACCTAAGACCTGGCAGACACCATCAGCACCACCCTGTCACGTGACTTACAGGGTCTCAGCTTCTGCACCTTTATATGTATTTATCTGTACTCCTGAGTAACGCAATACTGAGAGAGCTGACAGACAGCTGAAAATGCTCACCCTGGGGCTCAGCCCATGGGCCCTAACCAGAAAACGGTAGCTGTGATGGTGTTAATTCTGCCTTTGAAGCACAGCAACGACCATAGGCAGCCGATGTATGGGAGCATGTCGGAAAATGAAAAGAAACCCAGTGTATTAAGTAGAATGTAGAGTTTGTAATACATGTAATACATGGTGGTAGCACATGCTTTTAATCCCAGCACTCGGGAGGCAGAGGCAGGCAGATCTCTGTGAGTTCAAGGCCTGCCTGATCTACAAAGCAAGTTCTAGGGCTGTTATTTATACAGAGAAACTCTATCTTGAAAAACAAAGAACTGACTCCCCCTTCTTTCACTTCTCCTCAGTGCTGAGTGCTTCCCATCCACTGCACCTGGCCCCCCTTTGGTTCTGTGGTCCATGCCCCTTCTTCAAGCCAGTGCTCCCTGTTCCTTCAGTCTCTACCCTTCCCCTTGCTCTCTCCAGCCTTTGTACAACCGACACCTCTGTGCCCTTCAGGCCTCACCGTGGCCAAGGCCATTCCTAAGGAATATTTTCTCTGGACACCTCTTGCTAGATCTGCACTGGGCTTTCTACATGCCTGCAATGTGGTATTTGTTGCCTCTCTGGCTTGCCACATGTCCCCAAGCTCCTGGGCACACGTCAGCACGTTTATGACCATGGAACTGCAGGAGCTAGCCCAAGTCTCTGCTCGGGTATGCTCTCTGTGTGACAGGTTTATTTCCTCTCTCTGGTCTGTTCCATTTGGGGGAGACATGGAGGTGTTACAGTTTAGATCTGTAACCCCAGAGGCCCACGCGTTGAGGGCAGCTCATTTGGGTTTTTTTGAGAGGTGGTCAGGAGGCAGGACCTAGTGAGGGAAGTTAGCCCACTGAAGATACACTCTTGACGCAGATTTGGTTACCCTGTCCTTTCTCAGTTCCCTTTCTTTGTGTCTTGACTGTCGCGCAGAGAACAAGCTTCCTCTGCCACACACACCTGTCTTGATGCACTGTGGCTGCTATGGGCCCAAAGCAATGGGGCTGAAACGGGAAAAATAACCCCTGCCTTGTGTTGAATTGGCTGTCTTCAGGTGTTCTGACATAATGAGTCACTAACGCACGAGCACGAGGCCCCTGCATGAACCCAACACTCAAGCCTCCGTCCCCTGCGTGAACTCAACACTCAAGCCTCCATCCATAGCTAACTCACGAGGCCCCTGCATGAACCCAACACTCAAGCCTCCATCCATAGTTAACGCACGAGGCCCTCGCGTGATCCCAACACTCAAGCCTCCATCCATAGCTAACGCACGAGGCCCTCGCGTGATCCCAACACTCAAGCCTCCGTCCATAGCTAACGCACGAGGCCCCTGCGTGAACCCAACACTCAAGCCTCCATCATAGCTAACGCATGAGGCCCTCGCGTGATCCCAACACTCAAGCCTCTGTCCATAGCTAACGCACGAGGCCCTCGCGTGATCCCAACACTCAAGCCTCCGTCCATAGCTAACGCACAAGGCCCCTGCATGAACCCAACACTCAAGCCTCCATCCATAGCTAACGCACGAGGCCCTGTGTGAACTCAACACTCAAGCCTCCGTCCATAGCTAACGCACGAGGCCCTGCGTGATCCCAACACTCAAGCCTCCATCCATAGCTAACGCACGAGGCCCCTGCGTGATCCCAACACTCAAGCCTCCATCCATTCACTCGCTGGCTTCATTTCGTCATCTCCTCAATGATGCTTGTGAAGCCTCCATCATGTCTGGGTGCTGGGGACTCAGAGAGAAAACCCAGAGCGAAGGTGACTAACTCACCCTACCCAGCATAGCTGGACACATGGATAAACCTGTAAAGACATGCCAGGCAGCCATGAGGGCGTGCAGAGGAGGTGATACATTTAATTTGACTGAGTTTGGGTTGAGTGAGAATGGCCTCCATAGGCTCATACATCTGAATATTTGGTCCCCAGCTGTTGGAACTGTATGGGAAGGAACAGGAAGTGTGACTTTGCTGGAGGATGTGTGTCACTAGGGGCAGGCTTTGAGGTTTGGAAAGACCGCATCCCTGCTCTTTCTCTCCCTGACTCTGGTTGTGAATCAAGACATGAGCTCTCAGCTGTACCTTGCTCTGCCGTCGTGGACTCGAACCCTTTGAGCCCATAAGCCCTATTCAATGCTTTCCTTGGTAAGTTGCTTTGGTCGTGGTGTTTTATCACAGTGATAGAAGGGTAACTAAGACACCGAGCTTTCAAACGGTTCCCCTCTGGCCTCCGAAGAGTCAGTCACATTGTTACCCCCTGACCTTTAACTTTCCTGCCCTGGCAGGTAGGCTGGACTTGGCCACTTAGATCAGCGGTTCTCAATCTCTGGGTCGTGACCCCTTCCCCCGGGGTCGCATACAGGATATCCACATTATGATTCACAACACTGGCAAAATTGCAGCTATGAAGTCAAAGTGAAAATCATTTTTACGGTTGGGGGTCCGCCACGACATGAGGAACTGTAGTAAGGGGTCACCACATTGGGAAGATTGAGAACCACTGACTTGGTTGCATGTTTCCCTGGTAAACACACACATGGCTGTATAAATACCACGATAATTCCAAGCAATTTGAACGATTTTTTCATGTTGAAATGGTCATATTGCAAAGTTCCAAAGAAGACAAAGTGTTTCAGGATAAAACGGCATATATGAAAATAATTACCGGACGTGTTTCTTGAACACGTGCTGTTTCCGAGGCACTATCCGCCATGACTGATATGCATTTTCTTTAATACTTCGCAGGCAGCAAGCTGAGTTTCCCTCTGGGGCTTGAGTGAAGCGGGCTGAGAAGTCTGAGAAGGGCCATGCATTTGAGGGAGGCATTTCCGGTATCCAGCAGGCAGCCTGCGAGGTGCTGAACCCCGTGAAGGATTGTGGGAAGATGGCCTTTGCGGAAATGCGCTCTCCCCTCTCATTGCTTCTTCAGAACACTGGATTAGCTGTCCCTGCCACTGCGAAGTTTGTCTGGGCGCCACTGTCCTTGGGTTTCATTCAGCACTAGGTACAAACACGAGTAGTAGCTCAGCTCGTGACTCATCGCTTATTGGACCCTTCTCCAAGGAGCTGGCTCGGGAAGAGTCTGATTTCCCGGGACCTAGCAGAGGAGTTCTCTGGATGTGTTTGAGTGAATCAAGCAACAAAAGTAGCTGACAGAAGGGAGCCCCGAAGGAAGACGAAGTGTTTCTGTGTTCCCTCTGTGGGCCCATTTTTCTTTTGTACATTTATATGTATGTATTGATGTTTATGTGTGTGGGCTCCTACATGCTGCAGGCGGGCTCCCGCGAGTCAGGGGGCAACTTATGGGGATGAGTTCTCTCCCTCTGCCAGGTGGGTTCCAGGGATGGAACTCGGATCCTCGGGCTTGGCAGCAAGCACCTTTACCTGCTGAGCCAGCTTGTTGGACCACAAACTCTTTTCTTGTTACTTTTGTTGTAGGCTGAATGACAGCCCAGATAGTCAAATCATTTGAACCTGTGATCATAACTATATTTGGGAATAGTTACATATATATTTATTTTCTTCTCTCCTTCTCTTCCTTTTATCTTTTAATTTTTGAGATAGGGTCTTATTCTATAAGCCCATGTAGCTGGCCTGGAACTCACTGTGTGGTCCACTCACGGCAACCATCTGAGTACTGCATAAGCTAGCTACCCTGCCTGGCTCTGCAGATGCCACTGAACGAAGAATCTCAAGATGCAGTCTGGACAGGGCATCTAAACTCAATGTCAATGTCTTGATAAGAGAAAGAAGACACCGGAAGAAGGGGAAGAGGGTCAGGAGGAGACAAAGACCGGGATTGTGCAGCCAGGGAAGTCTGAGAGCCAACAGACGCTGGAAGAGCAAGGAGGAACGACACCCCAAACTGTGGGAGAATACATTTCTGTTGCTTTCAGCTCCCGAGTTTGTGGTAATTTGATACGGCAGCCTTGGCAAACAAGCACAGCTCAGAAACAGAAATATGTTTTCTGTGAAATTCCACTGGGTCTTGGCACTGTGTGGGTTGAGCTAGGTACAATTTGGAATTTCCCAATAACTCATTTCTCAACAGACACCTGACCCTACACTGGGGCTCCGACCATGAGGAACTGCTCAATGTCTCAAAACAGGAGACCGGCATCGAAGCAGCTCAGATGCAATTCGTCTTCCCCTGAAAGTTAATACGCTTGCCTTCTATTTTAAGAAGCGGGGGAGGTGCTGCGGAGATAGCTCAGTTGGTAAAGCCCTCACTAAACAACCATGAAGGCCCGAGTTCCAGCTCCAGCATCTTAATAAAAACGCTGGGCATGCCAGTGCATACCTTTAATCCCAGGACTGGGGAGGCAGAGACAGGAGGATCCTGACCGGCCATCCTTGCCCTACTTGGTAGGTTTCAGGCTAGTGAGGGACTCTGTCTCAGAACACATGGGGGATGGTTCCTGATGAACAATACTGGAGATTGAACTCTGATCTCTTCACGCACACACACAAATGCATGCACACCTGGGCACATGCCAACGTGTAATACACACATCAACTTTTAATAATGGTGCTAGGAGTTGAACCCAAGCATCTACTCAACCACTGCACTTATACGCCCTCCCACCCAGAAAAAAAAAGAATTTTTTTTTATTTTTTATTTTTCGAGACAAGGTTTCTCTGTGTAACAGCACTGTCTTGGAACTAACTCTTGTAGACCAGGCTGGCCTATGAACTTACAGAAATCCACCTGCCTCTGCATCCCAAGAGCTGAGATTAAAGGCGTGTGCCACCACCGCTCGGCCAGTGAAAGATTCTAGATCCATCTATTATACCCTAAGGTTCATGGGCACATACATTGGCCTATCTAGCACCCACAATGACACTATTACTATTCTACAGATGTATAAATTAGACACTGGGGAGCTGACCTGCTCAGCGACATCGCTCGAAGGTGGCCGTCAGAATCCCAAATTGCCTGCTTCCTGTTGTGTCTGCCTCTCTGCTCTGAACACTGTGTTCTTTCTGCTATATTGGTCCAGGTGGTGGAGAAATTCACACTCTAAGGGGAGAGGGAAGATCAATATCCTGCAAAATGAGTCAGAGCTACTTATAGACGCAACGGCGATAGCTGCTCCTAGGATCAAAGCAGTCCTCAGGAAAGAGAGGGCGCCTGAGCTGTACCCTCACCTCCATTTTCTTATTCTCCGCAGGCAATGTGGATCCAGGGAGGAATCAGACAAGGTCCTCTGGGTGAGGAATTCACGCGTGCATGTTTGTTCAGAGAGGCAAAGTGGCAGTTTGTGTGTGGTAAATGCCTGTTAAAAGACAAAGTGGAGGTAGGTGTAGTGGCACACACTTGTGATCCCAGCACTGGGGTGGGGAGCTGAGGCAGACTGAGCTACATGGTGAGTACCAGGCGCGCCGTGTCTCAGCCGTCCTCACCCCCACAAAACAAAGACAACACAATAGAATCAACTGGATGGTGGTCGAGGCAAGGTCCCTAATTCGGAGTCCCAGAGAGGTGAGCGAAGTCTTTCTGAAGAAAGGACTCCTGCCACAGCAGAAATATGATGGCTAAGCAAGCTTTAGTCACCAGCAGTAAAAGTCTTTTTAGGCAGAGCGTAAGCAACCCACCCGCGGAGGTGAGACAGCCTCCTGAGTGGCTGGCACACGTCGTGGCTAAGCTTACTAGTACTAGAAGATAGAAGGGGCGTGGACTTGTGGGTCTGAGTCGGTCGTTGAAGAGCTGCTCGATGGATCTCCGGTCTCCGTGCTCTCACGGTGGCGGCTCCCTTCTCAACCATAACGCACGGCCTTTTGGTAAGTGGATGCGAACACTCGGGCAAGACAGACCATCCATCCCCGACTCCTTGGTGCCAAGCTGGTCCCCCGCCCTCCGCGGGAGGCCCTGTTACCATGGCAACTAGGTTAGGGCGGAAGTGGTTTTAGAAGATTGACTCTCACTAATCAGGTGACTCTCCAGACTTCTGCACGTGACACCGGAGCCCAGGCGCGCGCTCTACCTAATCAAGACGCCGTCCCTCTTTCAGCGACAACTGACAGCGCTGTAGAGCAATAGCCTAGGAGGCTCTCTTAGGAGACCCCACCTCTCCATAGGGAAGGGACCAATTAGGCAGAGGCAAAGAGAAGGACCGCCCCAGGTTTCGCCCGGGTTTGACAGACGCAATTGAGGCCATCACAGAGTCCCTCCGCCCCTAGCCATCGAGCCCGCGACGGATGGACTCGTTGTCCAATAGCACGTCCCTTGGCCGCCGCCGGGTCCCGCCCTCTCAGGTACGGAACCAATGAGCACGCCAGCTCCGGGCCGGGTAGAGGGGTTGCACTGCGGTAATATGGCTCTTCCTTAGCCAGCGGCGGTGTCTAGTCCGGGCGCCGAGCTGCCGGGGCTCTCGGGTGGTTCGTTTCTAGGCTGCAGGGGCTCGGCGGATAGCGGCTCCGGAGGCTGCGGCGGATGCGGGAGGACTGCCCGCCTGGCCGCTCGTCGGCCCCGGGGTCCAGATGAGCTCCTGTGCTTCGCTCGGGGGCCCGGTGCCCCTGCCACCCCCGGGCCCGTCCGCCGCGCTGCCGCCCGGTGCCCCCGCGCGGGCCCTGCATGTGGAGCTGCCGTCCCAGCAGGTGAGGCGGCCGCGAGCCGGGGGGCGGAGAAGGCCGGGAGAGGAGGTCGGCTGGGCTCGCGGGACTGAGGAGAGCTGACAGGAGGAGGACCCCGCGTCCTGGGCTGGGGGAGCCGGGCGTTCCCGCGCTCAGACCTCTGCATCCCTCTGATAGGCGCCGGGGAGTCCTGCGCCCTGCCGGCCGACGCCGCGCTTTTCCTTTCGCTCCAGCGCCCAGGAGTCGGTTTTTTTGCACTTATTCTTAGCGTTATGGGGTGCTTCTTTCTGCTCCTCCTGAGGAAGGTATTTGGGACGTCGGGGTTTCTCTCCCAAGTCTCATATCCTCATCGCACTCTTCACTCCCTCGGGTGAGCGCCTGGACGGAGGATCTGAAGTATGAATTCATATCTTGGATCTTAGGTTGCAGGGGTGTAAGGAGGACGAGAGAACACTGACTTTGGGGATCTGACAAAATTTTTGATGACACCCGCCTATCCATAGAGTATGTCTTCTACTGCCCTCCCGCAGTCCTTCATGGGTGAGACTCTGCAGGGACCTTAGCACTGAAGAGGACCGGGAGAAACTGTCAGTCACGGAGAGGTTACCGTGCTACTAGGGCTGTGCAAAGTGCTCATTCAATCTTCACAACTCCGTGAGACAGCTGTTTTTATCATCCCGATTTTTCAGTTCTAGAAACAGGCTTGTCCACTGCCTTCCTGTTACTGGTGGGGCTGGGTTTCCTCAGACATCGTCTGACTGCAGCCCTTGCACCGGGCATAGTTTGCTTGAGGCTTGAGCAGCGACTCCACCACCGTCCACAGGACAGAGCAAGCTTCCTTAGCCCCTTCCTGTAACTTTCCATCCTTGCCCGAGACAGGAAGGAGCTACACTAGAGCGCGGAGGCTAGAGAGGGCCAGGCATGAAGTGGATCAGAATGTAAAGGAAGGGAAAGGTTGCACACCCCTCCACACTGCCTGCCCCCGCTACCCGGTGCCCTGCCAGTAGGGAAACATCATTAATTGCTGGAAGCAAGGCTCTGTGGTGGGAGAGGGCTTAAAAGATCAGAAGGCATGTGCCCTGGTTTTGTGGTGCGGTTGGGCAGGGACTTTGTGGAGAATATTAAGAGTTGGAAGGTGGTTTGGATTACATTTTGAGAGTGTGGCTGAAGAGAGTTGTATGTGGATTGGGCATCCAAGTGTGAATTTTTCTATGTGTGGGAGGTGGATTTCGAGGGGGTGCTGGGAGTTCGGGATCTAGATGGGCTTAGTCTAGGGGAACTATGAGAACGTGTGGGGTTGGAGAAGAGAAATCATCATTTACTGCACAAAGCCTGCTCTGTGAATAACAGTTCACAGTTTAACACCAGGGGGAATAATCCAAGCAAACTGTCCATGGACTCAATTCATGTGTTTGTCGGGTTTCTGGGTTGCTGCTAGTGGCCTAAGTTTGCATCTGGATGTGGCATGACTTGGCAAGCTCTTTATGGCTTCCTGGGAGTGTCATCCTAACTGTTAGGTAACATATATAACAAAAACACATTCCGTCTGTGGTTGATATTAATTTAGCTTTCTAGATCAAAATTATTCATGTTTTGGAAAACTTTTTTTTGTTTTGTTTTTTTTTGTTTTTTGAGACAGGGTTTCTCTGTAGCTTTGGAGACTGTCCTGGAACTAGCTCTTGTAGACCAGACTGGCCTCGAACTCTGCCTGCCTCTGCCTTTCTAGTACTGGGATTAATGGCGTGCGCCATCACTGCCTGGCTGAAATAAATATTTTTTAACATAAGCATTTTGTTGATTAATATATTAATTTACTATATAACACAAGTTCCAATAGGGTTGACGTTATCTGTTTCTAGAAGAGATTTGAGTTTGCCTAGAAGAGCCCACAGAATTATGTATAAGACATATATAGTTTACCTTTTTTTATTTTAATTTAAAAATTTTTTAGCAGGATCTCACTGCTTAGCCCTTAGTCTGAAACTCACCCTGCAGACTAGGTTGGCCTTGAACTCAATTAGCTGGCCTCGGCCTCCCAAGAGGCTGGGATTACAAGTATTCATGACTGGACTGGAACGACTGGCTTGTGCCACCCAGCCACCAAGCCTAGTTTGTTTTATTTTAATTTACATATCTAATCTGGAACCTTTCTTTTCACGGTTGAGTCTAGCCACAGTTCACTTACCCATCCACTGGCTCTAATGTGACCATACTTTAGAGCTTCAGTCTCCTTTGCTTCTAGGTCCTCTCTGTTGAACTGTTCGTTATTTAAGCGAGAAGCTGTGGTCACACACTTTGAACATGTGCTGCTCTTTTATGTCTGGTTGATGTTTGTTATGTTTCAGTGAATCGGTATAGGCTCAGCCAAGGAGGAGCGAGCTGTACACACTTGGATTTAGGAGTCTTAAGATAATTTTTAAAATATAATTTATTTTTATTTTATATACATTGTTGTTTTGCCTATATGTATGTCTGTGTGAGGTCTGTCAGATCTTGCAATTACAGACAGTTGCTAACTGCCATGTGGGTGCTGGGAATTGAACTAGGGTCCTCTGGTTAGTACATTTAACCACTGAGCCATCTCTCCAGGCCTGCCCCCTTATTTTGGCAGAGACCTTTAATTTAACGTGTCCTTAATATTAAGCTTAACTGAGAGAATTTCTTTCCTCCTCCAAAGCGCCCCAGCCACATTCTCAGATACTTGGAATGCAGACATTTTTAGAGTGATTACCCTTTTGGAGGTCACATGTTCCTTTAAGAATTTATAAAAAGGGGCTGGAGAGAAGGCTCAGCAGCTAAGAGCACTGGCTGCTCTTCCAGAGGATCTGGGTTTAATTCCACATGCCAGCTTATTGTCTGTAACCCCAGTTCCAGGGGCTTGATACCCTCATACAGACATACATGCAGGCAAAACACCAATGCACATAAAATAAAAATTAAAAATAAACAGAGATGGCTCAGCAGTTAGCACTGACTGCTCTTCCAGAGGACCAGGTTTAATTCCCAGCACCCATGTGGTGGCTCACACCTGTCTGAACTACAGTTCCCTTACACAGGCATACACATAGGCAAAACACCAATGCACATATAAATAAAAACAATTAATTAAAAAATAAAGAATATAAAACATTAAAAAAAGGAATTAATAAAAGATACATACTCTAAGAAAATGTACTTATAAATACACGTGAACACCTAATCTTGCACGAGGCTTTGGTTTTTTTGTTTAAATGGAAAACTTAAGATTGACTGTTTCTAACTTGGCTTACACCTTTTTATTTAAAAATATTACAGAATGTAGCTATTAGAGTTTTCTCTTGCATGGTCTTCCATATAATGTGTATCACCCATATTTTTCATCTGTCTACATACGTGTGTTTGTGTGCATATTGGCGCACAAGTGTGTGGAGGCCAATGGACCGCTCCTGTGTCATCCCCGGGACACTGCCCCTTCTTTTTGAGACAGGGTCTTAGTTTACGTTCTGCGGAACTCTTGCCTGAGGTTCCTGAGTGCTAGAATTGCAGGTGTGTGATATCACCCACTCCTCACTGTTGTAGGGTTTTGGGACTCTTTCCAGAAATTTTCTATTCCACTGCACCGCGTGGCTGTGCGGAAGGATCTCGGAGTACACGTGATGTCTGTAGGATGAAGTTAGCTCAGTGAAAACACAGGATAGGTAGTGTGTTTGTTTGCTTATAAGTCTGACTTGCCTGGTGCTCAATAGATCAGGCTGGGCTCAAACTCACAAAGATTAACTTGCTGCTACTGATAAGATTAAAGGCGTAAGCTACCACTTCTGGCTCTCTCTCTCTCTTTCTCTCTCTATGTGTGTGTGTGTCTGTGTGTGTGTGTATTTAAACCCATGGGAATCTTTCTATTTACACTCAAACCATTGTAATAGAGCCGGTTTCTCTTTATTTTTGCCAACTTCGGATATTTCTAACCTGAGTTTATTGATTCAAACTATATATGTGTGGTCACATGTACAAGTGTGTGTGTACTTGGTATTTAAATGTACGTTTCTTTAGCTGTTGGTTTTCCTTTATTGCATGTTAGACAGTGTGCCAAGCACATGGTCTCAGTTTTCCTGCCCAGCTTTCTGATTTTTAATATATTTACATATTTTGCTACTTGAATTTCCTCTGTGAAGCTTATGTTCATGTCCTTAGCATTCATTTTTCTAATTGTTTTTGGTTTTTCAAGACAGGGATTCTCTGTATAGTAGTCCTGGCTGTCCTGGAACTCACTCTGTAGACCAGACTGGTCTCGAACTCACAGAGATCCGCCTGCCTCTGTCTCCTGAGTGCTGGGGTTAAAGGCGTGCGCCATTACTGCCTGGCCACTTTTCTAATTGTTTTGCTTATGGTTTTTGTCTTGAAGACTCCTTTTTACTTTTTTTGTTTTTGTTTTTGAGAGAAGTGAGTTAGAGCTATTAGCCTTTATTATTATTATTAATTTTATCTTAGTGTGTGTTTCTGCTTCTGCGTTAGTTAGGGAGCATGAAACTAGGGGGTCAGAGGACAGCCTCCGGTGTTGGTTTCCACCTTGTTTCAGAAGGAGAACCTTGTTTTCCTGTGGCTTACGGCAGGCTAGATGCCTGCATTTTGTAACCGAGCCTTGCTTTGTGTTGGTCCTGGGGATCTGAACTCAAGCCCTCTCACTCCTAGGGCAATGTTTGCCCAGCATCTCCCCTACTTGTGCCATTGCTGTCATCGAAGTCCTGGAATTGAAGCCAGGACCTCGCAGGTGCTGGGCTACTCCTCTGTCGTCTGTCACCGAATTAAAGCTTCAACCCTTTCTCTACTTTTTTTTTTTTTTTTTGAAACAGGGTCTTACTGTTTAGTTCTAGTTGGCCTGGAACTCACAGACCTACCTGCTTCTGTTTCCCCAGGGTGCAGGATTAAAGGCGTGCACCACACACCCAGCTCTTTTCTCTGTTTTTTGTTTGTTTTTGAGACAAGGTCTCATTAAATAGCCCAAGCTTGCCTTGAACTTCATCTGAGGCCCAGAGGGACCTTGAACTTAAAAAAAAATATTTTAGGTTTATTTTATGCTTGTGAGTATTTTGCTTGAATGTTTGTGCATCCCAGGTGTGTCTGGTACTTGCAGAGCATCCTGAAAAGGGAGTTGTAGGTAGGTGGCTGTGAGATGCCATGTGGGTGCTGGGAATTGAACCTGGGTCTTCTTCAGGAACAGTCAATGCTCTTAACCTCTGAGCCATCGGGCCAGCCCTCTGTTTTAATATCCTTTTTTTTTTTTCTAGTCAGGGTTCTCTGTAGCTTTGGAGCCTGTCCTGGAACTAGCTCTTGTAGACCAGGCTGGCCTCGAACTCACAGAGATCCTCCTCCCACCTCTGCCTCCCGAGTGCTGGGATTAAAGGTGTGCGCCATCACCGCCTGGCTCCATTTTAATATTTTTAGGTAAGGAGTTGGGCACCATCAAGAACATGCCCCCTGTGGTACAGCTGTCTCTTCTTGGAACTTTTTCATCCTCCCAGGCATAGCCTGCACACTCAGGACACAGCTAGCTCTCCCTTTTCCTCCACACTAGCCCTTGTGTGGCAAAACTCTCTTCTACTTTCTATGAATTTGACCATCTGGCTTCTGTGGGTACATGAATTCTCCGTGTTTGTGCTCTTGTGTCTGCCTGATCTCCCTCAGCGTGATGTTTCCAGGGTTCCGTCTTTATGGTGGCATGATCCTTGCTGTTCACCCGCCTATCTTCTGTGCGTAAATAACCACGTGGCATTTAGTTGTCCTGCCTCCTTTTAGCTGTGACAGTTTCTTACACTTTTTACATTTACACCTTCTGAATACCCACCCCCCTTTTTTTTGATGCCCTTGACTGTTTTGAGTACTGGTCACATATTTTGTAGGATGTTTCTGTGCTGACATTAATATGAATTGTTTTTCATAGTGGGGACTTCTTCCAGACCCATGTAGTTCTCCAGTGGGTACCATCAGTGTGACCTATAATTAATTTGTGATGCCAGCTACCTGGAGTTCACAGATTAAAGGCTCAGCCCTGCCCCCATGCCCTTCAGATGCCTATCTCAATCCCGGGCTTTCCAGAACTTTTGGACTCCCAAGGCCAGGAAAACCTTTCGGTTTACTGGTTCATTGTGGAGGAGATGGGGAGCAGCCAGATGGAAGAGAGCTGTGTGGGGAAGTGGGGGTGCTCACCCTCTGGGTTTCTGAGATCATTGTGTAAAGACTTTTGATGATTAACTCAGTGGCCAGCTCCTTTCCTGAGATGAGTGGGGCTGATAGTTCTAGCTACCTTGGAGCGGAGCCAGCATCACTTAACTAGACCAGAGGGCGCTCCCAGGAGATTGCTGTGTGAGGAACCAGGGACAAATGCCCGAGCCGGAAAGAAAGATTTCCGTTTGTACCCTTTGCTGGGGAAATTAGGAGGTAAAGTTCTGGGGCTGAAGACCAAGATGAGTGTTTACTGTGCATCACCACACAGCAGGTAGTGCTCCCTATAGGCATTGGCATCACCACACAGCAGGTAGTGCTCCCCATAGGCATTGGCATCACCACACAGCAGGTAGTGCTCCCCATAGGCATTGGCATCACCACACAGCAGGTAGTGCTCCCCATAGGCATTGGCATCACCACACAGCAGGTAGTGCTCCCCATAGGCACTGGCATCACCACACAGCAGGCAGTGCTCCCCATAGGCACTGGCATCACCACACAGCAGGTAGTGCTCCCCATAGTCTCTGGCATCAGCACACAGCAGGTAGTGCTCCCCATAGCCACTGGCATCACCACTCAGCAGGCAGTGCTCCCCATAGGCACTGGCATCACCACACAGCAGGTAGTGTTCCCCATAGTCTCTGATATCAGCACACAGCAGGTAGTGCTCCCCATAGCCACTGGCATCACCACTCAGCAGGCAGTGCTCCCCATAGGCACTGGCATCGCCACACAGCAGGTGGTGCTCACCAGGGCTCCCATCTGGAAGCCTGTTCGTTGTGGAATATGATTTTAACTAGGCAAGATGTGTTACATTTGTTTATGCTGCAAAATATTACTTTAAATGTGTAAAGTTGTGGTTTTTATGCTTGTTTATGCTGTATTTGTTTAACTATGTAAGGATGTGTTGCATTTGTTTCACCTTGCCTGCCTAAGGTACCTGATTGGTCTAATAAAGATCTGGATGGCCAATAGCCAGGCAGAGAGAATAAGTAGGAGGAGAAATCTAGGCTCAAGAAGAATGAGAGGAAGCTGGGCAATGGTGGTGCACACCTTTAATCCCAGCACTCAGGAGGCAGGTGAATCTCTGTGAGTTTAAGGCCAACCTGGTCTACTAGAGCTAGTTCTAGGACAGCTAGGGCTAGAGAAAACCTGTCTCAAAAAATCAAAATCAAAAACAAACAGACAAAAAAACAGAGGAAGAAGAGAGGGGAGAACGGGGAAGATGCCCAGGGACAGAAGCCAGGCAGACACCAGCCAGCTAGACTTAGAGACAGCAGGAACGTAAGACGTACAGAAAGATAAGAAACCCCAAGGCAAAGGTAGATAAAGAGAAATCAGTTATTTAAGTTAAAAGAGTTATCCAGAAATGAGCCTAAGCTAGGCCAAATATTCATTACTAAGAAGTCTCTGTGTCATGATTTGGGAGCTGGTTGATGGCCAAAATCAAAAGCCTGGTTGGTACATCTGCTCATCCTGTCCCACTCTTCCCTAATAGGCTCCTTGGGACCAAGTTGCTCTGTGAAGCTCACACTTAAAGAGTGGGGATTTGTTCCCCCACTCCCTTGGGAACAGAGTATCTACATAAATTATTTCCAGTGATACACTTTTACAGATGAGAAACCTGAGGGCTAAGTGACTTTCTCTCTCTTCCTCCTTACCCCCCTCCCTCCTTCCCTCCCTCTCTCTTTCCCTTCGTTCCTTCTTTCTTTCTCTTTTTCCTTTTGGAGACAGGGTTTCTGTGTATATCTCTGTTGTCCTGGAACTTGCTCTGTAGAACAGGCTGGCCTTGAACTCACAGAGATCTGCCTGCCTCTGCCTCCCGTGTGCTGGGATTAAAGGTGTGCACCACGATGTCCAGAGAGGTCTTAGGTGACTTTCTTAAAAGTCAAAGGGAGCGTCCACTTTAGGGACTGCCTGTAGCCACCCACTCTGTAGGGTTCTGATGAAAAGGTTTTAAAATGCCTAAATGTTTGTGGCCATTATGTTTTATATTTAACTCCAACAGCATCTGCACTTAGCAGCGTGTTGATTATGAAGTAGTAACGCAGTATTTAGTTGCTTATGTGACTTCCCTTAAAGAATGAAATAGCTTACAGAGTTGATTAAATACTATACGAGGCTGGCCTTGAACTCAAAGAGATCCGTCTGCCTTTGCCTCCCAAGTTCTGGGATTACAGGTGTACATCATCATACCTGGACATATGTCTCTGATTTTTTTTTTCTAGTCTGTTGTGTTGGTAAGGCCAGGGTAGGCACGGGAAAGCTGGATCTTACTGGGGAAAGATGCCTTTTGCAGCACAATGCTTTGCTCTGTAGCATTATTAATTTCCTAAATATTTCTCAAACCTCTTGACCGAAGCAAGGAACTGCAATCTATAGTTGTGTCTGTAAAATGAAAGCATGGGAACTTCTGAGCAGGGTTGGCTCTTGTAACCAAACCACGGGGAAACTTTGGGAACTTCCGATGTCACATCTTCAAGTCACTGTTTTCTATGACAGAATTCCATCAAGAATTTAAGTTCTTATTTTGTTGTTATTTTTTGTTCTTCCCGAGAAAATGTTTAGCTTTTCTATGAAGGGGAAAGCTATTTTCTTATTTGTGTTTATGTAAAGATTTCTTCTCAGAATCACAGTTCTTAGTTCTTGGTTAGAAAATCCAGAAGTGAAAGTGACTGGGAATAGAACAGAATTGAAAGTCGGGGCTGCAGCGAGCGCTGAGATGACAAAATTTACATCCTCACAGTTTCCAAGTGCGCATCTTACTTTTGTATTTATTTTGAGACAGTCTATGTAGCCCTGGCTGTCCTGGGAGTTACTGTGTAGACTAGGCTGGCCTTGAAAACGTAGAAACTGGCCAAGGTGGTGCAGCACGCCTTTAATCTCAGCACGGGGAGCAGAGGCAGACGGATCTCTGAGTTCAAGGCCAGCCTGGTCTATAAGAGCTAGTTCCAGGACAGAGAAACCCTGTCTCAAAAACCAAAGGGAAAAAAAAATGAAAAGAAAAGAAAACATAGAGACTTAGCTACCTCTGCCTCCCAAGTCTTAGGATCAAAGGTGTGTGCAGCAGAATGGGCCGCAGATGTTTGTTTTTGATACAGGTTTCTCTGTGTAGCCCTGGCTTTTCTGGGACTCTGTGTAGACCAGGCTGGCATTGAATACACGGAGATCCATCGGCCTCCTGCCTCCCGAGTGTGTGCCACTACTCACTGTCCAGCCAGATGTGTATTTTTAATACACCGTGGTAATTCTACCTGCAAGCCAAGACACACTTCTGCTGTGGCAAACAGATAATGGTCAATTTCAGTGTACTGGGATGTGTACAGTTAGAGACTTTGAGTTACTTTAGAAAAATTAAAGACATATATTTTAAAAATATGGGTTGTATACTTTAGGTTTCATGGCGTTGCTTCTGTCTGTCATGTGTTGCCAGAGTTGTTTACTTACTTACTTTTTGATTGGATCTAAAATGATAGTGGTCTTTTTTAATCTGTAGTTAACACTGTTTTCCATGTGACTCTGAGGCCCGAACTAAGTTTTGGAATAATGGAATTTTACAGATTAAAAAAAAAACCCAAAAGACCAAACCCTATTTGCTGTGAGCGTGCTCTGGAGACCTCAGGTTCTCTGTTGACAATCTGTGGGAGCTCCTGATCTTCAGCACCGGGGTCGCCTGGTCAGGACTGTGCGTGCTGAGAATTTGTTTAACTTCTCTTTAGACTTTAACATAGTGTCCCCCAGTTTTGGTGACATTAGGCTGGAACCAAAATGGGGTGGTGGTATTTGTTTTAGATTTCCCTTTAAGGGCAGGGCTGAACACTGAGATTCTGCCCCTGCCCATTCATGGTGTGAACCAATGAAACTTGTAAATGCCCCCTCCTCTGGACTCCGGGGCAGCTCTTCCTGTTTTGTGTCTGGCTTTACCCAGTCTGTCCCTTTCTGAATGTTCTTGGGAGCAGTGAACTCTCCACCTCCTGAAGTTTCGGAAATGGCAAACATCTGGTGGCTGCAGTTTCCCCCGTGCCAGCATCTTGGCGCTGTGTGATATTTAGTGCCGATTGCTGTGGATGCAGTGTTTGTCAGGGCTGAGATGAATAACCCGGAAGCCGAGCATTGGAACCCAGCACTCGCTGTTCCATCCCTGGAAATGGTAGCATTTTCCCCCCGCCCCCCCTTATGGTGTTTAGAATATTCTAAAAGATGTGACCAGACCTTTTAAAATAACAAGATACATCAGGAAGCCGAAACTAGTGTCTACCTTTGGTGGTCCATGGGTTCCTGAGTAAGGAAAAAGTGAGCAAGTAAAAGAAACTGGAATCCCAATTTATGTTTTTCTGTGAAAAACTTGGTGACTTTTACCATGACTGAATGTTTGGTGACTAAGCAATTGATTCTGAGCTCTAAAGAGTTGAGTGTGTTTACACTAGCCAGTGTTGAAATCAGTTCTGAGCACTGGGTAGGAAAGACTGACCAGTTGGCCGTCTCCTGGGTAGGTATTTGTGAAGTGCCGTCTCTTGACTGCTCTAGCACTGGCCCTGAAACTGGACGTTGTGATTCCGTCGGCCTGACTGCCTTGGAGAGGATATGGATTATTTCCTTCCTCAATTCCAAACATTCTTTGTATGAGAGCTAATCTTGAGAAATCTTTCAAAAGTCTTGGAGATGAAAATGGTGTAGTTTAGACTCACAAGGAGCGTTTACAGTTTTGTCTCCTGGAAACATTGTCACTGCTAAAGGTGCACGAACCTGCCAGGTTGCTTTGTAGGCTCAGGCGTGGTGGGCAGGCGGGTGTGGGCGTTCATGAGAGGCCGAGGGTAGGCTGTGTGATTGCACTCACAGGAAGGCATTTCGGGCTTCTTTCCATGAAGTGACTAAATGGAGGATTTTCCGGACAATAGGAGAAGAGCCAGCTGCCTCTGTTACTCTGGAGAGATTAATTTGTCTCCCCCAGAAGATACCATAGTTCTTAGATTTGTAGAATTGCAGAATTATTCTTTTTTAGAAATATTTTCTAATTGCGTATTTATTTATTTTGTGTGCATATGTGGTGGTCATAGGACCACTTTCAGGGGTCTGTTCCACCAGTTGAGTCCTGAGGGGACCGGACTTGGGTTGTCAGCCTCCATGGGAAGAACCATCTTGTCGACCTGGAACGTACTGTACAGTTGAAGGTGGCCTCAGATTCCTGTCATCCTTGTGCAAAGATTACAGACAGGCCTTTGCCACTGTGCCTAGGTGTTAAACTTCATTGTCGATCCAATGATTGTATTACTGGGATGGAACTAAGGGGTTTCACCCCGCTGACCCCTACTGAGCTGTAGTTGCCGATTTCCCTGGCTCTTTGGTTTAGTTCTGAAGCTGTCTACCTGGAGTTAGTCTTAGATCCTGGAAGCTGGGGATTGATTCTTACAAGATTTCTGCTTCAGACTGTAGCTGCAAGTCATGGGCCGTTGTAATCAGGGAGCTCCCATCTCTCTGTCTGTGGGTTCAGCTGTTTGCTGAAACTCTACAAACCAGCTCACCATTTTACAGCCTGCAGCACAGGAACTCCACATGGAGAGAATCACAGAATAAGGTTTGGAGAAGGGTCTGGGGGTGACCCGAGGGGTTCAGTTCAGAACCTCCTGTACTTAGGGCTTCACAGTAATTCTGTTACACAGACGTGGCTATTAAACGGTCACGATGACTGCTCCAGTCTCTAGCCCTTCTGTCTCTTTGTAGGTCAGAGGTTGGGGTAGAAACAGTCCTAGCTGTCCTGGAACTCCCTCTGTAGACCAGGCTGGTCTCGAACTCAGAGATCCGCCTGCCTCTACCTCCCGAGTTCTGAGAGTAAAGGCGTGCACCACCACTGCCCTGCTGTGCCTTGGTCTTTTGTGTGGAAGCTTCTGGGCCTCATATTCCTATCTAGCTGGCTGACTGAATGACCTTTAACAGAACTTTTGTATTAGCTTTCTGCTAAAAGAAAAAACAAACAACCCTCCCTCCCCCAAATAATAACCAATTCATGAAGAGAAAAGGTTTGTCTTGAAGATTGGGAGGTTTGGAGGTTCCAGTCCGAGATTGGTCAGCCTCATTATTTTGTCCTTACAGTGAACCAGTCTTGTAGTAACAAGGGCGGCGGGGCTGGGTCCCCAGCACCCCAGCCGCCTGCTCGGCTAGCTTTTGCCCCAAAATAATTACACACAAACTGTATTCATTTAAACACTGCTTGGCCCATTTCTATCTAGCCTCTTCTAGGCTAACTCTCGCACCTGGACTAGCCCATTTCTTATCATCTGTGTAGCACCGGTCTTACCGGGAAGATTCTAGCCTATGTCCATCCTGGGTCGGAGCTTCATTGCATGCATCTTCCCGGGAGCGGGAGCATGGCGTCTCTCTGAGGCGTCTGCTCCCGAGAGGAGAGCTGTTGAGTCTGAGCTCACTTCCTCTTCCTCCCAGCGTTCTGTTCTGTTTACTCCTCCCACCTATCTTCTAACCAATGAGGGCCAAGCAATTTCTTTTTATTTAACCAATGACCTTCCTCCATCACAGTCTGGGCTTGAGCGCAGCAGCAGAAAGCTGCCCATCCATTGGGATATGGAAGGGAGGAGGAAGGGGCTGCCATCCCACCATCCCTCCAGGGGCACAAGGCCTGACTCCCACTAGATCTCAGCCCTTACAGGTCATTCTGCTTCCCAGTGGTGTAAACGGGGGACCAAGCCATGAACACACAGCATTTGGAGATGCTTTAGACCTGGTCTCTGGTCCCCTTCAGGTCAGCATCCAGCCGCTGTCCAGGTATTAATTACATTTAGTCAACTTATTTTTTTTTTTTAAATAAAGAACACAGGCTTTGCCTTTATAACTGTCATTGCGGCTCTGGATTTTCATTCCAAGCAGTAGAAGGAAGGAGGGAAAAAGAGAGAGAAGATAACCAACCACAAAACCTCATCTTTGTCATGTGATGCTCACCTGTAATCTTAGTACTGGGGTTTTTCAGTTGCTTCTTGTAGTGGTGGTATTCAGAGGTGTTGCTAACAAATCCTGAGTAGTTAGGAGACTCTAAACTATTCTGTTTTTTTTTTTGTTTTTTTTTGTTTTTTTTTTTTTTGGCTGTGGCATGCAAGGGGAGCTTTGAAAGATGAGAGTGTTTGTGAGTGCTGAGGGCTTGGGGACTGAAGATTCCACTTGAGCTTTGGCGCCTTCACACTTTTAGTGAAGCTTGACCAGAATGGGAGGAGTAAGAGGACCTCACTACACAAAGGAGTGTGGGTTCGTTTCACAGAAAGTAAAGAAATCAAAGTTCTGGCTTAGAACTTTTCCCGGGAACAGCATGTTCAAGTTCAATGTATCTCAGTGCTGTGAACGTTAGTAAGAAATTGTCTTCGTGTCTGCAGCCGGACGTCTGCTTTCAGAAGATGAAGCTGATGCACAGGCAGGAGAGGGAAGCTGCTTTTCCTGGTGTGATGGGAGCTTTGAGGCAGTGAGTGACAGATGTCAAGGGAAGAGCAGATGCCCATCATGCTGAGGAGACAGTGCTGAGCATGGCTGGTTACAGCTGGGTTACACAGGAGACCTGAAAGACCACGAGGCCTCGGGTTTTGAAGCAGGGTGTCTGGGAGGCAAGCTTGGTGCACCCATCCAAGAAATCAGGCCTGTGGCCCAGTTTCACCTTTGCTTCTTACTGACAATGCGAATGTGAGTATTCCCTTTTCTTCAGTCCCATTCTCATTACAAAGCGAGTCTGCTGGAAATCTCTGCTTCCATGAAAACAAGCATTTGAAGTGCCGGGACCTGGTTAAAATAGGGTTCTGGGGGTCAGTGCCGTGCTAGGACTGTGTTCCCAAGGGATGAGGGCTCAGGCGACCTTCAGGACCTCAGCCCCGCAGTTCTGGGATTCTCTTCGTTGACCATTTCCTCATCAGACCCTTGTTTTATTCTCCTTTCTTGTCTTTGTGGAGATGAATCCCGAATCTGCCTCTTTCTGTTAATCCTGGGTCCGGTTACCTTTCCCACCGATAGCCACGCCCCTTCCCACGGACCCATCAGCTCATTTTCATAAATTTCTTCACCGTTTTCGCAGAGAACTCTCACAGCCCTTGCCTTACTCCCCAGTAGCCAGCACAGGTACACAGATGGAAGGGAAGCGGCCAGTGGTTTGCTCACTGGAGATTGTAGAACAACCCTCAGTCCAGGGTTACTGGTTGTGATTAGGCTCCTCCCACTGAGTCGCCCTCGTGCAGGGATTGGCCACCACATACGTCTGCATTGAAAGATTTGTTGCCATCTGTTTTTTTTTATAAGTATGAATTTATTTTTCATTTAAAAGTAGGGAATAAATTCCTATGCTTTCTCATGTAAAATGCGTATAAAAGAATACAGTGCCCAGTCACCCCACCCCTGTGTTCTCTCCTGGGGAATTGTATCATTGAAATCTTTTCTCTCTGTGAAACACACACAGCAGTACAGTGATGGTGTGGACTATTGAGAGACTAACACCCCTCGACCGTTGTTCCACCGCCACCACGGATTCCTTGTTTTTCATGGCCGTGTGTGCTGTCTTTTTCCCTCTAGGATCTCCAACTTAGCTACCAGTGGATACAGTTAAAGTTCTTTGCAGTTTTCCGCGGATACGAACTATACTTGGTTATATTTTCACTAGTTAGCTTCACGTTACTGCAACGTACCTAAGATAATCAGCCTACAGAGAGTGTAGTATTTTGGGTCACGGATTTTGAGATCCCAGTCTGTGGTCAGGTGGCTTTGGTCCTGTGGTGGGTGCTGCCGACTATGGCAGGGAGCACTTCCTGCAGCAGAGTCACTTTTCCCTCAGTGAGAAGCCAAAGAGGACACACCTCCAGTGATCCTGCTAGCCCTGCCCCCCGCGGCCTCTTAAAGCGTCACTCTGGGGGACAAACCAGACAAACCGAGACCTGAAAGAGCACCCCAGATCTAAACTTTACTTGGTAGAGGCAGGAGGGTCAAGGCCAGCGTGAGACCTTGTCTGCCCCCAACCAACCACTGCAAAAGAAGAAAGTGTCATATCGCATATCTGCAAGTCTATATTTGGTCTGCATGGGGAAGTGGAACTGTGTAGAAGGCATGCGCATGCGCATCTGTTGCCCAGAGATGGCCAGGTCGGCATTCGCGGACGGCTTCTGTCCGCAGAGTGCATGCCTCGCCTCAAGATGATGTTAGCCCCTCGACAGGAGTTTCATTACATTGGTTTTGTGCACAAGGCTCTTTCCATGTTTGAGTACTCTTTGGATTATCTATTCATGTTCCTCCCCAGTAGCTGGGATTTTCTTGGGAATTGTGAAATTGCTTTGGTTGCTTGAGTTTAAATATTTTCCTCAGGTTATTTTCTTCCTTTTGCTTTGAAATTGGCCATTTTGTCACAAAGTTTGCCTTGTGTTTTTTTTGAGACAGAGTCTCACTCTGTAGCCTAGGCTGGCCTTGAACTCAGTGTGTAGCCCAGGTTGACCTCGAATTCAGTGTTGGGACGGTGGGTGAGCTGCCGTGTTCCCCTACCGAGTATAATTTTAAACCATTAAAAATGTTTGTACTCCTTTAAAAAACTTCTTAAATTTTATTTGCTTGTTATCGTGTGTGTGGGTGTGTGCGCGCACATGTGTGTGGTGTAGTGTACAGATATAAGCATGCTACAGCACATGTGTGTGTGTGTACAGATATAAGCATGCTACAGCACATGTGTAGTGTAGTGTATAGATATAAACATGCTACAGCACATGTGTGTGTGTAGTGTACAGATATAAGCATGCTACAGCACATGTGTGTAGTGTACAGATATAAACATGCTACAGCACATGTGTGTGGTGTAGTGTACAGATATAAGCATGCTACAGCACATGTGTGTGTGTACAGATATAAGCATGCTACAGCACATGTGTGTGGTGTAGTGTACAGATATAAGCATGCTACAGCACATGTATGTGTGTGTACAGATATAAGCATGCTACAGCACATGTATGTGTGTGTACAGATATAAGCATGCTACAGCACATGTGTGTGGTGTAGTGTACAGATATAAGCATGCTACAGCACATGTGTGTGGTGTAGTGTACAGATATAAGCATGCTACAGCACATGTGTGTGTGTGTACAGATATAAGCATGCTACAGCACATGTGTGTGGTGTAGTGTACAGATATAAGCATGCTATAGCACATGTATGTGTGTGTACAGATATAAGCATGCTACAGCACATGTGTGGTGTAGTGTACAGATATAAGCATGCTACAGCACATGTGTGGTGTAGTGTACAGATATGAACATGCTACAGCACATGTGTGTGTGTGTACAGATATAAGCATGCTACAGCACATGTGTGGTGTAGTGTACAGATATGAACATGCTACAGCACATGTATGTGTGTGTACAGATATAAGCATGCTACAGCACATGTGTGTGGTGTAGTGTACAGATATGAACATGCTACAGCACATGTGTGTGTACAGATATAAGCATGCTATAGCACATGTATGTGTGTGTACAGATATAAGCATGCTACAGCACATGTGTGTGGTGTAGTGTACAGATATAAGCATGCTACAGCACATGTATGTGTGTGTACAGATATAAGCATGCTACAGCACATGTGTGTGTACAGATATAAGCATGCTACAGCACATGTATGTGTGTGTACAGATATAAGCATGCTACAGCACATGTGTGTGGTGTAGTGTACAGATATAAGCATGCTACAGCACATGTGTGTGTGTGTACAGATATAAGCATGCTACAGCACATGTGTGTGTACAGATATAAACATGCTACAGCACATGTGTGTGTGTACAGATATAAACATGCTACAGCACATGTGTGTGTACAGATATAAGCATGCTACAGCACATGTATGTGTGTGTACAGATATAAGCATGCTACAGCACATGTATGTGTGTGTACAGATATAAGCATGCTACAGCACATGTGTGGTGTAGTGTACAGATATAAGCATGCTACAGCACATGTGTGGTGTAGTGTACAGATATAAGCATGCTACAGCACATGTGTGGTGTAGTGTACAGATATAAGCATGCTACAGCACATGTGTGGTGTAGTGTACAGATATAAGCATGCTACAGCACATGTGTGTGGTGTAGTGTACAGATATGAACATGCTACAGCACATGTGTGTGTGTGTACAGATATAAGCATGCTACAGCACATGTGTGGTGTAGTGTACAGATATAAGCATGCTACAGCACACGTGTGTAGTGTAGTGTACAGATATAAACATGCTACAGCACATGTGTGGTGTAGTGTACAGATATAAGCATGCTACAACACATGTGTGTGTACAAATATAAACATGCTACAGCACATGTGTGTGTGTGTACAGATATAAGCATGCTACAGCACACGTGTGTAGTGTAGTGTACAGATATAAGCATGCTACAGCACATGTGTGTGTGTGTACAGATATAAGCATGCTACAGCACATGTGTGTGGTGTAGTGTACAGATATAAGCATGCTACAGCACATGTGTGTGGTGTAGTGTACAGATATAAGCATGCTACAGCACATGTGTGTGGTGTAGTGTACAGATATAAGCATGCTACAGCACACGTGTGTAGTGTAGTGTACAGATATGAACATGCTACAGCACATGTGTGGTGTAGTGTACAGATATAAACATGCTATAGCACATGTGCGTGGTGTAGTGTACAGATATGAACATGCTACAGCACATGAGTGGGGGTTAGTGAACCCCTTTGGGGTATTGGTTTTCTCCTTCCTCTGAAGGTCCTAGGGATGAAACTCAGTTTGTCAGGATGTGTGACTCAGTTTACCCACTGAGTGTCTTCCTGACCTCTAAAGCATTTTTATGTAGTACCTTATTTTTCTCTTATTGCAGCTAAGTTAATTTTGTGTCTTTACTAGATCTTTAAACTTAAGAAGTTTCTTTGGGTACTTTTTTTTTTTTTAAATACCAGGCTGGCCTTGAACTCACAGATCCACCTGCCTCTGCCTTCCAACTGCTGGTATTAAAGGCATGCACCACCACACCCAGCTCATTTCAGTATTTTTAAATTGATGCTTAAAAAATTAAAGAAAAATATTTTAGCAAAAAACATAAAAGTTGTACATATTTATGGGGTACTGTGTGATGTTTTGACGTAAGTTCACTTGTATTCTTTATGATGACATCAAAAATTGTCTTGTAGCTTTTCAAGATTTATAGTGAGCCAGGCATGGTGGCGCACGCCCTTAATTCCAGCACTTGGGAGACAGAGGCAGGTTGATCTCTATGAGTTTGAGGCTATCCTGGTCTACGTAGTGAATTGTAGTGAGATCTTGTCTTTTTTTCTTTTTTAAAGATTTATTTATTTATTTTATGTATTTGAGTGCTCTGTCTGCATGTACAACTTTATTCCAGAGGAGAGCAAATGGAAGAGAAAGGCAGGTTCGAGGAGTAAGCAAGCAGAGAAACACCCGACCTTCAGAGGCTTAGCCACAGCGAAGCCTGTTTCAGGATTTATCAGTTCTCAGGAAGTGGCGTCATTAAACTAATTCTCAGGCTGATTTAAGGTTAAGCAGAGTTAAGGTTAAAGTTTCTAGTTGAGAAGCTGTGTGATCCACGCCAGTGAAAGTGCTCAGGTACCAGCAGAATTGGCTTGTGTTTCATGGCCGATACATAGTTGGGTTAAGTCTGTGACCTTGACTCTTGGCACGCTTGCTTAGGGCTGGAGGTCTCTAAAGCTTTCATCTCTCAGAATTTCCTCAGGGGTCCTTCAGGTGGGACTCAGGTGGAAATTGCCACAGTGCCCAAGGGGCTTCCCTGTTTTTGAAGGGTCTGACTTGATAGCTCACATCCCGCCTCAGTGATTGAGTGTCTTTGCCTTCTTTGGAAATGTGGGAAACAAATTTTATCCAAAGTTTCATTTTCTTCCATAAAGTTAAAACAAACGAACAAGAATCCAACTTTACCTGAGCTAGCCTGGGTCTTAGTCCCTGCCTTACCTGCCAGTGAGCATGGTTCAAGGCGGAGAATGAACGCCTGAACCAAGAAGGCAATGCAACTGGGAGTACTGAGTGCGGACAGAGAATGAGAAGGCATTTCTAATGCAGACACTGTGGAGAAACCTCATAAGGTCTGTGCTAGCAGCCAGCATGCCCGCGGTGGCTTTTCTATCAGTCCACGAGCTGAGATTGGTATATACGTTGTTAAAGGGCTGTGAGCAGGCTGGAAAGAAACCTGCAGCGGCCGATGTGCCTGGAAAGCTTAGAAGTCACGCTGAGGCCCTTTCAAGTCTGCAGACCCCTGATCTCTGATACTCAGGGAATATAATTGTATTCCTTTCTATGAATAGTTAACATTTTTCCCCTTTGGCATTTCATATCCATACTTAAGTGACCTTTTTAAAATGGTAATATGTTTTCTGTTATGGATATATTACCATTTGAGCATGTTTATTGATTTTTGCTTTTTAAACAGTACTGGAAAATTTTGGTGATCACTAAGCAGTCAGTCCTTGCTGCTCATCTTGTGCCGACCCTGACAGAGGCCGAAATGGTCCGTTCAGCAGAGCTCTCTAGTTATCCCCTGCTGTGTAACACCTAAAGAAATTAGTGGCTTCAACCATTGATTTTGCTGCTAAATCGGCAGTCTGGCCAGGGCTTTGTGGAAACAACTTGTGTCTGCTGGGTGTCACTTTTGGAGGGTCAGAGGCTGCGGGTCTGGCTGCCTCCTGGGATCAGCTGGGGCTGAGAATGCAGTGAGGTCCCTCTGTGCAGCTGCTTGTCCCCTGTGCTGTGTGGTCATGGGATTCCTAGGACAAGCTGAGGGGGGAAGCCATACTCTAACTGTTTACGATGTCATGCCATCATATCACGGAGCATTCTTTGGGCCACAGTGACAGACCTGCCACGCGTGACAGTGCTGGGAACACACGGTACGCTTCTTCATTGTGGTGTAGCAACATCACTGTATTCAGGAGAGCACGGCCACGGTGCACCCGAGAGCTACGTTTGGAAACTAGTCTGCCACCTTGGGGAGCGTTTGGTTTTCATGTGTTTAATGAGGTCATAATTGTGCATTCTGTTTGCGTGTTCATTGACGGCTTATTTCTTTTCCCATGGCCTGCGTTTTCGTAGCCTTTGCCTCCCCTTTGCTGGGCCTTGCGTTAGCAATTGGTGTGTACTGTTGGTCTGTACTGGCTCTTGTAAACTAAACACATTGGATTCAAGTTTGTTCTGGAGATATCTCACTGATGACTTCAGAACCGTGTTAGACGTTTTGTTGCCGTGATACAGTATCTAGCGGGACATTCTAATTGTCCTCTGTCTGTCCTTCCTCCTCCTGTTCCTTCTGGTACAGTTTCATGGAGCCCAGGCTGGCCTCAAACTGCTTATCCCCACTTAGACTCTGGCCACTGTGTCCAGCCTGACAGGAGACCGAGAGGGAGGTAAGATGCATTGGACTCAGAAGTTTTAGTCCACTGTTCAACACCGTTGCACCCATGGCTGCAACAGTGTGCGGCAGAAGCTATTCACCTCCTGACAGACCGGAAGCTGAGAGAGACAGGACAGAGACAGGGATAAGACACCCCAAGGATGTGACCTGGTGACCTACTTTCAGGCTCTACCTCCTAAAGTCCCCAGAACACTTAGAATACAGCACTAGCTGGGGACCAAGCCTTAACTAACTACATGGATCTCTTTGGTGGCATGTCATTCTAAACCATAATGCAAGTCATCGAAATGGCCCACGGGATGGTTTTGTTTGGTGACGGTGGGGATCTGTGAGTTTTAAATATGTGATGTTTAAGACCCAGAGTCCTTTGACTTTTACAAGAGTGCAGGAAAGGGGTTGGTTTTTGGCCCCCCTGGATGAGTCTCCGTCAGTGAAGAGGCACACAATGACAATGCTTCAGTTCCTTTGGGCCCCGTTACACCTGAGAAGCCAGAACACCCCAGGACCAGGAAGGGAAAGGTGGCGCGTGGGGGACAGAGGAGCCCAGTTGAGTTCTGTCACTGCTGAAGTGGCTTTGGGTTTCTGTAAGTCTAAGGTGTGACCTGACTGACTGTAAGGCCTTGTGTGCTGTGCTGGTGCTGGCTTGGTGGCTTGCGACTGTCGTCTCAGAGCTGCGGCTGAAGCAGGAGAAACTCCCAAGACTCACCTGTTCAACATAACCTCGACTCAAAACCAGACCAAATCAAACCAAATCAAATTATTTCTTTGTACTTTGCTACTAAGTACACTGTGGGATTAAAAAACAAACTGTCTTTTTGTCTGCAGAGTTGGAGGTGTAATTGCAGACCTTGGGAGTGGATGTGTTAGGCCAGTAGGTGCTGTACCACTGAGCTACGGGCCCAGTCCTCGATAAATTAGTTAACAGTTACCGTACTAAGCCCTTTCCAAACCTGTGGTCTTTGGCTGACTCATAGGGATGAAATTACTGTGAATTCATAGGGTTGTAATTGCTACTTGTTGATAAGATCTATCCAGAGCCGATGTGTTAGTGGAACTGAATCCCAGTCTGGATTCTTCTGTCCCTCCCTTCCTTCTCCGACTGCCCTGTGATGCAGAGCAGCAGCCAGATCTCCAGTCCTTACCCTTCTGAGCTTCAGGGCCAGAGCAGTAGGCTGAGTCATCCCCTCCAGTCCCCACTATTTATCCTTTGAGTGCTGGGAATTGAACGAGACACGCCAGGCAAGCACTCTGTCCCTGAACTCCATCCCCAGCCCCCTGCATGTCTTCTGGCTGGTCCTGGAAGAGGTCAGACTGCAGAAGATTCACAGACAATGATGGAGTGTATACACTTTATTACGGAGTTTGGGCGGTGTTTTCCATTGGCAGTCATGCAGCAAATGTCATGTGATTGTTGCTACAGAAGATGTGTGTGTGCGCGCGCGCATGCACTAATATGCACACACGTGTTTAATGCCTCTGCTATGGCTAATGTGCAGAGGTCAGAAGAGAACTTTAGACAGTCGGTTCTCTCCTTTCATCATGTAGGTTTCCGGTGTTGAACTTGGGTCATCGGATGTGGTGGCAAGCGCCTCTACCCACTGAACCATCCCACCACCTCCCAGTTAAAAGTGAAGGAGTTAATGAAACAGGCAGCAGGGAGTGGGCTGTACTCTAGGGCATGAAAGGAAAGCACGTCAGGCTGCTGGTAAGCGTGAGTCCTGGAGACGTTCATGAACACATCTGGAGTCTTTCATACCTAAGTATTAGGGAGGCTTGCTAGACATGGGCCTTCTTCTCGAGGAACTGTAGACTGTACACAGGGAGAAAACATTTGGCTGGCGTGTGAATGGACAAAAGTTCTAGGCCCTTTCAGCTGATTTCCTGCATAGCTGAACATGGATGTTCCTTAGGAGAATGGGCTGTCAGCAGGAAGGGAGGTATGAAGCGTGTTTAACATTGAATACTAGGTGCCTATTAAACATTGATTCATTGTTGTATGTGAGTCTGATGTGTGTGTGTGTGTCTGGTGTGTGTGTGTGTGTCTGTGTGTGTGTCTGGTGTGTGTGTGTCTGTGTATGTGTGATGTGTGTGCGTGTCTGGTGTGTGTGTGTGTCTGATGTGTGTGTGTCTGGTGTGTATGTGTGATGTGTGTGTGTCTGGTGTGTGTGTGTGTCTGTGGGCACGTCAGGGTCGGGGGACCGCTTTGTGGAGTTGGTTCCCTCCTCCCTTCGTGTGAGTCCTGGGCACTGGACTCAGGCTGTCAGACTTGTTCAACAAGCGCTCTTTTCACTGGGCCATCATGCTGGCCTCTGCTAAGTCTCTAAGAGAACTCGCTCTGAAGGGCGAACATGATACGTCCAGGCTTCAGCACGTTTTTCTTTTCTTTTGAGAAACTGTCTTCACATGTAGCCCTGGCTAGTAGTCTAGACTGGACACAGGGTGATCCTGTCTCTTGTCTCCCAAGTGCTGGGGTTGCAGGTGTGTGCCCTGTGCCTGGCTCTGCCAGTATGCCGTGATCGGGCTAGCTCTTCATCTTGTCTTCTAACAGTCAGGGAGAGATAGAGGCACTACAAACCAGAGTTCTGCTCTCACAGCTTTCGTGTTCCCGACATGGGACTCCACATAATTCAGGCATCTTGTTTCGTGACACTGAAGGACATCAGCCTTGATTAGCAAATAGAAACTGGCTGGTTGCTGTCTAGGGGGCTGTTGGCTGGAGCAACCGGCAAGTTACTGCTTTAGATTTTTTCCTTCTTCTGTGGCTTCTTGTAGTTGTACAAATGATCTGGCTTCTAGGCTGAACGACAGGGTCATATGCTTGTCATGACTACCTGAAGCCTGTGGGGAAAAACTAAGTCTCCGTTTAGTTTATGTTCCGAGGATGTGAACACTCCTGCATGTGGATTTCACTAACATAGTTTGTGTGCCTTTTCACTTGGTAAAGCTCTTGCTACCCAAGCATGAGGTCCTGGGTCTGGGTTCCCAGCAGCCATACAGAAGCTAGGTACGGTGGAATGCCCCTGTGGTGGTATGCTCCTGTAGTCCAGCTCTGGAGAGGTGGAGACAGACAGACAAATCCCCACAGCTCGCCAACCAGTCCGTCAGGCTGAATCAGTGGGCCCCAGGTTCAGGGAGAAACCAGGTGAAGAAGTGGTTGAGGAAGACACCATTGATCTTTGGTACCCATTGCACACAGGACTAAAATATTTCATGTCTATTTCCATTCCGTGCTTGTGACTGCCTGCTAACTGAGAAGAGGAAGGCATGCATCCTGTATGGTGTCGGGGGGGTGGGGGCACGATGAGGCGTTAATAAGAGACGGGGTTATGTTGTGGGCTCAGCAAGCAGTGCCTGGGGCAACCCGTCCTGCGCCGTTTGTTTATTTATTTATTTATTTTAAACATTTATTTATTTATTATGCATACAATAGTCTGTCTGTGTGTATGTCTGTAGGCCAGAAGAGGGCACCAGACCTCATTACAGATGGTTGTGAGCCACCATGTGGTTGCCGGGAATTGAACTCAGGACCTTTGGGAGAGCAGGCAATGCTCTTAACCACTGAGCCATCTTTCCAGCTCCTTATTTATTTATTTATGAATGAACGGATGCTTTCAAAGCATAGAGCACTGACAAGCTGAATGCCTGTTCACTGTGGTTCTGTTTTAGCGGCGTCTTCGGCATCTCCGGAACATTGCTGCTCGGAATATCGTCAACAGAAATGGCCATCAGCTCCTCGATACCTACTTCACCCTTCATTTGTGTAATAATGAGAAGATTTGTAAAGGTAAGGACTCAAGCCTTGGTGGTCTCCACTTTGCTCTGTTGTAACTGGAGTGGTTGGTAGTGCCCCTCTCTCTCCAGCTATGCTTTATGAAAACATCTCAAGCAGGTGATGTCTGTTAGAGACATGGCCATGGCAGTTCTCTGGGAATAGACTGTCGTTGGTAAGTTTGTCTCCCCTTTCTAATGTTACTGTTACTATTCTGGTTGCTAGGTAAGTTTGTTTCCCCTTTATGAGTGTTGCTATTCTAGTCTATTAAAACAAATGATGGGGGTCCATTATCTTATACTAATTTTATATTTCTTTAAAATATGGCTCTTTCCAGGGACCAAGTTTATGGAACCAAGTTGGTATCTTCTTATACTGAGATTTATGTATGTATATGGAGTCATTTTCAGAATGGCTCAGTTTCTTCCAATTCAGTTTTTAAAATTAGGTTTATTAATTTTATTTTATGTGTGAGCATTTGACCTGCATGTGTGTATGCATTCCACATGTATGCTTGGTGCCCTTGGAGGTGAGAAGATGGCATTGGATCCCTGGAACTGGAGTTACAGATGATTGTAAACCACAGTGTGGGTGCCGGGAATCGAACCTGGTCCTCTGCAAGAGCAGCCAGTGCTCTTCCCCACAGGTGCCACCACAGCCAGCCTGCATTCTTACTTTTCATCCTAATCATTGCGTATCTTAAAGTGGCTGTTAACCTGACAAATACCACAGACCTCGGGGCTTACTGTAGTTACCGTGGTGAACTTGGCATGCTAAGTGGGTTCTCTTTATGAGTTCTCGCCAACCCCTGCCTTGGTACCGACCCAGCTTTCTTGGTCTCAATGCCACGCTCCTGTCTTCGTGGTCTCTGGCAGGCAAGAAAGAGAAGGATTATTTGAGAGAGATTTGAAGTGCAAATGGTTGCTATACTCACATTTATACATCACATTTATGCTGGCCATGGACCAGTTGGATTATACTTTTCAGTTGAAGAGGGAGGTGGGAAATGCAGTCTCCCTGTGTACCCACCCAGAAAGCAGAGATTAAGGGAAAAGCATTTTTCGTAGACCTTGATACCTTTGGTTCTCTACTGCACTATGTGGGCACACTGGAGCATTTTAACTCCCGTGTGGTACTGGGAACAGAATACGGTGCTTAGCTCCTGCCCTGTGAGCTCTGTGCCCACTCATCACTGCTGATGTTGAGACAGGGTCTTTCTAGGTTGTGTAGGCTGCCCTTGAATTTGCTTCATACCTAGGCAGGGCTTGAGCTTCTGCTTCTCTTGTCTCCGAGTGGCTGGAATCGTAGGCTTGTGCTACCAGGCCCAGTTGAATATTTTCCCCGCTGAGTCCTGGTTTCTCTATATAGCCCCGTCCATCCTGGAATTCTCTCTGTAGACCAGGCAGGCCACGAACTCAGAGATTCATCTGCCTCTTCTTCCCAAGTGCTGGGACTAAAGGTTGCGCCGCCACCACCTGGCAAGTACTTTTAGTTTTTGATGAGTGTCTATATAATCAATCCTTGGTCATCTTTTTCCTTTTTTTAAAGACTCATCTTTATTTTACTTGTCTGCGAGTTTTCCCTGTATGGCTTTCTGTGCACTACTTTGGAAGCCAGATGAGGGCCTATCGGACACCTTAGAATGGGAGATGCAGATGTCTGAACCATCATGTGGGTTCTGGGAACCAAAACCAGGTCCTCTGAAGAGCAGCAAGTGCTCTCAACTGCTGAGCCACTTATCAGTCCCAGTCCTTGGTTATCTTATTAAAATGTCTGTGTCCTGGCTCCAGGGTCAACTGTGATGCCAACAATGAATGTACTTAGTGCGTTCTGGGGATTTAGGAAATGGGGGCCATTATTATTGGAATTGCAGTGTTATACTGGTTTGTAAACAGAGCAGCCACGGGACTGGCTGGTGACTGTGATCCTGCACCAGTGGCGGCAAAAGTAAACACTGCAGTTTCGAGATTGCCCTGTTATGGATTTTGCTGTCAGATTTCTAGTAAGTTCCTGAGAGACAGCGTGATGCTTTATGGCTCTATTTTAGTCTTGATTTTCAAGACCTCTGTGCTAACAATTTTTTGATAGGCCAAGAGCAGTACTGAGTACATGATGTACAAAATGACTGCGTTTGCTCTTCTGTCTTTTGTCTCTTCTGGCTTCGATTTCTCTCTCTCTCTCTCTCTCTCTCTCTCTCTCTCTCTCTCTCTCTCTCTCCCTCCCTCCCTCTCTCCCTCCCTCCCTTCTCCCTCCCTCTCTCTCTCCCTTCCTCCCTCCTTTCTCCCTCCCTCCCTCCCTCCCTCCCTCCCTCCCTCCCTTCCTTCCTCCCTCCCTCCTTTCTCCCTCCCTCCCTAGAGCTCCTGGCTGACTTAGAGCTCACTGCATTGATCAAGCTGGCCCTGAACTCACAGAGATCTGCCTGCTTTTGCCTTCCAAGTGCTGGGATTAAAGGTGTCTACTGCCACCCCTGACCTGGTGGCTACAGTCTTTTGAAAGTCTTTAGACTCTCCTAGGTCACCAGTGAAAAGATCATCACAAATGGGATGGCAGTGCCAGTACACAGGTGTGCCCCAGTCTGCAATGGGAGAGCCTTCCACTGCCTCAGAAACCCCTTGGGTGGTACCTTATTTCCTCCTGTGAGCTACTGATGGCTTCTGAGACATCTTTCTGCTTCAACTGGTCATGAAGAAATGAACTGTAGCCGAGTTTTCTGGGCTTTAGTGACTCTCATCGTAGGAGCTGGGGGGACTTTCTAGTAATTCTAGCTAATGTTACCTTATCTGGTTGGATCTGTCATGACAGTCATCAATAGTTCATGGACCTTATTCGGCCTTTGGTGCAGAATAACCATGAGAAACGACCAACTGGCTCGTCTTCCTAAGCCACCTGCACTGTTTCATCCCCTTTCTCGATTGCTCTATGTCTCGCCTGAATTCATAGTAGATCCCGAGAAGATAACGTACGTTCGGAACAAAGCCTCGGTTCTAATCCTGCTCCCTCTTAACTTGGAAGTTTCATATTTGTAATTTTATCTTATTTTACTTTTGAGACAAGGTCTCTCTCTGTAGCACAGGCTGACCTAGAACTTACTGTGAACCCAAGGCGTCCCTCAAATTCCTGGTAGTTCTGCCTTGGACTCACAAGTGTTTTGAGTGCAGGTATGAGCCACCATACCCAGTGAGAGGGTTTGTTTGTTTGTCTTTAAAGATTCATTATCTTAAAATTGTGTATATGTCTGTGTGTCTGTCTGGGGATGTGTGTCTGGTAGTGTCGGTGTCTGGGAGGCTGGAAGAAGGTGTCAGATCTCTTGGAGCTGAAGTGTTGTAAGTAACCCCATTGGTGCTAGAAGCTGAGCTCCACTCCTTCAGGAGAGGTATATGCTCTTAGCGGCTGCGCCACCTCTCCAGCCCCTCTCATTGGTTTCCACCATCGTTATTTTCTCACCTGTGAAGTGTTAAGTGCGCCTCCTCTCTGGAATACCAGCTCGCATGGTTATATCAGGGCACTGTGCAGTTCCTGCGAGCTCACCCCAGTTTCATCTTCTGATGACCGTTCCTCTGAGGTCATATCTTCCATCCAACTGCCTGCTATGTCCCTTTTGGAGTCAGTAGGTGACTTCAACCTGGTGTTTCTCAGATGTGCTGGCCCACTGACCTTTGTTTTTCTCTGAGAACATGACCACTCCATTCCCTGGGCCAAAACCCAGGAGTCCTCCTGGGTTGTCTTCTTCCTCTTAATTCCCACATCCACTTTTTAGCAGATGCTTTCCTGGGGACATCTTTGTCCCTGTATCACTGTCCTCCCTTGCCTGAGTGGTAGAAGTGCTCTCCTGACGACCTCTGCCCACGCCCTCCCTCCCAGCCCAGCTTCAGCCCAGACACAGTTCAAAAGGAAGATCATGTTATCCATTTCCAAAAAATGCTCTCATGGGGCTGGGCCGTGGCACACGCCTTTAATCCCAGCACGCGAGAGGCAGAGGCGGGCGGATCTCTGAGTCCAACCTGGTCTACAGAGTGAGTTCCAGGACAGCCAGGAGTATACAGAGAAACCCTGTCTCAAAAAAACCAAAAAGAGGAAAAAGTGCTCTCATGGTTTCTTAGATCATTCTGAAAAGGCCAAGATCCTCAGAACTCAGTACTGCTCGTGAAGGTCTGTCCCTGAAGCTCTGGTCCTTCTTCTGCTCTCTCTGTTCCCGCCCGCCACACTGACTGTCTCTGTCCTTTCTGTCCCTGGAAGGAACATTTTGCACTTTGGCCTGAACACCCTCCTCCAGGTGCCTCCCTGACAAGCCCTTCCACATTCCTGTTGGGCTTTGCTCCACACGCTCTCCTTCATTGCCGACTGACCCTTGTACACATTCTGACTGGTCCCCTTAATTCTTCCCCATAGTTATTTAAGATAAGATCACCTGACACTGGTATGTTTAGTTAATGTTTCTCTTCTTCCTGTAGACACAAGTGCCACAGAGAAAGACATTTTTAGATCCCTTTAACTGCTCTGTCTCTAATACTCTGAAGGATGCTGGGCACATCCCTCCTCCCCTTCCCCCATTTATTTTCAACTGAGTTTTTTGGGGGTAGGTAATATAGTCTGGTTCAGATTTCACTACATCCCATCAACCTCCTCTCCCAGTCTGCCCTGGTGACTGATGTGATCTGTTTCCGGCTTGTCTTTCCTGACCTCCTTACTCCATTCCCAGCAGGTTCCTTGCACAGATACCAAGTGTGTCCAGTTGTGCTCTGAGCGGTGCTCACTCAGCGTGCCCTAGAGGACATCTGTGATGGACTGGCCGTTCCAGTCTCTTGTACATAACGCTGCATCTGCTAACTTTACTCTTCGGTGTTAGCCTCTCGGGTAAATTCTAGGGAGGGTTCTTGGGACATGGAGAAGGGTTTTTTTTTTTTTGTTTGTTTGTTTTGTTTTGGCAGGTATTGCGAAATTGTACTCGGTGGGAATTGTTTTGTGTGTCTTTCCCCCTACAACCTTATCAATAGACTGTGAGCTATTGAGGTTGCCGTCTGAGAGGTGAAAATAGTTTTGCAGTTTGGGTTAAACTTGTATTTCTTCTGTTATGCGTGAGGTTGAGGCACTCGAAACTTTTATTGAACAAAGGAATGTAGCGTAACAACCAGCATGCGCCTCGAGCACTGTTTGCCAGTCTCTTCATTGCTGGTCCTTTAGGTATGGGCATGGCTGTCTGGTCCTTAGGTGTGGGCATGGCTGTCTGGTCCTTAGGTGTGGGCATGGCTGTCTGGTCCTTAGGTGTGGGCATGGCTGTCTGGTGCTTTAGGTGTGGGCATGGCTGTCTGGTCCTTAGGTGTGGGCATGGCTGTCTGGTCCTTAGGTGTGGGCATGGCTGTCTGGTGCTTTAGGTATGGGCATGGCTGTCTGGTCCTTAGGTGTGGGCATGGCTGTCTGGTCCTTAGGTGTGGGCATGGCTGTCTGGTCCTTAGGTGTGGGCATGGCTGTCTGGTCCTTAGGTGTGGGCATGGATATCTGGAAAAGCTCTTGCGTACAGTGGCTCATGTGGTCATAAGGCACTGATAGGACCCTTTGAGGATTTCCTTGGCATATGGCTTTATTCAATGGAAAGAATAAAATAAATGGAAGTTTATTCTGAGTCAAGGCATTTTTAATCTAGTGTTTTATTTGAATGTTATAACAACCCTGTTATCTCCTGGGTGCAATGATTGATGTTACAAACCCTGCCCTCTAAAAACCACCCAAAACAAAAACAAAAGCAAAAAGAAAGAAAGAAATGCCGTGACAACAAGAGCCCGCTGGAAGAGGTTCACTTTTCTGTCCCTGGAAGCACCCTTCACTTGAGCACCTGGGCATGTCATTGTTCATTCATAAAAGGATAATCTGTCCTTTTGCTGCTTTGCCAGGGACAAGGAGATGGTGGTTGTTGGATACAGGCACCGTTATTACTGGCCTCCAGTTACAAGTAGGATGTGCAAGGCATACATTTCAGTTAGCAGAAACAAGCGTTTGTCTGCGTGTCACGTCCCAGTGGAGTGCGGCAGCAGGGAGCCCAGGAGTCCCTTAGGCTGTGCCCTGACAGTGGCACGGAGGTAGCTTGGCCCTGCAGCTGTGGACCACTGGAGGTTGTTGGGAATGCCCGTCAGAACTTCCAGCTTGTTTTTATTCTGCTTTTGTGTTTTGTTACATTTACCAATATAGATGAAGGTTTGTGGGATCATGAAATTTTAATGCCCAGAGAAGAACTGTAGTTCTCTAAACAGACAGGACCTGAAGAAGTTGAAGCGATGGAACGATGGAGACCAGTCAAGCTTGGGTTGCTGGGTTTCTGGCTCCTTCCGCGCAGACAGGAGGGAGTGCTGCAGAGACAGATTCCTGAGGAGGGGCAGAGCACATCGTGAAGAGCAGAAGGGAGCGGGCTGTAGAGTTGGCTCAGCAGCCTAAGTACTTGCTGCACAGGTGGGCGGGAACTGGAGTTTGAATCCCTTGGACCTGTGTGGATCCGAGTGATGTGTGGATCCGTCCACCCCATAATCCAGCCTCAGAAGGCAGAGGTGGAATTTCCAGGGCAAGCTTGCGGGCCACACTAGCTGTGTGAAGGAGCTTGGAGCTTGAGACGTCGTCCTGCCTTAAAGAGAACAGCAGATACTCACAACCTCAGCCTCAGACCCCCACATGACGAGACACATGTATGCACCTACTTACTGTGTACACGTCGAAAGACATGGAAGAAAATTTGAATTTTTAAGAGTTTAAATTAGAATGTGCTGAATTATGAAAAAAATCTGAAAAATTTGTAATCTGCTTCACCAATGTTTTCACTTCCATTTAATCTTTGTTCCTATTTTTATCTTTATTGATAAAGATAATAGAGAGCCCTCCAACCTCCCCACCAAAAACAAACAAACAAACAAAAAAACAACAGAGATTTCTCTGGGTGGTGGTGGCACACACCTTTAATCCCAGAACTGGATTAAAGTCAGAGGGAGGGTCTCTGAGTTCAAGGCCAGCCTGGTTTACAAAGCAAATTCCAAGACAGTCAGGGCCACACCGAGAAACCTTATCTCAAAATGCAAAATACAAAAAAAAAAAAAAGAAAAGAAAATAGAGGGTTAGATTCCCATAAAGGTGCTTTAGCTGCTGTACTATCTTCAGAGGTTTGCAGGGTTTAATGACCTCGTTTACTTTCATTATCACTTATTGTTCTTTTTCTTTTTTTTTTCCAGAATTTTATAGAAGTGAAGTGATTAAGAATTCCTTGGTAAGTTTGCTTTCTGACAGGTGCGTGTGACGCAGCCTGTACCCCTGTTTCAGGAAGTGGGAGCGGTGTAAGCTGAGGTCCAGTTCCTGTGTCACAGCAAACGGGTGGATCTGCTCGGTTGTGCAGTCATTGCTGGATTCTACTGTAATGTTGAAAACTTTAATTGCATCATTTCCACTTATAAAGGGCCTGACTATTTTTGATTCTGTATTTATTTTGGCAAAATTCAAGAATACTTTGTGGCTTTGTATATAGGACCTTATTTCTTGGATAAAAGTTTTGTTCTGTGAGACAGCTGAAGGGTCTGCCTGGGCGTGGAGCACCTGCCCGTAATCCCAGGGTGTGGAAGGAAGGGGCGGGAAGAAGGGGTGGGACCATGAGAACCTGTCACCAAAAAACAAGCAAAACAACCAAGAACCAAGCATCCCACCTTTTCTGTTTAGAAAGGTTTCATTTTAAAGTGTGTGTGTGTGTGTGTGTGTGTGTGTGTGTGTGTATGCACAGTAGTCTTGATATTTTTACCTGTTTTTGAATTTCATATGGATGAAATATTGTAGTAAGAGCCCTAATGACTGGAGTTCATCTGCCAACTTGGTTGCCCCGATTGGTTGACCCTGTGTGCTGAATTTGATTTGTTTGTGTGTATTCTACTGAATGAATGTAATAGGTAATCCATTTCTCCCCCTGTTGCGGACCATATTTGGCTTCTAGTTTGGTGCTGTAAATGTTCTGGGCATCTCTAGTGGAGCATGCATTTCTTTCTGGAGTCTGTGAACATGCTCACGATTGGCTAAAGCTTCTAGCTGGCTTTACAGTATTGTGCTTTCATTTATACTCACTACATTTTTATGAGAATTCTGATTACGTTATTGTGAACACTTGATAGTTTTAAAAATTTAATGTTGATAGAAATCCTATACCAGAATTTTTTTCTTTTGCTATTGAGGCAGCTATTCTAAACTTAGACTATCTAGTGCCAACAGGATGGTTAACTGAGCAGTTAGGGCTGCTTGTAAGGGTGTGCTTAAAGCACAGGGCTTTCTGAAGACCGCCACCTGGTGGTTAAATACGTTAGAACTTCATTGATTCTCTTTCTCCCTTGCTCTCAGCCTCCCCCATCCCTGTTTCCCTCAAACAAACAAACAAAACAAACAGTGGAGGCGGGAGGGAGGGGGAGGAGGGAGGGGGAGGAGGGAGGGGGAGGAGGGAGGGGGAGGAGGGAGGGGGAAGAAGAGGTAAGGGGGAGGGATAGGAATGTGTCTCCAGGTTACACGTCAGAATCGGTTTCTTTGTCACATTCCTTCAGCCGATCACAGCTAAGGGTGGCAATTCTGCTTTAATTACCTTTGGCTTCAGCTAGACACCCCTCCCCGAAGTTATTAGTATTTCTGTTGTTACTGATTTTTGGTTCAAGTGGAGGCTGCGTCCTTACTGTGACTGACGGCTCATCAGAGTAGGTAATGACCGAAGCGACTGAAGAAGGAGTGGGAAAGGCTGGCTGGATGCCCTGGAGTTGATTTATCCACAGAACTGATGGAGTTTGGAATGCTCTGCTTGGGTTTCCTTAATAACGAGGTGTCACTGTGACCTGTCGTCTGTGATCTCAGAGCGGGCTAGCTGTGCTCTATGCATTATTTCTCACTGAAGCCAACGTGTCAAAGTTAGGCGTATTCCTGTTCCTTAGTGAGGAAACAGGCCGGGAACTTGATGTTAGCCGCACACAGTCCATGACACGTAAAACTGAAGGTCTGAGGCTCTAACCACGCCTCCCACATCACGTCCCTCAGCTTGGCTTTCACCTAGAGGCCAGTGAGCCTTGCTGTTGCATAAACAAAGCTTAGAGCATGTATTTGTAGAGAAAACACGAGGCCCAGCTTACCAGAACAATCACTGGATTTGTGACTAGAGTTGTTTTCAGTTGAGGAGGGAGTTGCACAGTATAAATGCCTCTTTATGAGCTCCTGGCCCCAGGGAGCCATTCCAAGTCACCTCCGCTTCAGTTGAATCGTGGCTGAATAAATTAACACTTGAGCTGCCTGTATGTTGCTCATGTCAGAAGTGTGACCCTGAGTTAAACTGTGCCTTCATCAGGGGTTTCCAGCTTCCTCTGCACGGGTGGGCGGAGACTGAGCTGGTTGGCACATGCAGTCACAGTGCAAGGCAGGTAGAAGATACAGTAAAGGCTGTGGTGTGGTCCATCTCAGTGCAGAGAGCAAGGCTGCGGTGTGGTCCATCTCAGTGCAGAGAGAGCAAGGCTGTGGTGTGGTCCATCTCAGTGCAGAGAGCAAGGCTGCGGTGTGGTCCATCTCAGTGCAGAGAGAGCAAGGCTGCGGTGTGGTCCATCTCAGTGCAGAGAGAGCAAGGCTGCGGTGTGGTCCATCTCAGTGCAGAGAGCAAGGCTGCTCGTGGTATGTCAGTATAAGTTCTAATGAGACATCTCGCGTATGTTTTTAAAGACATTAGTACAGCTTTTATGCATTTTTAGTTGAGTTTCTTGTGGCTGTGTATCTTGATATCAAACAATGATAGAGAAATGCATGCTGGTAATACATAATGATTTTTTTTTGTTAATTGGGTTTTTTGTTTGTGTTTGTTTGTTTGTTTTGAGACAGGATTTCTCTGTGTAGGCCTCGCTGTCTTGGAACTCATTCTGTAGACCAGGCTGGCCTCAAACTAAGAGAGATCCACCTGCCTCTGTCTCAGGAGTGCTGGGATTAAAAGCATGCACCACCACGCATAGCTGAAAATGACTTTTGATTTTTAAACTTTGATAAAAAGTAGTGAACTCTTAAGACTATAAATCCTGATATTTAGTGGAGATCAATTAAGTCAGCTGATGTTACTACTTGAACAGTCTGCTTTACCTGGCCATCAGGCTGGTATGTATGTTACATAAACATTTAAAGATCGTCTGGATCCAGGCAATGAAAATATTGAGTAGTAGCATGAATGGGTGGCAGGCTGTATCTGTCTGTATCTGCATGTACCAGCGTGGGGATTCCTCGTACAGAGGAAGGGCTGTATCTGTGTCTGCATGTACCAACGTGGGGATTCCTCATAGAGAGGAAGGGCTGTATCTGTATCTGCATGTACCAGCGTGGGGATTCCTCGTACAGAGGAAGGGCTGTATCTGTGTCTGCATGTACCAGCGTGGGGATTCCTCTTACAGAGGAAGGGCTGTATCTGTCTGTGTCTGCATGTACCAGCGTGGGGATTCCTCTTACAGAGGAAGGGCTGTATCTGTCTGTGGCTGCATGTACCAGCGTGGGGATTCCTCTTACAGAGGAAGGGCTGTATCTGTCTGTGGCTGCATGTACCAGCGTGGGGATTCCTCTTACAGAGGAAGGGCTGTTGGGAAGATTGACAGTCTTTGTTTAGATGCTGCATTTGAGGATGTTCCGTATCAAACCCTCCCCACCATGCAGCCAGGCCCCTCGGGTGCCTCTGCTCAGTCTCCATTTTCACTTTGGGGGAAGGTGGTTACTTCATGCTTTTTCTAGCACCTTGTCATATGGGTAGTGAGAATTTGGAATGATGTATGTGTTTATTGTGATGTGATCTCGTAGGGAGTTATGTGGTTGCCTTTTCAGGCGGTGTAAGCCAGCTCCTGCCCTTCAGGCTTTGGACTGACATCACAGTAGGCAAAGAAGATGTTGATTTTTTTTTTCCCATTTAAAAATCTTATGAATAAAACCAAAAAAATTTTTTTCATTACTTTTATGCCAGGTGTGGTGGTACACCAGTTTTAATTCTGGCACTTGGGAGGCAGATGCCAGTAAGTCTCTGAGTTCAAGGTGCCTGTGAGAGAAGTGAGACTGTCTTACAAACAAACAAACCTGCAGACAAACAAAGAAGAGAGCCTGGTGGTGCACACCTCCTCTCACACCAGTGCTTGGGAGGCAGAGGTCAGCCTGCTCTACACACAGAAACGCCCTGTCTCAAACAAAGAACAACACCCGGCCCCACATACACACACAGAAACCAAAAAGAAGAGGAGTACGGTTGTTTCCTCCTGTGTCTTCTTCCGGTCACTAACACACCCCAAAGAGGACAGCTCCCCTTTCCTGGCTTCCTATAGAAGAGCACCTCTGCCTAGCTCAGCCCCTACGTGGCTCAGCCCACACGTGGCCTGCTCTGCTTTGTTCCGCATATTTGTGAGACTGTTGGTACATGCTGCAATTCCCTGAGTCTAAAGATCGTCTCTGTTGAACAGAAGAATGCGTTTCTCTGGTGTGTTACCGAGGCATATGTTGGGGTGTTAACCCCGATTCAGAAGAATCGCTATAGCAGGCGAAAACTGGCTAACGATATCTGAGGGTAAATAAACTAACTCACATAAGTCTTTTTTATCATGGCCCACGTATTCTTCTATACTCCCTTGATGTTCCCCTTTTGATGTTCCTTGCTGTTCTTCCCATCCCGGTTAATATACCACACAGACACAGTTAGCAACTCCCTAGGTGGTAACAGTGGTACCAGGCACACATTTTTTAGGGCTAATAGGAGTTAGACTGACAAGGCAAGTGCCTTATGTCTCAGAAGGGGTGTGACTGTGAACTCCCCAGCAGACACCAGGAGGATTCGGATGGAGGCCGGCCTCCAGCTGTGACCACGGCTGACAGGCATCAGCTTCTCCTCCTACTTTACCCAGGGTTCTGGAGTTAGAGGAGTCGAAATGTGTGCTCACGTCGCTAGTAGGGACTTGGCACTAGGATGGCAGGAGACATGAAACCTCTGGGAGAAACCGCAGCCTTTGAGGAGGCCTGATGCTGTGTGCTGGCCCCCAGGTTCCCAAGGAGCATGAACATGGACATTAGGGTACCACCGCTCACCGTGCCCCTTCCCAGTGATAGTTTTACCAGAAGCGAGAGTGAGCAGGGTCGTTCTTATTCCCCGTTTTGAAATCACGATGCACATCGGATAAGAAAATGAGCTGCCATTTCCAAAGGAACCCTAACCCGTGCTTTCCTCTGTAGTAGATTGGTTTTTGTGGGGGCCTCAAACTGATGAGGACTTCTTTAGCATAGTACCTGGAATGTAATGTATTGTTTAGTTTATTCAGCAAATCTTTGAATCCTGGCTGTGTCTCCAGGCCACTAAGAGAGGGAAACAGTAGCAGAAACTCCCCAGCTTTCCAGAGGGTCTGTGGAGGGCTGGCAGTTAGGAGGCAAGCACTGGGGGCACCCCTGCAGGAGAAGGCTTGACCTGAGGTCTAGTGGTCAGAGAAATGTTAACCGCTTCCTCAGCTTCCTCGTTTCAAAACCCGAGTTTGTCGGGTTCAGAGGTCCTTTTTAGTTCTGATATTTCTAGAATACATAAACTAGGAGACACCCTAGTTTGTCACACGGCTCTTCCTCCTTTGTGCTGTGATCTGTGTAGATTAAACCAGGTGCAATGGTTAGAGTACATGGACCACAGCTGATAGCGGTTGTCAGGGTGATGACTGAGGGGAGCAGAGGGGAGGACAGGGCAGCAGAGGGAAGCATGAGCATAGTCTCAGGCTCCAGAACTAGTGTTATCCCAGAACTCTCCTGCAGAGTTCTCAAGCTCTAGATGAGCTGAGGCTACTGGCGAGGACCATCTCCTCCCTGGCTTGTCTGTAAGGTTACTTTAGTCTAATATCTGCTGTCCCTCCCGTCACTCAGTGGTCTCTTGTAATCACCATTCAGTTGGCAGGGCTGACTGGCTTGAGGTGTTTGAACACAAGCCTGAGCTCTGCAGAGGTGATACCGGAAGTGTGGGCTGCAGTTAGCATCAGTCAGCGGTCAGCAGACCACAGGTGGTGGACTGGCAGGGGTAGCCATTTAGCTCCCAGTCAGTGAAAAGAGTGAAGCCTAGGCTGCAATGCGAAATCCCACAGTCCACCGCCTCAGAGCCTTCAGTTACAAAACCCGAAACACTGTCACCTGGCAGGACTTGATGAAGCTTAAGCAGGGTGGTAGTGAGTGCGTCTCGGTGAGGAGAGGTCTGGGCACCTCACCAGCAGCACAGGCCTGCAGGCCTTCCTTGTGCCCCCGAGTCTCTCCAGCCGGGGCCTGCTACTCCTGGGCAGTCGCTCGTGGTTGCCTGCCCACACTTGCTGCCTCACACCTTTGAGCCCTGGCGTATCACGTTCTGGTCACCTGGAGTTCCCGACTTTAATCTGCTGAAATTCTATTTGTGCGTTCAAAGCTCCCACAGGTGTGAATGTCTTCCCTGCTTCTTAGAGTTGGTTGTCTAAGAACGTGCTGCTGTGTAACCTTTAGCACAATTCTGCCACTGGACTTGCCACAATTCTAGTGTATGTGGCCCTGGGAACTGAATCCAGGGCCGTTGCCAGGCAGTCACTGCGCTGTTGGACTGTATCTCCAGTGAAACAGCTGTTCTAAGTGGAGATTTAAATTGGAGTCCTGTGGGCGTTGCTTCTATCTGCCCCCTTTCCATGGTTTGTGAGTTTCACGCGTGCACGTACCGTGGTTTGACCGCCCCACCTCTTTACCTCTCCTCCAGTTCCTTCCCTGTCCTTGAAAGCTGATTCTCCCTCCACCAGCCGCCATCAGGTGCCAGCGGGGTGGAACTTGGCGTCTCCCCGCTCCCCCCATCTGTGTTGGCATTTTGGCCGGTTTGATCTTGTGCAGTCTTGTGCATGCAGTTCCAGCGCGCTGCGAGTTCACCTGTGCAGTGGCCCTGACGTGTTGGGCAGTACTGGTGTCCACTACCTTTGGCTCTTACAATCCGCCCCCTCCTTCTTCCTTGACAATTCCTGAGCCTTGGAGGTAGGGGCTGTCGTCCGGTTGTCCCAGCTGAGAGCTCCGCATACTCTTATTCCTTGCATGTTGACCAGTTGTGTGTCTCTGTACCCGTGTGTTGGTGTCGTGCGTGTGTTGAATAAATGAGAGACGGTATCATGGGAAACCGTGTCAGTGGGAGCGAAGAGCCAATAAATCCGGAGGTGCCATTGTCTCTGTACTGAGTTGCAGGATTATGTCTGTCTGCAATACCTTTTGTCTTTAAAACAAGCTTTTATTTTGTATATGCCAGCGAGCAGGGGTCTGAACATGCCAGGCGCATGCAGAAGCCAAAGGACAGCTTGCAGGAGCTGACTCTTGTCCTTCTTCATGTGGGCTCTGGGGGCTTGGGGCAAATACTCTTACCAACTGAGTCATCCTGCCAGCTTTTAGTTTTTTGAGTATATGGGTGTTTTGTCTGCATAGCACTTGTGTGCCTGGTGCTGGCAGAGGCCAGAAGGGGGCGCCAGATGCCCTGGAATTAGAGTTGCAGGCTGTTGTGTGTTGGCTTGGAGGTGCTGTGTCAGACTTGGGTCTGGAAGAGCAGCATTGCTCTCAACCACCAAGTCACCTCTCCAGGCCTCATGGATTTTAAAAAACAAAATGATATGGCATCTAATCAAAACTCTTGTAAAGAAGCTGGAGTCTTAACTCCCATCTACAGTGTCTTAACTTCCATCTGCAGAATCCAACGTGGAGGAGTCTTGACTTTGGAATAATGCCGGACCGCCTGGATACATCTGTGTCTTGCTTTGTGGTGAAGATTTGGGGTGGAAAGGACGATGCCTACCAGCTGCTGATAGAGTGGAAAGTCTACCTGGATGGGCTGAAGTACTTGGGTCAACAGGTAAGTTTCAGAATGAGCTTTCAAGGGTTGTCCTCTACAAATTAACTCGTCAATAACTTTTCTATTGACTCTCTTCTCTCTACATTTTCAGTTATAATGGATATTAATAGAAAAGAAAAGTAATTAAATTTGTGCAATGAAAAAAGAGGTTACTTGCCAGGCAAGGTGACATGTGTCTAATCCCAGCACTCAGGAGGAACAGGCAGGAGGAAGGCCACAAATTGGAGTTCTGCCTGATCTATAGAGGGAGCGGTGGCCTAGCCAGAGCCTGGTAACAGAACCAGGCCAGCAACAAAACAAGGCTTGTGGTACTGTGTCTACTTAAGTTACTAACATTGTTACATCTGAGTTACAAAAACCTGTCCCCTGCCCCGCTGTCTCTCACCTCTCCCCTGCCCTGCTGTCTCTCACCTGTCCCCTGCCCCGCTGTCTCTCACCTGTCCCCTGCCCCGCTGTCTCTCACCTGTCCCCTGCCTGCTGTCTCTCACCTGTCTCCTGCCCCGCTGTCTCTCACCTCTCCCCTGCCCCGCTGTCTCTCACCTGTCCCCTGCCCTGCTGTCTCTCACTTGTCTCCTGCCCCGCTGTCTCTCACCTGTCCCCTGCCCTGCTGTCTCTCACCTCTCCCCTGCCCCGCTGTCTCTCACCTGTCCCCTGCCCTGCTGTCTCTCACCTGTCCCCTGCCCCGCTGTCTCTCACCTGTCCCCTGCCCCGCTGTCTCTCACCTGTCCCCTGCTCCGCTGTCTCTCACCTGTCCCCTGCCCCGCTGTCTCTCACCTGTCCCCTGCCCCGCTGTCTCTCACCTCTCCCCTGCCCCGCTGTCTCTCACCTGTCCCCTGCCCCGCTGTCTCTCACCTGTCCCCTGCCCCGCTGTCTCTCACCTGTCCCCTGCCCCGCTGTCTCTCACCTGTCTCCTGCCCCGCTGTCTCTCACCTGTCCCCTGCCCCTCTGTCCCTCACCTCTCCCCTGCCCCGCTGTCTCTCACCTGTCCCCTGCCCCTCTGTCTCTCACCTGTCCCCTGCCTGCTGTCTCTCACCTGTCTCCTGCCCCGCTGTCTCTCACCTGTCCCCTGCCCCGCTGTCTCTCACCTGTCCCCTGCCCCGCTGTCTCTCACCTGTCCCCTGCCCCGCTGTCTCTCACCTGTCCCCTGCCCCGCTGTCTCTCACCTGTCCCCTGCCCCGCTGTCTCTCACCTGTTCCCTGCCCCGCTGTCTCTCACCTCTCCCCTGCCCCGCTGTCTCTCACCTGTCCCCCGCCCCACTGTCTGTCTCTCACCTCTCCCCTGCCCCGCTGTCTCTCACCTGTCCCCCGCCCTGCTGTCTCTCACCTGTCCCCTGCCCCGCTGTCTCTCACCTCTCCCCTGCCCCACTGTCTGTCTCTCACCTCTCCCCCGCCCCACTGTCTGTCTCTCACCTCTCCCCTGCCCCGCTGTCTCTCACCTGTCCCCTGCCCCGCTGTCTCTCACCTCTCCCCTGCCCCGCTGTCTCTCACCTCTCCCCTGCCCCGCTGTCTCTCACCTGTCCCCTGCCCCTCTGTCTCTCACCTGTCCCCTGCCCCGCTGTCTCTCACCTCTCCCCTGCCCCGCTGTCCCTCACCTCTCCCCTGCCCCTCTGTCTCTCACCTCTCCCCTGCCCCGCTGTCTCTCACCTGTCCCCTGCCCTGCTGTCTCTCACCTCTCCCCTGCCCCTCTGTCCCTCACCTCTCCCCTGCCCCGCTGTCACCTCTCCCCTGCCCTGCTGTCTCTTACCTCTCCCCTGCCCCGCTGTCTCTCACCTGTCCCCTGCCCCGCTGTCTCTCACCTGTCCCCCGCCCCACTGTCTGTCTCTCACCTCTCCCCTGCCCCGCTGTCTCTCACCTGTCTCCCGCCCCGCTGTCTCTCACCTGTCCCCCGCCCCACTGTCTGTCTCTCACCTCTCCCCTGCCCCGCTGTCTCTCACCTGTCCCCTGCCCCGCTGTCTCTCACCTGTCCCCTGCTCCACTCTTAGCTCACCTGACCTCTGCTCAAGCACTGGTTTCTTTGCTCTCCTTTGTTTAGGTCTATCCAGTCTGTTTTTCAGCATGGGAATAGGTGAAGTTACAGCTGTCCTGCCCTGACCTCTGCAATAAGAACTAATTAGTGTGTTTCCCTCCTTCCTTAGATTCACGCTCGCAACCAAAATGAAATCATTTTTGGGCTGAACGACGGCTACTATGGTGCCCCATTTGAACATAAGGTAAGAGGATTCTCCGAATGGCCTGAGCTTTGCTTCCTGTAGGTGCCTTGCCCCTGGGAAGATGATCTCCTGGGGAGGTCTGTTTCAAGTGTCACCGTGAGCCTGTTTGGGGACTTAGGGCGAAAGCCCTTTCGACCGAGAACTTGCTTTGTCTGACCCGCAACCCTCCCAGTAATCATCCCTAAATCCCGATTATGTTCTTTTGAAGGAAACCTAAGCTAGCTGTTTTCTTTTCTTCTACTTAATTCCTTGGGGACTAAGAAAGAGTGGTGAGCTGGACAAGGTGGCAGAGGCTTGCAATCCTGGCCACTTAGAAGGCTGCAGCAGGAGGAGGGTCACAGGGTCTTGCCCTGGTTCAGAGTGAGTTCAAGGCCTCCCGGGGAAGCCTAGTTGGCTGGGGGTGTTGCTCAGCAGTGTGGGGTTTACCTACTGCGCTGGGAGCCCTGGGCTCAAGCCCCACTCCTGCTCTTCTCCCTTCAAAACAAGATTGGTGACTTTTGTAGAAATGAAATGGTTTCCTTAAAGTGCTCCAGTTACATGCTTCATCTTTCTCAGTAAGCCTAAGAAACCGTGTTACACTGGTCATAATGACACACCTTTAATCCCGGCACTGGAGAGGCGGAGGCAGGTTCTAAGTCCAATCAAGTTGGCAGTGCATGTTAACCACCACAGTAAGGTTTAATAGCAATCAAGCCAGAGCTGGGCAGTGGTGACACACACCTGTAGTTCTAGTGTGAGGGGAGGAGGGGGCAAGGTAGGTGGAGCCAAAGGCCAGCCTGGTCTGCAGAGTCAGATCTAGGACAGCCCATAGCTAAACAAGGTTTTTCAAAAAACAAAACAAATAACAACCCCCCCCGTGCCCCTCCCCCCCACCCAAGTCAAACCAGACTGTTGTTACCTCTGATGTAGTCTTTGCGCTAAGAACAGTCTGCCATCAGTTTGTGGGTGTGCAGAGGGGAAACCTAAAAAGCTTTTAAACAATTTAGACATCATTGTGACATTTTAAGTTATGGTCTTTGAAAGAATCAGTTCTCAGTGGACTGAATAAAAATTCCAACAACTGCCGCTTCCCCAGAGGGGGCTAAATGTCGCGGTGGTGAGATGTAAGGGGACAGGTTGAGAGTCTCCGAGGCCAGCAGTTTGTTTGACGGGAGGCTAGACATAGTAACAAGCTGTGTGATTTGGTAGAAGAATCTGAATTCCAGTCAGGCATGGTGGGAAGCAGAGGCAAGAAGATCCAAAAGGAGTTCCAAGCTAAACAGGGAGTTTGAGGACAGCCTGAGCAACGTGAGATACAGTCTCAAAACAAATAAGTAAAAAAGGCGGACTTGAAACCCACGTGTGCACGTTCAAATAAATACTAGAAGTTTCACATTAGCAAAGGGGATAAGGAGGACTGGAAAGAAAAATTAAGGCTTTGTTGGCTTGGTGGTGGTAATATGGGGGCAATAGAGAGTCCACAGCAAAGTGGCTGTGTTTGCGTTTGAAACACTTGACCTGCTATGGTGACAGGGCTTTGTGAACGGCTGAGCCTTCAGGACCAGAGTTTCTGGGACCCCAGTGCAGCCTCTGCTGTCTGCGCAGTGACATCCACTCTCCCTCCCAGAGCGTGGCAGCTCCCTCAGGGAACGTCTTTGAAAACCACAAACCATGAGCTGTGACCCAGTGTTCCATCCCTTGCTTAATCTTCTGCTGGCATTTTTGAGTACCACTTTGTTCCTGATAGTGTTGTGTGGTAAAATTTCATGTGTTTGGCAAACATGTGGCACGCGAGTGTTTAAAGCAACACAAAGAGATCTTTGAGTAAATGATAATTAAAATCTTTATCATCGTAAAAGTGATTCTCCCCTCCATCTCTCTGTTCACCACCCAAACATTAAAACTGAGTGTTGTGAGATTAAAAAATGTAAAGCAAAGATGAGCAGACGTTCATATTTTGAGTTAAAGAGAGACCCCGGTCTGCACCGCGTTGATTAAAATATTGTTCTCCATGCTGAGCTGCTTGAGTCCTGCAGATGAGGCTGGCAAATCATTGAAGACCTTTAAAGTCTGGCATCTCTGAGAACACTGTGGTTCCTTGAGTGTTGAGTGGTGGGAGAGAGGCTGCTGCATGGCTTTGGGGATAGTGGGAAATAGAAAAGGCTCTTGGCCAATGTGTGCAGCCTTTGAGGTGCCCATGCAGGGTTTCCCTGTAGTGTGTGCAGGTTTGCTCCCCTGGTGCAGCTTTGAGATGCCCATGCAGGGTTTCCCTGTAGTGTGTGCAGGTTTGCTCCCCTGGTGCAGCTTTGAGATGCCCATGCAGGGTTTCCCTGTAGTGTGTGCAGGTTTGCTCCCCTGGTGCAGCCTTTGAGATGCCCATGCAGGGTTTCCCTGTAGTGTGTGCAGGTTTGCTCCCCTGTCCAGCCTTTGAGGTGCCCATGCAGGGTTTCCCTGTAGTGTGTGCAGGTTTGCTCCCCTGGTGCAGCTTTGAGATGCCCATGCAGGGTTTCCCTGTAGTGTGTGCAGGTTTGCTCCCCTGTCCAGCCTTTGAGGTGCTCATGCAGGGTTTCCCTGTAGTGTGTGCAGGTTTGCTCCCCTGTCCAGCCTTTGAGATGCCCATGCAGGGTTTCCCTGTAGTGTGTGCAGGTTTGCTCCCCTGTCCAGCCTTTGAGATGCTCATGCAGGGTTTCCCTGCAGTGTGTGCAGGTCTGCTCCCCTGGTGCAGCCTTTGAGATGCCCATGCAGGGTTTCCCTGTAGTGTGTGCAGGTTTGCTCCCCTGTCCAGCCTTTGAGGTGCCCATGCAGGGTTTCCCTGTAGTGTGTGCAGGTTTGCTCCCCTGGTGCAGCTTTGAGATGCCCATGCAGGGTTTCCCTGTAGTGTGTGCAGGTTTGCTCCCCTGTCCAGCCTTTGAGATGCTCATGCAGGGTTTCCCTGTAGTGTGTGCAGGTTTGCTCCCCTGTCCAGCCTTTGAGATGCCCATGCAGGGTTTCCCTGTAGTGTGTGCAGGTCTGCTCCCCTGGTGCAGCCTTTGAGATGCTCATGCAGGGTTTCCCTGCAGTGTGTGCAGGTCTGCTCCCTGGGCCTGGGTTCCTTTTGGCAACCGTTCTATAGGGAGACTGCCGACTACCACCGTGGGTGGCTTCAGAGCCGTACTTCTGTGGATTTCACCCCGCTGACTGATGCTACCTGAGGGAAAACTGGGTTTGCTTTCACATGTGTAAACATAGGAAACTGTCTGTACTTCAATCCTCAGCTGACTGGGATTACACACGACCGTGTCTGTGACACGGCTGGCATGGGACCCAACTCTCACCAAGCTCTAAACCCCATGATGGGCGTTCCCACCTCTTCTGATCAGCATGGTGTTCCTCTTCCATGCCAGGCATGTTGTGTCAACGAATGCAGGCAACAGCTTCGCTTAGGTCTACAATAGATAGTATTGAGACTTAAAATCTTGGGAGGGTGGTACTCTCCACCCACTAAGTGTAACTTTTGGCATTGAGTTTTACCCAGGTGAGTATTGACAAATTGCAAAAAATTGAGACTGAGATTATTTTCCCCTAGTACTGAAAATTGCAGAAGCAATATCCGTAGGGGTCCAGTAGGTGGCGCTGCTTTCTCACTTTCGTGAAAAGAAAATTGGAACAGGAATGGAATTCAAGTCAAAAGGAGCAACATTTTTCAAATGAAAGAAACATAGAGTGAAATAGCAACTTACTGATGAGTTTCAAAAATGTAAGCGTCTAAATGGCCATCTAGAGTAGGTGGTGAAGCTGGCATTGAGGGGCTCAGGCTAAAACAAGATCTGTATTGAGGCCTGTGCAAATCAATTTTACATTTTTTTAACGGCATGCCATCTTTGAAATGTAGGATCCCTGATTTGTAATCCCAGCTTTGTTCCCCAATAGTGTTAGTTTCACAAATCATGTAGCCTCTCTTAGTTCTGGGTGCCTCATCTCAAAAGTCAGGAAATCCTAGTTTGCCTCAGGGAGCCGGGCGTGGTGGCAGGCACCCTGGTCTCAGCAGGGAGCCGGGCATGGTGGCAGGCACCCTGGTCTCAGCTGGGAGTCGGGTGTGGTGGCGTTTACCCTGGTCTCAGCAGGGAGCCGGGCGTGGTGGCATGCACCCTGGTCTCAGCTGGGAGTCGGGTGTGGTGGCGTTTACCCTGGTCTCAGCAGAGAGCCAGGCCTTGCAGCGCGCACCCTGGTCTCAGCAGGGAGCCGGGTGTGGCAGCATCCCAGTGTTGGGAAGCTGAGGCAGAAAGAACTCAAGTTTAAAGCCAGCATGGGCTACATCTAAGATCCTGTCTTTTTTTAAAAAAGCAGAAAACATTAGAATTATCTATCCCAATGCCCTTACTTTTTAATAACTGGGTCACAGAGAGCCTTTTGGCCTCCATGCAAGTGAGTCCATTCTATAATGATAACTGACACGGCTGTCATTGTATGTGGTTAGCACATCTATAGGTAATGTAATAGAATCAATATATACTTCCACATCCCTTCGGTCTCTATGGATTTAGAGCAATTTTGCTCCATCTTTGCACCAGCTGCAGAGGTGGGCGGGGCTGCTCGCCTAGGGTTATTAGCATTTGAAGCGCAGAGGTTCAGTGACTTGGTTTACTCTGTATCTTAGCCTCCTCTGCGCAGGTTTTCTCCTCAGAAGCCTTTGGATAGACAGACCTCTGTGGGTTCCAGTTTGCTATAATCTATTGGCGGGTCTGTCTTCCTTGTCTAGAGAACACAGCTAACACCAGGTCCAGAGCATGTGTTTGCCAAGCGTGCAGTAAGCAGCAGCCATAAGAGAGAAAAGCCTGGATAACAGGATGAGTTAGTGTCTTTATTTTCTTCATTATGCCTGTCACCATGAAAAGGTGACATGGCGGTGTTTCTCACCTTTCTGTTTCTTCTTGACGTTTCCCCTGTCACTTAACTTCCTTGGCTGTGAGCAATGCCCGCTGTCGTCTTTGGCTGACAGTAGCTGAAGTGGAGTGGACAACGGTGAGTGTCCTCGTTTTCACGAGGGGGTGCTGGAAACTGTAAGTGAAGAGGTTTTCACATAACTGGCACCTGGGCTGGAGAAGCTGAACGGTAGAGGTTTGCTCTTGGCTGTCATGGCAGTAGATCTAACCCGATGGCCGAGCACAGTCCACCCAGCCGCACGCAGTAGAGCACTTAGAAGTCAGGGTCTTGTCTCAAGCTCGGCCAGTGTTTGAGTGGATCATTTCTGCTCAGGTCTTTGGAAAGCTGCAAAAGTTTTCTTTTTTTTTTTTTGTATATAAATGTCTTACATGTGATTGCACCACTTGGAACTTGAGTTATAGATGGTTATGAGCCACCATGTGGGTGCTGGGAATTAAACCTGGGTCCTCTGTTCTTACCCGCTGAACCTCTGTCCCCCAAAAGTTGGAACAGCATATTCTACTCAGTCATCACTTCTTCCTACCCCAGTAGAAAAAATATAGACTGACCAGATCCTCAGGGCTATTTGTTTGCTGCCTGTGTTATTCTAACTTGTTGTGGTATCTGAGCTGATGTAGACCTGGGGTAAGCTTGTTTCTGAACTACCCTTGACTACCTGTAATGTCAGACATTATACCAGAAACTGTACATATTTTCATTTATTCTGGAGCAGCGTCTTGGGACAGCCGTCCCCAGTGCCTTGGGAGAAAACATTAAACTGCGAACTCAGGGTGCCACGGCTGGTAGGTGGGCAGCAGGCTCTCCGCTTGAGCTCTGGTCTGACTCACTCAGAAACTGATGCTTCTGAACTGGGCCACGTGGCATCTGCGCGCCTCTCCACTCAGATAGTGTGCCAGAGTCCCACGTTTCACACTGGCTGTGCCGTGAGAGAACGGGAGGCGAACGCTCAGGTCAGTGAATCTGCCACTGCCAGTGCCTTGCTGGACAGACTGAGGTGTTAATTGAAGAGGAGGCACACGGGAGCTCATGCTGCGCATCCACCCAGATACACTAAAGTCACACCCATCAGGCACTGTGCTTGGCTTCCCTCTGGCTCCCCTACTCCCCCTTTCTCTGGGCTCAAATTAACTTTTTTGACAGATGTTTGGAAAACAGTCTTATCCGGTAATTTATATTTATAAATCCTCTGCTGCAGTGTGGTCCCCATCCTCTGCCTTCCCTGAAGCCAAAACATAACCTGGGAAAACGCCACGTTTCCTGCTATGAGTTTGGAGGCCCTTGTCTTCTTAGCACAGGTTTTGAGCTTTTGAGAATCCTAACGCCAGGAGAGGGAGAGCCAAGTGTGATTCTTCCTTGAGATGTTTTAGATTCTTGAGAAATAAATAGAAACAGCTTGAGGTTTGTTCTCCCAGGGACTCAGAGCTTAGCATTTTGTTTGTTTAAAGTCCCGGGCTTGTTTTGCTATTCCCTTTAAGATTAGATTTGGAATGAGTCAGTGTAGTTTAAGTTCTTCTACAAGCTGGTGGCCCCCTTACCCTGGCTCTTCGTCTGACCAATGATGCCAGTGAGCTCGCCAACACTGTTGCCTTCTCTTCTGCCCGTCTTCTGCTGGCTTCTCTCAGGTTATAGTAGGTTTCATTTTGTGTGTACTCTCTCTTTCTTTAAGGCATGTGCTCCTTTGCAGCTGAGGTTGTGTGTGTGTGTGTGTGTGTGTGTATGTGTATGTGTATGTGTATGTATGTATGTGTGTGTGTGCGTGTGTGTATGTGTCTGTGCTCACACCCATGTATGGGTATGGAAGCTGGGGTCAGTGACTATCTTGTTTCACTGCTCTCTGCATCATCACCACCACCATCACCATCATCACCACCATCACCACCACCATCATCATCATCATCACCATCACCATCATCATCACCACCATCATCATCATCATCACCACCACCATCATCATCACCACCACCATCATCACCATCATCATCACCACCACCATCATCATCATCACCACCATCATCACCATCATCATCATCACCACCATCATCACCATCATCATCACTACCACCATCATCATCATCATCATCACCACCATCATCATCACCACCACCATCACCATCATCATCATCATCACCATCATCATCACCACCATCATCATCATCACCATCATCATCATCACCACCATCACCATCATCATCATCATCACCATCACCATCACCACCACCATCATCATCACCATCATCATCACCATCATCATCATCACCACCACCATCATCACCATCATCATCACCATCATCATCACCACCACCATCACCATCACCGCCACCATCATCATCATCACCACCATCATCATCATCATCATCACCATCATCATCATCATCACCACCATCATCATCACCACCACCATCACCATCACCACCATCATCATCACCATCACCATCATCATCATCACCATCATCATCACCATCATCACCATCACCATCATCATCATCACCATCATCATCACCATCATCACCATCACCATCATCACCACCATCATCATCATCACCACCATCACCATCACCACCACCATCATCATCACCACCATCATCATCACCATCATCACCATCACCATCATCATCATCACCACCATCATCATCATCACCACCATCACCATCATCACCACCATCATCATCATCACCATCATCATCACCATCATCACCATCACCATCATCATCACCATCATCATCACCATCATCATCATCACCACCACCATCATCACCATCATCATCACCACCATCATCACCATCATCATCATCATCACCACCATCATCACCATCATCACCATCATCATCACCACCACCACCATCATCATCACCACCACCATCATCATCATCATCACCACCATCATCATCATCACCACCATCACCATCACCACCACCATCATCATCACCACCATCATCATCACCATCACCATCATCATCACCACCACCATCATCATCATCATCATCACCATCATCATCACCACCATCATCACCACCACCATCATCATCACCACCATCACCATCATCACCACCATCATCATCATCATCACCACCATCACCACCATCACCATCATCATCATCACCATCATCACCACCATCACCACCATCACCATCATCATCACCACCACCATCATCATCACCACCACCATCACCATCATCATCATCACCACCACCATCATCATCACCACCACCATCACCATCACCACCACCATCATGATCATCATCATCACCACCACCACCATCATCATCATCACCACCACCATCACCATCATGATCATCATCATCATCACCACCATCATCATCATCACCACCACCATCATCACCACCATCACCACCACCATCATCACCACCATCATCACCATCATCATCATCATCATCACCATCATCACCATCATCATCACCACCACCATCATCATCATCACCACCATCATCATCACCATCACCATCATCATCACCATGATCATCATCATCATCACCACCATCATTAGAGACAGGCTCTCTCTCTGAACCCAGAACCCATTGATTTTGGCTAGGCTGGCAATGATTCTCCTGCCTCACACACTACAACCAGTTACAAACACACACTGTTGCGCCTGGCTTTTATGTTCCTGGAAGAAACTGACTCAGGTCCTCAGGCTTGTCTGGCAGGCACCTCTGTGTCACTTTTATGGTCTCAGGATTTAGTGTTTTCCCTGCCTGGTGCACATTTTCCATCAGTGAATGAAGCTCACTAGAGTCACACCCCTGTCTCCGCTCTGCTCTGCTGTAACACAGACATCGCGCTCAAGGGGCCGCCTCTCCACCAGGGTCCCTCTGTCCTTCTGCACGGAGCAGCTTCCAAGGCTCTTAATCTGCTGTCTCCGTGACAGAGTTTACATGGTGACTTTTACTTTGAAAGTTCCCCCTGAACAAGAGCCTCTTCCTTGTTGCTCTGAAGGTTCTTTGAAAAGTCTATTTTTTATTTTAGGATTCTCGTATCTTTGCTCACAACGCTGTCCTTCTTGCACAGCGCTTCTCACCGTTGAGAGACATACAGAGAGAGAGAGAGAGAGAGAGAGAGAGAGAGAGAGAGAGAGAGAGAGAGAGAGGAAGAGAGAGGAAAAGCATGTCTGAAACTGTGGCCAAATTGGGGGCAGGGGAATGTCCATATTGAGCGCAGTGTCTGAGAAGAGGTCCCCCCTCTGCTTTAACAGCTTAGCATCTGGGCTTCATCAGAACACGGGCAGAAGGAGTCCATGTCCTGCAGACACTTAGCAGCGACACTTGCAGTTCTCCTCAGTTTCAACTTGGCCAGCACTTGAAAGCGTATTAGTGTCCATGCAAATGTGCACATGGGACACGGACTGTCTGTGGATCCAGCAGGTAGTCGGCCATATCACACTGCGCTGCAGAAAGGACACTTCCCCATCCGTGGGGCAAGCCACCAGCTTTGTTTGTTTTCTTCCTCTTGCCAATCTGATCTCTTATTCCATGCAGTTAGGTGAGGCCCGGCTGTGCAGAGCTCACTTGCCACGGGAAGCCAGTGTGCGGCACACTCATGCTCACACTGGACAGACCTGTCTGAAGCTCACTGGCCACGGGAAGCCCGTGTGCGGCACACTCATGCTCACGCTGGACAGACCTGCAGTGAAGCTCTTGTGCTTCAGGCTCCACTGGACTTTGTTCTCCTTGACACATGGTATCTGAATTTTTAAAACATTTGTTTCTTGTGTATGTGTGTGTGCATGCACAAGCATGCATTTGTGTTTGTGGGTGACCCTGGAAGCAAGAAGAGGGATTGGATTTCCCCAGCTGGAGTTACAGACGGTTGTGAGCCCCTGACCTGGTGCTAGGAGCTCAACTCCAGCCTGTTTTATCCTGCCCAAGTCTTGCCCAGGTCTCCCTTTCTGGCCAGCTGGATTTTGGTCAGGTTCTTTGGTGGCTCAGAGACTGTTGCGCCCCCCCCCCCCCCCCCGTTCCGATTCAATCAGGTCTTCTCCCCTGTGTTCACATTTCCCCTACTCTGATCTGATTTCCCGCTTTGTGCTCCACCCCAGCTTCTGAGAGCAGAGAAGGCTCCCCTCTCCTGCCCTCTCCCTCCTCACCATTTCACTGCTGCCGCTATTGGGGTCAGAATTTACAATACATATGGGATGTGTGTATTTTTGTGTGTCTCTGTGTGGCATATGTCCACATTTGTGTTTGTATACAAACATGCCTACTCCTAAAATCGCTACATGCTGAGTCTACAGTACCTATACATGGACACTGACTACATGCTGAGTCTACAGTACCTATACATGGACACTGACTACATGCTGAGTCTATAGTACCTATACATGGACACTGACTACATGCTGAGTCTACAGTACCTGTACATGGACACTGACTACATGCTGAGTCTACAGTATCTACAGTACCTATACATGGACACTGACTACATGCTGAGTCTACAGTACCTATACGTGGACACTGACTACATGCTGAGTCTACAGTACCTATACATGGACACTGACTACATGCTGAGTCTATAGTATTTACAGTACCTGTACATGGACACTGACTACATGCTGAGTCTACAGTATCTGTACATGGACACTGACTACATGCTGAGTCTACAGTACCTATACATGGACACTGACTTCATGCTGAGTCTACAGTACCTGTACATGGACACTGACTACATGCTGAGTCTACAGTATTTACAGTACCTATACATGGACACTGACTTCATGCTGAGTCTACAGTACCTATACATGGACACTGACTTCATGCTGAGTCTACAGTACATATACATGGACACTGACTACATGCTGAGTCTACAGTACCTGTACATGGACACTGACTTCATGCTGAGTCTACAGTACCTATACATGGACACTGACTACATGCTGAGTCTACAGTACATATACATGGACACTGGCTACATGCTGAGTCTACAGTATTTACAGTACATATACATGGACACTGACTACATGCTGAGTCTATAGTACCTATACATGGACACTGACTACATGCTGAGTCTACAGTACCTATACATGGACACTGACTACATGCTGAGTCTACAGTACCTGTACATGGACACTGACTACATGCTGAGTCTACAGTAGCTGTACATGGACACTGATGTACTTTCAAGTGCTAGTCAAGTTTAGACTGAGAAAACCCGCATCTATCTCGGCAGAGGTCAAGTATCTTCCCCACTCTCCATGTTACTTTCTGAGCCATCTCCCTGGCCCCTGGACTTTTATAATGGCCAACTAGCTGGTAGCTGGGCATTCCGCTTCCCCTGGGTCATCACATTAGAGAAACCTTCTCTCTGTGCAGCTCTGACAGTCACACGGCGTCTTGGAGACCCTCCTGAGCCTTGCTGCCCGTCGGTTGTCTCGTTTCTGGCCTGGGATCAGGACTCCCCACTCCTCGCTCAGCCGTGTTGCCCACTGGCTTCATCTTTAGGGTTCCAAACAGTTTCCGTGTTGCTGAAACCGAACAGATTTTCCCTGGATGCAGCTTGTGATTCCCGCTGTCAGCCCGGGTTGGGCTTCCCATCTCTGCCATCAGCTTCTTAGGACCATTTAACCAACCCCAAATACAGCCACCCCCACAGCCTCTGTTCTGTGCTTGCTCAATGGGATCCTCGACACTTCAGAATGCCTGTGTGGCTCCTTTTGGCCTTAAGTTAGTCTTATGACCCCTGTATTTATTCATTTCACTTGGGCCTATAACTGGCATATGTACTTTCGGAGGGTGGTGAGAAACAAGCCTAATAATCTTTGTCTAGTAGGTGTTTGGTAAAGGAAATGAATAAGTGTGTAACCTGATGGGCTTTACAAGTAGTTATTCTACCAAGTGAATTTTTCTTTTTTTTTTAAATTTTTTTTAATCTACCTATTTAATTTTTTTTTTTCGAGACAGTGTTTATTAGCACTAGCTGTCCTGGAACTTACTGTTTAGACCCGGCTGGCCTTGAACTCACAGAGATTCACCTGCTCAGGTGCTGGGATTAAAGGTGTGTGCTGCTATGCTCTCAGCAAGTCAGTTATTCCTGTATTGCTTTTGTAGTTGTAAGGATGCTAAGGAGAGATAAAATGTCCCAGTGTTTTTCAAGGTGCCCTTGCCAGGAGAGCTAATGCAGCATATGATTTGTTTTTACATTGTCAAGAATTTGCAGGAGGAGAGAATGAAGAGATGGGTGTCTGCACAAAGCTGAAAACTATCTGAGTTTTAGTCATCCTCCTCAACCCCCTGCCTCAGCACTGAGGATCAAACTCAGGGCCTCATTTACCACTTTGCTGTATTCCCAGATTCAAAAATACCCTCTGACCCTTTATGGAAGAAGTTTGCTGACTGCTAGTCTAGAAATACACCTGGTCTGCTGGGCTCGCTGCTCGCTGGAGATGTAGAATTGTCTGTTTCCCTAACAGATTACCAGGCCCTCACCAGGCCGACAGCAATTCCCTCTGTGGAAAAACCACCCTTAAGCCTGGTTTCAGAAGAGTTTTGAGTGGCATGCAAATCTTCCCTGGGCTCTTTGGCACTTGACAGTATCTCCCACAGATAACCAGATACCAATGAACCATTCCTGTCCAGTAAAACCCTCCCCGGAGCCAGGAGGATCGCACAGCTGGTCAGGTTAGATGTCGTTCAGAGGGAGGCTCTTAGCGCATTGGAGGAATGTTAATTGCTAAGTGTGGGCTGAAACCGAAGGGCTTCACAATGTCCTTAAGCTGCTTTAAGTGTACACAGACCGAGAATTTTAGAATCGGAAAAGGTCTGGGAGATCATCGAGTTTAGCCCCTTAAGAGCAGGGGCTGCGAGCCAGACTGCGTGGCTCTTCCTCTTAATCCTCCTGTGTCTCAGTTTCCTCAGCTCTAAAGTGGGGCTAAGAATAGCTCCTAGTCGCTGGGCTGCGACAGATGCGAACGTTTCCCACAGCAACATTCAAGCGGCAGAGCTGACTGTGGAACGGGACTCTCCGCTCATGCATGTGTTCACAAGCATTCATGTTTGATCCATGTTTCCAGGAGGTGTCTCATTTTACAGTTACAGACAGTGTGTAACTTTAGTGTCTAGCATCTTTCATTTAGTGTTTTTATATTTGCATATAATTATGTTATTTTCATATTACATATAGCAGCAGTTAATTTTTCTGAGGATGAACCACACTAATTTTATCCATTAGGCCTGGATGAGCCTTTGTGTTGTTCTGTCTTTTGACTGTTGATGCTGTCATAACATTTGAGGGTTAATCCTTGTTCGAGTGCCCATGTTCCGTTTTTCTTAGGTCAGATCTTGGGAGTAAAGGTGTTGTGTTGGTATCCTCTAATTCTAGGCTTTTAACTTTTTGAGGCATCTCTGAATTTTTGTTTTCCATGGCAACAACATTGTTCTGTAAGGGTTCTGATTTTTCTGCTCTTGTCAACATAAGCTGTTGATTATTATTATACTAATTATAGTATATACTATACTATATATCATGTATTAGCTGTCCTATGTGGCTACTATACTATACTATAGTGTACTGTACTATGTGATAGCCGTCCTGTGTGGTTACTATACTATACTATAGTGTACTGTACTATGTGATAGCCGTCCTGTGTGGTTACTATACTATAGTGTACTGTACTATGTGATAGCCGTCCTGTGTGGTTACTATACTATAGTGTACTGTACTATGTGATAGCTGTCCTGTGTGGTTACTATACTATACTATAGTGTACTGTACTATGTGATAGCCGTCCTGTGTGGTTACTATACTGTAGTGTACTGTACTATGTGATAGCCGTCCTGTGTGGTTACTATACTATACTATAGTGTACTGTACTATGTGATAGCTGTCCTGTGTGGTTACTATACTGTAGTGTACTGTACTATGTGATAGCCGTCCTGTGTGGTTACTATACTATACTATAGTGTACTGTACTATGTGATAGCTGTCCTGTGTGGTTACTATACTATACTATAGTGTACTGTACTATGTGATAGCCGTCCTGTGTGGTTACTATACTATACTATAGTGTACTGTACTATGTGATAGCCGTCCTGTGTGGCTACTATACTATACTATAGTGTACTGTACTATGTGATAGCCGTCCTGTGTGGTTACTATACTGTGGTGTACTGTACTATGTGATAGCCGTCCTGTGTGGTTACTATACTATAGTGTACTGTACTATGTGATAGCCGTCCTGTGTGGTTACTATACTATACTATAGTGTACTGTACTATGTGATAGCCGTCCTGTGTGGCTACTATACTGTAGTGTACTGTACTATGTGATAGCCGTCCTGTGTGGTTACTATACTATACTATAGTGTACTGTACTATGTGATAGCTGTCCTGTGTGGCTACTATACTATACTATAGTGTACTGTACTATGTGATAGCCGTCCTGTGTGGTTACTATACTGTGGTGTACTGTACTATGTGATAGCCGTCCTGTGTGGTTACTATACTATACTATAGTGTACTGTACTATGTGATAGCCGTCCTGTGTGGTTACTATACTGTAGTGTACTGTACTATGTGATAGCCGTCCTGTGTGGTTACTATACTATACTATAGTGTACTGTACTATGTGATAGCCGTCCTGTGTGGTTACTATACTATACTATAGTGTACTGTACTATGTGATAGCCGTCCTGTGTGGTTACTATACTATACTATAGTGTACTGTACTATGTGATAGCCGTCCTGTGTGGTTACTATACTATAGTGTACTGTACTATGTGATAGCCGTCCTGTGTGGCTACTATACTACACTATAGTGTACTGTACTATGTGATAGCCGTCCTGTGTGGTTACTATACTATAGTGTACTGTACTATGTGATAGCCGTCCTGTGTGGCTACTATACTACACTATAGTGTACTGTACTATGTGATAGCCGTCCTGTGTGGTTACTATACTATACTATAGTGTACTGTACTATGTGATAGCCGTCCTGTGTGGTTACTATACTATACTATAGTGTACTGTACTATGTGATAGCCGTCCTGTGTGGTTACTATACTATACTATAGTGTACTGTACTATGTGATAGCCGTCCTGTGTGGCTACTATACTATACTATAGTGTACTGTACTATGTGATAGCTGTCCTGTGTGGCTACTATACTATACTATAGTGTACTGTACTATGTGATAGCCGTCCTGTGTGGTTACTATACTATACTATAGTGTACTGTACTATGTGATAGCCGTCCTGTGTGGCTACTATACTACACTATACCGTGAGAGCCCTCCTGTGTGGCTGAAGTAGCCTTTCGCTGTAGTTTTCTTTGCTTTTCTCTAGAATCAGTACTGCTAAGCTAGTGTCCCTCGTGTGCCTGTTGGCCTTTGGCGTCTTTTCTTTGTAGAAATCCGTCCTCCAGTTCTTTGCCCACTTTAACATTCAGTTGTTTTGTTGTTGTTGTTGTTGTTGTTAAATTGTAACCAATTTTGGATATTAAACTTTTAATTAACTATATCTGAATTTTTTTCTACTGTTCTCTGGGTTGTTTTTTCCTTATGTTAATGTCCTATATAAAGTTTTAAATTTTAGTAAATTTCAATTTATTTCTTTTGTGGGCCATGCTTTGGCTGCCATAGATAAGATTCTGTTAGTTTTAAGGTCACTAGCTTTATTATTAAGGTTGTAGTTAATTTTGGGGTAATTTTACTCTTGGTTGTTAGGGTGGGTGCGTCTTCTTCTTGTTCCTCACCATCCAGTTGTTTTGACACTGTTTATGAAGAGCTTGTTTCCCCCAGAATACCCTGGCACCTTGCTGTAGATACGCTGTGAGAGTCGGTCACAGATATGTGGGTTTAATCTCTACGTTCTCAGTTCTGTTTCTTTCCTTCCTTTGGCCTCCGTTCTGCTTGTACCATCTCAGTTTGCTTGCCGTTGCCTTTCAGTACATTTGCAATCAGAAAATGTGAGTCTGCTTTGTTCTCTTTTCCATATTTGTCAGCTCCCTCTGATTCCGCGTGAACTAAAGTTGGCTTTCCCCTGTCTGTAGAGACGGCAGATGGGATTTTGACAGAAAGGCATCGAGTCTGCGGATGGATCCGGTATTGTTTCTGCCTTGACAGCGTCCAGAACAGGAGATGTTTTCCATTTTATTTTGGTCCAATTTGGGTATACTTTGTATTTCCTGCCTAATTGTTCTGGCTAGAACTTAGGTTGGATCATGTGCTTGATTTTTTTTTTCTCTCTCTCTCATTCAAGGCTAAGTATATGAATAGCCCACATTTTGTTTGTCTTTTCCTCTGTCTGTGGACTGTTGGGCTATTTCCACTCATTGGCAATTGTGAGTAAGGCTACTATGCCCACAGATACACAAATCTTAGATTCAAATCCTTGCTTTCTTTTGGGGATATATCCAGAAACACTTGCCAGAGTGCATGAAGTAATCATCTTAATATGTCCCTAGATTAGTTTTGCTAATATTTTGTGGAGGATTGCAGTGTGTATATTTATAAATAGTCTTTGGTTTTCTTATGCTTTGTTTGGCTTTGATGTGAGCTTTGCAGTGATCTCTCCTTCCTCCCCTTGCCCTCCCCTCTCCTTTCTTCTCTTAAGACTTGGAGCTGGATTGCTGTTGTTATTGTCGTTCTTATTTCAGTAATTCTAGGATTACTAGTCAGGTCTTCTACATCCCCACTTTTAAACTTTTTATTTATTTCTCCTGTTAGTCTTACGGTTATTGATTTACCTTCTTTATGTGTGAAAAGTCTGCTTAGATTTTCTTTTTCGTCTTAAGTCACTTTTGGTAGTTCTTGCATTCCTACAAATTTTTACTTTTTCTAGAAACCTCCACCTAGAATTCCATAGTGGCTACACTAACTCACATTCCTCATTTCCCTCACGTCTTTGCCAGTATTCATTATAGCAGTTACTTAGTGTTGGCTGCGTGACTCTCACTTTGTGGATATTAACCTTTCCTGTACATTTATGAGGTTCGTATTACTGTCATTTCTGTGTTACATGCAGAGAAAACAGTCGACTGAGGTTTAGGTGACAGTCACAGATCTGGTGTATCGAGGGCTTGAGATAGAATCCTGATAGTCCAAGTCCAGAATGTCTTATGAGTCAGGGTCACAGGAAGCTCAGGCTGGCCCCAAACTGCTATGTAGCTAAGGACAACCTTGAACTTCTGATCCTCCAGCCTCTACCTCCCAAGTGATGGTTACATGTGTACCACTCCCTCTCTTTTATGGGGGCTGCTGAAGGAACCCAGGGCTTCGCACATTGCTGGGCACCAACAGCTACAGCCCTGCGGCCTGTGTCCTTATTACCTACCGCTTATACTGCCTTCCTTGAGTAGCAGAGACACCTGCCTTGTTCCCATGTCACTGTGTTATACTCCTGTTGGAAACCACAGTGCTGGCATGGGTGGGAACTCTTGTTTCTTATCTTCGCGAGTAGGACTTGAGTCCTGTTGGGGCTCAGCCTCGTGGAAAGAATAGCACACCCTTGGGCAGTCACGCAGTGTACTGAAGGACTCTTCAGTTGTCCCTGGGAAATTGACCACAATCCCCAGCTGGAACTGTTCCTTTCTGTGAGCACAGTGAGGGAAAATTATTCTGAATGCACTTGTCCGAAAGATTCGACAGCGGCTCCTCGGAGACTGCGCTAAACTTTGCGAAGTCTCTGACATTTTAAGTGGACCCGATCTTTCATAAGCCATGTTCAAAGGCCAGTGGGGTTGATCTGCGCATAGGTTTTGCTTCTTTCTGTTTACTTCCTTCACTGTGTCTTTCAGGGTCATTCCCACGTACAGAAGAACATCCTTCAGGTGGACCAGAACTGTGTCCGCAATTCCTACGATGTCTTCTCTCTGCTGCGGTAAGAAACTCCTTAGAGCCTCCAGGATTTGGATGGATCTCCCCTTTGTGCGTCTGTGGTGGGTGTGTCAGAGCTCGAGAAGCCATTACTCAGGCTTAGCATTTTTTAGTGAAAGTTCCATAAATTCTGTAGCTCCAGTGACTTAGGTTTATCTCCTAGGCAGAATCTTTGAAAAGCCATTTCCTCTCACTGGACAGTGGGTTAGAGCAGTTGGAAGCTGGAGGATCTTAAAACAGAGACTGTGGTACTCTCTGGTCTGTCCTAGAAGCTGCAGAGTAAGGACATGTCAGGAACTTACCAACCATCCCTTCCCCAGGAGAAGCCACCAGCAGCCCTAGGCATAGCTTAGGCGGTTGGCTTTGCTCGTCATCTTAAAAGGATCCTGTATGACAGGCCAAAGGAGCTTTGGAGATATCTAGGGTCAGAGGCTTAAATACCTCGGCTCTCTGAATGTATACAGATGTCTGTATGTAAAATGTTTGGGATTAATTTTGGGAGATTGAAAAATTTTGCTTCACATGTAGTAGATGATCAGGAACATTTCCCAGGGGGCACAGTGAGCGGTGACACTCGGCCCTTGCGAGCTCAACTCAAGACTGTAGTTGAAATTTGATTTGGGTAGGGTTTTTTTTCTAATGTTTACCTAACACATCATAAATTTTAGACCATTACGTATCCTCTATAGATTTCCTGGTGGAAGAGTCCAGAAGGGTTCTCAAAGAATGCACGCTTGTTTTATAAACACCGTGCAAGGGGCCTTCTTTTGTGAGCCTCGAGTCTTCTGTTCAACAGCACAGAACTTAGTCACGTGACTCTTAAGGAACAATGTCTCTAGGGCAACCACGTATGCTTGATGACGTTTGACTCGTGTCTGAGAGTTGTCTTCAGTTTGACTGCTTAGGATCTGTAGCAAAACAGAGAGGATTTACCAATGGACTAGACATCCTGCTGAGTCTTTTGAATTGGGGACACCGTGAGTGTTAATGGAGTGTCCAGAAAGGGTTGAAATGTCAATAAACTGCTAACATTTCCTGACCTGTTTTTTCAGTAAAATGATAGCAAGAGAGCATTTTCTTTTTAAAAAAAAGATATTTTTCTAAGTATGAGACTGTGTGATCTTACCGGAGAAAAGCAAATCCCAAACCATAGGAAAGGGAGGCGTTTGGCATAGTGCGACAGGGAAAAAGGGCACCTTAAAGGCTGCCAAGAGCTCTAGGTTATCGCAGAGAACAGGAGTAAAGAGATAGGACACCACAGGGAGTGCTGTGAGTGGGGCTGCAGGCATAGATAGCCCAGTGGAAAAGCACTCACCTGCCATGCACGAGGTCCAGAGTTCAAGCCCTGGTACCTCTGACGTCCCTGTTGACTCCAGCTCGTTCAACCTCTCTGGCTCTTGTGATGGAGGAAGTGTGTTACTAAGTGTATACACTATGTATGTAGCTTGTATAATTTACAGGTGTTTCCTATTACGGTTGTGGCAACTCATTGCTTTGCTTCATAACAACACAGGCTCACTTTCATGTGTACATGGGTTGTGGTGTTGTATCACAGTGTGCGTGTGTGTTGTGTGTGTGTGTGTGCAGGATGGGTATGCACACACACAGGGCAGAGGAAGGTATTGGAGGTCACTTCCCTCCTGACTTGCTTGCTCCAGACAGGGTTTCTCACTGTAGCCTGCACCTCTGCTGGGCTGGTTGGTTAGTAAGCTCCTGGGTCCTCTGTGTCCATCCCCAGTCCTGGTTGTGGTGCTGTTAGCTACACCCAGACTTCACGACTTTCCTGTACCCACCAAACCCTTCTCCAGGTCCAAGATCCAGCTTTTCTGAGCTAGATTAAATGTCTGTTTATCAACCATTTACCCACCTGAACTGAGTGAGTCGCCCTGCATCCAGGAACTCTTCAGTTGTACTTACCACAGTTCCTGAACGTTGTACAAGTTCTTTCAGACAGCAGTGGGCAGCCAGTGCTTTATTGAAAGCATTGCTCTCCCCGTAGCTTTTTGCTGTGGTAGATGTGGAATGCTTGCTGGGAAACTTGCATCTCTCTCAGACTGCTTTTCTTTGTTCTTTTCTTTACTCAGTTAACATTGTTCCTGAATGGGATATTTTTAAAAATATATTTTCTTTTTCTGGTTCTTCTTGATTTATAACATGTTTGTTACTTGGTCTATAATTTGAAAACATGGCCACAGCTGGGCACGGTGGTATGCGCCTGTAATCCTCTCACTTAGGAGGGGCAGGCAGATGGATCAGGAGTTTATAATCATCTGCTACGTGTCAAATTCAAGGCCAGCCTGGGCTACGTGAGACTCTGTCTCCAACAACACCACCCACAGTGCCTGTGTTCGTTAACAGCCCTTAGCTCCAGAGCGAGTCTTTTGATTCTGTGTTTTAGGAGTATATTCTCATTGTACAGGCTGGGAGGTGTAGCAGGACTCACTTGCTAACACTGAGGTAAGGTGGTTTCACGGTTGAGGCTACATAGTGAGCTTCAGGCCAGTCTGCCCTATATAGTGAGACCTTGTCTCAAAATTAAAAAACAAATCTATCTTTCACTATATTGTTATGCTTCTAGGATGCATAGTTTCTTTATACATTTGCTTGTGAGTGTCATGAAAAACTAGAGAGTCTTGGTGAGTTAGGACCTTGAAACACGTAGACCAGGGCTTGCACCGAAACTACATTCTTGTGATGGGAGTTTCATATGGTTTGGTGGGAAAGCAGCTACAGTGCTCACTCTGGAGACCCTGGGCTAGTTAACACGACCCTGCAGGAGAAGCCGCATCTTCCAGAGTCCTTCCATGCTGGGTGTGGCCGTTGGAATACTCTGGAGGTAGAAGGTCCGTTTCCCAGTAAACAGACAATTAGCCCCTTTGCGCTTGTGTTTCGTGCTTTGGGATGTTCACCACAAGGTGTCAATGTTGTTCTTTAACTGACATTTGAAATGTCATTTACTTTCCAATTTGGGGGGAGCAAACGGGCAGGAGGGCTTTGGTGGCATATACATCGGTGTTATGAATGCTGTTAAATAAGGAGTTGTCTAAATCTAGCCTTTCTGGTTTCAGGAGCATGGGGGTGCTGGATTTGTTGCTGTTGTTGCCTTTGTTGTATTTTGGTGGTGGTTGTGAGTTACTGAATGGTTATAAGAGAGGAGAGGGTTTATGGTGAGGGGTCTGGTGAGGTGTACTGTGTCGTGGGATAGACATGGGATGATACACCCATTCTAGAGGGAACTGTATTGTAGTGTGGCAGCCTTTCTGCCTACTCAGTCTTTGCCCTTCCACCTTGGAAACACGCTGCCTTTCCCAGGTTAATATAGGCAGAACAGCGGTGAGACTGGTCCCTGGCCCGGGCCTGGTACTGAAAGTGCTGTGGTTGGAGATGGCTCAGTGGTGAAGATCACTTACTGCTCTTGCAGAGGACCCAGGTTTTGTTTCTGGCACCCACAAGGTGGCTCATAGCCAACCATCTTCTGTAACTCAGTTCTAGGAAATCCAGTTCCACTTTTGACCTTCATGCGCGCACACACACACACACACACACACACACACACATGCATACACACGCTCAGTCACACAGGTGTAAAATACATCTTAAAAAGAACTGGGCCAGGTATGCCGGGGTTAAAGGAGTGCACCACCTCGCCTGGCCCAGCACCGAGGATGATGATCCAACCCTTCTTCCATACGATGTTGCTAATGTAGTAAAATTCGCTCTTTTGCTGTTTTATAGATGAGGAAGTTGAAACACAAGGCAGTTAGTAGCTTACCCACGGTCACAGAGCTGGTTTGTGTGAGAGCCTCTCTTCAGACTCAGGTGTTCTGGGCTCAGACCTCAGCTTTGCCTGCAGTCTGTCTACTTCAGTGCCGGTCCCTGCCACGCCGCTGCCAGAGCCATCTGTGAACGGGTGCATCCTTTCTGTCACTTTGAGGATGTGCAGGATGAAGTTCACACTCACCGTGGTGTTCAAAGGCCACTGAGAACACACCTCCTTGGAACAATTGTTTTATTTCCAGAGCCCCGCTCATCTGTGATTAATAGCTGTCAATTATGGAGCACTCCTCAGCAGCCCCACACAGGGAGCTCTGTGTTCGATTGATCGTTGTATCAGTCCCGCCACACGGGTATCACATATGAAGGCTGTCTCAGCACACAGATTAGCGGGTTTCTTTTTTTTTTTTTTTTTTTTCCGAGACAGGGTTTCTCTGTGGTTTTGGAGCCTGTCCTGGCACTAGCTCTGTAGACCAGGCTGGTCTCGAACTCACAGAGATCCACCTGCCTCTGCCTCCCCGAGTGCTGGGATTAAAGGCGTGCGCCACCACTGCCCGGCGTGCACACAGATTAGCGGGTTTCATTATGACATTTTTTTATTCACAGTTTTGGTTGATTCCCCTCCCACCTGCTACCAGCTCCTCTGCCTGTCTCCCTCACCAGCCTCCCTCAGACCTTCCCATTCCTCAGTCACGTGGTCTCTCACCCGTCACGACGTACTTCACCTCTCCCAGGCCATTCTAGTTTCTTATCCTTGTTCCTCACCCTTCATCAATCCCCGGATGTAAATGCTGTTTCTCCTGAGTGGCTCTTGGGCTCTCCAGGCTACAGAGGCCAAGTCTCCTCAGACCCAGGGCCGCACTGCCCCTCCTCTCTCTGCCCGGTGCCATCCCATGAGTTTTCAGACATCCGTGACTTGTAACCTTTCCCTTTTCTGTATGGTTTTCTGAAAGGCCTTCACTTGCTCTCTAGAGATAAGTTCCCTTCTCTCCTTGGGGAACTCTTTTCACCTCTAAACTTTGTTTCAGAAGTGACCAGCTGTCTAATAGAAGTAAGTTATTCTGCGAGTAATCTCAGAGACCGTGGGGCAAGAGTGTAGGAGTCAGTCTTAAATGCAGATGTGACTCTCAGCTTTTAGGTGGGGAAGCCTCATTTCCTTTCTCTCATCAGTCTGTCGTCTCTGGGGGCCAATACAGCCACAGACAGTTCAGAGCTCCACATGCCACAAAGTCGATGCAGTCAAAGTCATGCTTCTCTGCCCAAGGCAGAGATGAGCCTCTTCTCCGGGGTCTCTGTGCTAACGTCAAGTCAGCTGGCGGAGACTGGAGGGGTTGTATTAAAGATTCTTAAAGAGTCTTGCTTTACAATATCATGGAAAAGGGATGGGGGCGGGGAGAGGCCCCACTTCAGCCCTTAGGGAGGCAGACACAGAAAGACAGAGGGCTTCCTCCCTCCCTCAGCGCCCTCATCTCCATCCTGTATCCTTGACTCAAGGCATTGTACTAATGGTGTCTGCGTTGGGAGCCGCTGTGGAAAGGCTTATCCAGGTCCCTGGCTGAGTGCTAAAGCCGGCTTGATAGCCATCGGCCAGGTTCCAGTATGTGTGCATTTCCCATCAGGTCCCATGGCTGCTAAGTCACCAGCGGAAAAGAACACTGGGGAGCAGAGGTACAGGATAAGGTTTTAGAAAGATTCTCAGTCAGAATATAAAGTTTTGGTATTCTATGCAAGCACGGGTAAAACACAATTTGTATTTATGTCTAATTACATATTTCTTTTATTTTTAATTTTTTTCCTTTTCTCTCTACATAATACAGATTTTCTATGCTTGTATGTATATTCCTAAAGGAACACATATTGTAGAAATAAGATTTTAATAAATATCAATGTAATTTTAAGTGATCCCCCTTTGCTCTTTAGCTTTCCTTGCCGGAAAACCACCGGGACTCGGAACACGTCTGATCTCTAGTCACCCGGCACTGTCAGCAGACCCAGTCTCATCTCTAGCTGTCGTGTTTTTCCCATGCTCTTGGTGTGCATGCCATTTTATCATGTGTGAATATGGTTTTAATTACTGATTTACAAAGTTGGAATGGAAAGTGTGTATAGCACTGATTCTGCATTCTGGCTTTCTTACTCCACACTGCATATGCAGACTCCCCCGACTCATTCTGTAACGACTTAGAAATCATCCCGGTGGAGCTGAACCACGTTTATTCCACTGTTATCCCTTTCTTTATTTTTACATGTACATAAAATAAAACTTTTTTTTGCAACCCAAAGGTCAAGAATTGAAACATTTACAGAGTTACTTTAAGCTACCATTTCAACTACTTAAGACAATAGATATTTAAGTATAGTTTTGTAGATGGGTGTGCTGTTTTAGTTGAGTCTTCCCCTGTGAGTTTGTCTTTTTATTTTAGTTTGTTGTTTGTTTTTTAAAATCAGCTTTTTTAGCTGGGCGGTGGTGGTGCATGCCTTCGCCTTTAATCCCAGGACAGGCTCCAGAGCTACAGAGAAACTCTGTCTTGAAAAACCAAAAAATAAAAAATTAAAATTATCTTTCTGCTTTGACAGTGCCTGTTGTATAGAGTGCTTTCTGGCTGCTTTTCCTTGTTCTCTGATCTCTTCCTTTCCCTTACCCAGACCCTTTCCTCGATTTGTGACTTTGTTTTGTTTTATAAAGTATAACCAGGATTATCTGTGTGACCGTTGGATTGGAATGACCCCCTGGAGCCTGTAAGGGTCACAGTGGGCACAGTGGAACACGCACCACCTTGGATAGACATTTACTGGTTTGCCCTGATTCTGGTTTGTTAATGTTTGCTCTGCCAGTGTGCACAGTGCTGAGAGAGAGAGAGAGAGAGAGAGAGAGAGAGAGAGAGAGAGAGAGAGAGAGAATGTGTGTGTATGTGTGTGTGTGTGTGTGACATAACAGACACACCACTCGTAGTTTTAGATATTTTATTTCTGTGTGCTAGAATCTTAGGAGTGGGGTTTCTTTTAATTATTTATTTTTTGCTTTATGTGCACTGGTGTTTGGCCTGCATGTATGTCTGTGTGAGGGTGTTGGATCCCCTGGAGGCTGAGTTACAGGCAGTTGTGAGCTGACATGCAGGTGCTGGGAACTGAGCTCAGGTCCTCTGGAAGAGCAGTCGGTGTTCTTAACTGCTGAGCCATCTCTCCAGCTCCCTTAATGGAAATTTTTGATTAATTAAATTTTTCGTATTAACTTTGGGAGAACTATCGTTCTTGTGTTAGTATTCCTATCTAAGTTATTTCTTTATCTTGGCCCCTTTCGCTCATATTTCATTTCTTCAGTAACATTTTGTGGTTTTTCTTCATGTGACCATTTGCCTTTGTATTAAATTTGCTCTTAACTATGTTAGAGAATTTCGTGTATTTTATTTTATATAAAATAGCCACTCATTTGCATGAAAATATACCTATTTTAACTATAACTTTCATTTCTGTTCTTGTGTGCATATTGCTACTTTAGGAAAAAGCTATAATTTAAGGAAATCTGATTCTCAGTTACTATAGCCAATCATTCATCTTCTTATTTGTCCCCCTCCCAACCTTTTCCTGACACGCATGCATTGCCAGGCGTGGCTTCTTGTTTTCTGAGGAAAGTCCTCTCTTGGTTTGCTTGGATACACACTGTCCTTAAAGGATGTGAAAGGATACACCTGGAGACCATGGCAGCGTCCACCTGTAATGCCAGCACGTGGGCAACTGAGGCAAGAGGATCTCTATGGGATGTTCATAGAAAGTGGGAACATAGAGGGTTAATCATGAGTCGTTCCAAAGCCCCGCTAAGGCTTCTTGGCTTAGCATAAGAGTTAATTTCCAAACGTTACTAACGTGGTGAGTGAAGATGAAGATTAGTGGGAAGAGCTGAAGAGCATCATTGGGGAGCAGTTAAGTCGTGGAGAGTCGTCTGCCCGAGACGCTCTCTGTCTCCGCCTGCCCCAGCGCGCCTGCCCGGGCTTGGGTCCACAGGGTCACTTGACTAAGGCGACTTTGTTTAAGATGTCACTGCGAATTAAGACTTCTCCATCACACCCCTCACGGCTGCCTTGTAAGACCATTCTCGCAGTGCCAGGCATGTTCTAAGGCAGCTTTCCAAAGGTTAGTGATTTCACCTCGTGTCTGTGCCAACGAAAATAACCAGTTACCATTAAACACCACCCCGCCCATGACTTGATTTCACATCCAGTTTTATTAAGAGAATGTATCAGAGTTCCTGTGCGCATCAGGACATCACAGTGGCCTTGCTACCACCCTTTTGTTCTAAAGGTGAATGCTTCACCTTTGAAGAAAATAAGCTTAACGTGTTATCTGTTGACAGTGAGTTCCTAATAACCTTGTTCCTGCAATTGACTCTTTATGGCTGGAAACACTCCAAGTTCTACTTCGGGGACTTAGATGCTAGAGAACAGATTAACAGGTCTAGCAAGCAAACAGTCTCTTCATTCATTGAAAGCTGGTAATCATTTCTAAGTGTTTTATGTTCTAGACATATCAGAATTCTTTCTTTTCCTGCAAAAGGAAGGAAAGTAGTATCCGAGCAAGAATATGAACAATATTCAGTGCTAAATTTTTTGCGTACCTTTATTTTTAAATCTTTTGTTTTTTGTTTTTAAATTTGTGTGAACGCCTGTATGTGTACTATGTGCATAGCTGGTTGCCCAAGGAAGCCTGACGAGGGCATCGGAAACCCTGGAACTGGAGTTACAGACTGTTGTGAGGTGCCATGTGGGTGCTGGGAACCAAACCTAGGTCTTCTGCAAGAGCAGAAGCTAGGCCATCTCTTCAGTTTCTGCTTGCTATTATTATTATTATTATTATTATTATGAGCGTGTGGGTCCCAAGTTATTCAGGTAGGAAGTCGCAGAGAGCCTGCAGGGCAGATAGCGAAGACTTTCCTATTGAATTCTCCATTTAGTTCTCCTGACACACCTCTCTCTTGTTGAGTCCTCCCAGCAGCGCTCCTGAGTGAAATGTCTTTGGTGGTACACCCGAACCTTGGTGCCATGGAAACTTTCAAAGTGGGCTTTGCTGGCACATGCCACGGCGTCCCTGGGACCATGTGTCTTCCTGTGTTTTGTTGTTGCGTGTTTTCGTCCTTCCATGCCACTGTGGGGTGATCTGATACTGTGATCCCCAGGTGCCCTCCCCGGTTGGCCTCCAGCTCCTCCTCCTTGCATTCCCTGTGGAGGTAAAACTGGTGTTCACACATTAGCACTGGTGTTCTTTCCCTGAGATTCTTTGATTCTAGTGACAGAGTCCGATTTGAGCCTCAGAATGGAGCTGGTATCTGGAGCCTCGAGTTCATGAAGACTTCAGTGGGAGCCAAGCAGTTGACTCAGCAGCACTGAAGAAGGAGCTAAGACTGTGTTACGGTGCATTAGTGAAAATGTATTGTCTAGATCGGGGGGTAATGACTGTTTGAACTTCATCACATCACATCACATTGGAATATCCGCTAGAGTGGTGGTTTACTTTGATGATAAAAAGCCAGGGGAGGTGGCCAGCATCATGGCTACACTCCAAAGCCTTTAAGGGCTAGTTGGAATAGAGGACATTTAGCTTGGAGAAGGAACAACTTGGGGGGTATACTTTCTGTCTCTATGTATTTATTTGATTAATAACTTTATTAATGTTGTTATCAGATAACAATAAAATACACATCTGTTGAGCAAACACTCTCTTCCAGGGAAGTCACGTGCTCTGTGCTATTTATTCTGCACAAAGGGCCCCCTCCCTGTCCCTCTCCCTCCCCGGTCCTTCCCGTCCCTCTCTCTTCATCTCCCTCTTCCCCCTCTCATCTTTAGGTCTCAGGAAACTGAGATCCAGAATTGGGAATTGACTCATCAGCGGTGGCACTGGGCCAGAGCCAAAGGCTTATGGTTTGATTTTCTTTCTTCCTTCACTGCTCACATTTGTAGATTTTTTTTTTTGAGCTCCTTCTGAAGGAATACAACTTGGAAGCCAAAAGTTACGGCAGAGGTATGTGTCCCTGAGAGCGAGTCTTATGCCTGCACATACCGATGCCTGAGGTGTACCAGATCCTGCCTGTCTTCACCGAGATTACATTCCAGTGGGAAATTAAGAAGCAAGCAAACAACTTTGGGGTAGTTTTTATTTTTCGCCTGGTGGGCACTGATGAGAAGCAAAACCAGGGCAGAGGGTGGGGTGTGCAGATTGTTGGGTGAGGTGTTTCAGGTCAAGGAGTACTGCACCGAGAAAAAACAATTTGAACAAAAAAGACTTAAGAAAGATAAGGCAGAAAGCCAATGGGTATCTGGAGGAAGATCATTCCAGAGAGGAGAGATCACAGGTATCAAAGCCCCTGGGGTGGGAAGGAGTTTGGTTTATTTCAAGAACAACTCCAGCCAGGAGGTCAAGCTTACTTGAATACAATGAGCAGAGTTGGCAAAGACCATATCTTCCATGGGGTTTTAGATTCCCTAACCCCCATGCGCAATATGAAGCTTGTTCAAGAACCGTTGAGTAAAAGAATAGTATGATTTGTATTACTTAGAGTATGATACCTGACCTGGTGGTGTAGCTCAGTGGTAGTGCCTGTAGTGGCATATTCGAGGCCCTGGGTTTGATCCCAATACCACAAAATAAAACATATGGACAAGATAAGAAAAGGCAAATGACTGTGGCCCGGTGAGTCGGCAAGTGGCGGCACAGAGAGAAGAGAGGGCCCTGAAGACGCGCTGGAGTAACCTCTGCAGGAGAGGAGGGTGTCTTAGTGGCAGGCCAGGTAAGTGAAGAAAGCCGTCAGATGCCAGCATGGTTTTCAAGGGAGCTAACTAGACTTGCAGACTAGATGGAGGTGTATGGCATAGCAACTGGACTAAGGGAGAAGTATTTGCCCTGAATAACCAGGTGGCTGTGGTGTTAATGACAAAAACTAATGCTTCAAGATGCCTTGGTGGAATAGGCATTATAAGAAATAAAAAGTGTGTTCATAATACATTAGGTGGCGATACCAATAAGGCTGTTTTAATATAGATATAATTATATGTGTAACATATACATATTATTATATATAAACATACATATTATATATTTCATGTAATATATAACATGTACATATGCAATGTAATATAGGTATATATTTAACATACAATACATAGGATGTACTGTAATATATAATAACACACATATATTTGTATATTATATATACTATATAGTATATATTACATATATATTATAATATTTATTTGATCTCAGAAACCAGTTGATGCACAATAAATAAGTTAGGCCATATGAGTGTATTAATGTAGCTAGCCTAAACCACTCCCTGGGAGATGAATATTTATTAATTATATTAGGGCCAAGAAAGTAAGTCAGAGGTTGCTCTGAAGCAGCTGTTGGTGACGTGACCAACGCCACTCTCCATGCCCCAAAGAGAAAACTGCCCTGCAAAAACTCACGCCTGAGGGGCCAGCCAATTGGAGGACCTCCACCAGAGCCCCCAGGTTCTGTTTGAGGGATCCTCACATTTAACAGAAGAGCTGAGCTGATGAGATTGGGGTAATCTAGAACGGCGTGTTCTCGAAGCATCAGTAAACTAAGTGTTTTGAAGCCTGTGACCAACTAAATGCAGGTTGCTGATTGGATAAAATGAAGCATGTGACCAACTGAATACAGGTTGCTGATTGGTTAGAATGAAGCATGTGACCAACTGAATACAGGTTGCTGATTGGATAGAGTGAGGGCTGAGAGCATATGGCTGACTTTAGCCTCGGAGTGTACTGGTGACCTAGGACAGTTTCAGTGTCATGACCGGAGTGAGAACGTGGAGAGCCTAAAGACTCCTTCTGTCCAAAGGACCCTGGAAGTGGTGCTGGTCCTGGTGACAGGAGGGGACAGGGGTGCTTTCTGCTCGCCGTATTCATTTCCCAGAGAAGATGTCTAGACTGCAGAGACAAAAGAGTCACACAACCTCAGCTGGGGTGGTGGCTTGGTCTCAGGAAGGGGCTGGGCATGTGCTGTCACAGTACGGAGTAGCCAATATGGGGACAGTGATAGAATCCTTTGTCACGTCTGGTGATGGGGGAGGAATGCTTTCTCCTCTGGTTGAGCCATCTGGCAGGTGGAAGAGATGTAAACATTTGAGGATGGGAGCCGATAAGGAGTTAGCTGTCTGCGATTGTAGAATGGCTGGACCAGACATTTCCCAGTTTTACCCTCTGGTGGCTTCAGTTGTGGACCAGGCTATGAAGCTCCTGTGCCTTGTCCCTACAGCCTCCAAATCAACAGGCGTGTGGTAGAGCCTCGGGGTTTGCATTTCTAACTCTCTTTGATCAGGATGGTCCAGGGAACATGCTTGGGCCGGCCATGCATGTAGGAAGCGATCATCCAGTGTGTTGGCTGTATTCTTCCTGTGGTATTTAACTACTTGGGTCCAGAGAATTGATATCTTGCTGGCGTGAGTTCAGGGGCCATAAGAATGGGCTGAAGAAGTGGTTTATGACTGAGCTGAATGAGAGAGAAATGAGGACAATAAAGGAGCAGTTTTGGGATTGATGGATGGTGACAAGATGGTGGAATAGAATACTGCAGGTGTCTGGGAACATGAAGACCAGAGGTTGAGATGAATGACATTGAGGCTGAAGGTCTTTTGATTAAAATATGCAAATAAGTGGATGAACTGTACTGCATGGAGGTCGAGAGTCAGGGAGGGAGAAATGCTGCATGGTCCTCTCCACGATGGAGAGAACATCAGGAGTAATGGCAGGTATGGAGGGAGAGCCAGGTGCTGAATCGGCACTGGAGGACTGTCGGTAATAGCAGCAAGCAAGGAAACTGGCACAGTCAAATATTATGCTCTTTGACAACCCTGAGAGCTTTGAGGGAGTGGAGGAAGCCAGTAGTCTGGTAAATGGCAGAGATGCGAGGAAGCCACCTCCATCTCCAAGCTATTATCCCATCATCCAATTATCCCTCTTTTTTCCCCCCCCCAAGGATTAGGGTCCAGTAATCTAGAAAAAGAATACTGGTAGGTTATGTGAAATTCGGTGTCATTAGCAACATTGTTTCATTCGGTTTAGCAACATTGTTTCATTAGGTTCAGCAACATTGTTTCCTTAGGTTCAGCAACATTGTTTCCTTAGGTTCAGCAACATTGTTTCCTTAGGTTCAGCAACATTGTTTCCTTAGGTTCCTGCCATCAGTCTTTCCATTTTGTTTCAGGAAGCTCTCCCCAAGCAAAAGAGCAGAGAGCCCTGCTTCATGAGGTCCCACCTCAGGGCACATTTGGCCAGTGGGAATCTGGAAGGAGTCTGAGTAAATAGGTGGGCTTAAGCCTCATGGCACCTCCTGCTTTGCCCTATATTTAACTCTTGATCTCAGCTTACTCTATTACTTTGGGCTTTATCCTGTTGAGGAAGAGAAAGGAGGGGAAGCATCACTTTACAAGTGATGTGTTAGTCTTTCTGTTTCCATGACAAAATACAAGTAGACAAAAGACAAGTAGCCAGAGGGAGAAAAATCTATTTTGGTTCTAGTTCCAGCGGTAGCCACTGTGTACAGCATCACCAGGAGCCTGCGGGAGGGCACATCATGACGTGGGAGCTGTCGAGGAAGCTTTTCACCTTATCCTGGCTGGAAGAGGAGGTTGTAGGGGAGGCGGCTTTCATTATCTCTACCTGAAGCCTGTGGCATAGTGCCATCCACGTTTAGGGTGTGTACCCCCTCACTTAATCCTTCCTGGAAACACCTTCCTTCCGGGACACCCAGGTTTGCTTTACTAATCCCGTAGGAGCATCCAAATTGAATCAAACTGACAGTCATGATGATCTCAGGTCCTCCCCTTGTCAAGGTACATCCCAAGCATCTCCTTAAATCATAGTGTTCTGCCTCCAAATGACTCATACCCATATCTTAGCACAAAAGGCATCAGTTTATCTCCAAAGGCCCCTATATCTTTAATAGCTTCTGCATTGTTCGGAAGCTCTGAGTCCAAAGTTTTCTCGTGACTCGTGATCATGATTAGCTATGATGTGTTGTGAAATAAGAAGACAAGTCACATGCATCCAGGATATAGTGGCATGGTGTACGTGTTCCCATCCTGGAATGGAATGATAGGAAAACATTAAGACAAGGCAGGATTGGACCAAAGCAAGGTGGATAGCCAGCCAGCATGGCAGTCAGTGAATCCTGCAGCTTCATGTCCAGCATCTGAGGCACAATGATGTGATAGGAATTCCCAAAGGCTTGCAGTGCTCAAGGCCATGCTCTTAAAATGGCTTTACCATTACCTGCAGCCTTCCTCAGCTGGCGTTCCGTGTCTCTCTCATCTCTGATTTCTTAGCGTCCCCGTTGTGTCTTCAGTTTCACTCCTACAGCTTCACACATCACCCCCTTGGGACTCTTCAGCCCGCCACATTCCATCTGATCTCCTAGGTCTTTCTCTGAAGTCTAGAAGCAAGCCTCTCTCTGAGCTTCTTAGCCTCTTATTCTATATAGATACATGGTGAGGTATGTAATGATGAAATCTGCGTTGGTTACCAGTTTGAAGAGTAGCCTAGACCCCTTTCACCATGGGTGCAGCAGTGCCTGGGTGGCTGGACACAGCCATTTCTAGATGGCTAGCTGGCCTCATGACGGCAACAGTCTATTCAAAGTGGAGTTGTTTTAGTTTTTGGTTATGGGGATTAAAGCTAGGGCCTCGCTAAGTGCTCCTAGCCTTCAGAGTCTTTCCAAATTAGCTAACATGGTTTCATCCTGTCTACAGGATCTAGTCAAATTCTCACATGTCGTTAAGGCATTCTTCCTAATGTCCACATGCAATATGGCTTCTTTTCAGTGGCCCTAACCTTCCTCAGTCCCAACTCTCTTTATCGGCAAGCTGCAAGGTTTTCAAATCCTTTTGCTCTGCTTTTTGCTCTCAGTTCTCACTATAAACTTGAGTAAATCTGGCAGTCATTCAATGCCAAAACCTGAATGATGAACTGATTATATTTCCCTTGCCTTATTAGTCTGTTACCCTTCAGTTTAGCCTAAAAGTCTCAGTACCCTGAAAAATTGTAGCCAGGGTCTTCTAACAATATAATATTGAATGTCCTCCAGTCCAGTTCCCAGGAGTCCTGCTCCCATCTGAAATCTCTGTGAAATCCCAGCCTGAAAGTTCTGCTTGCAGCAGCACTCTGTGCTTGCTCACTTACCTAAGCCTTTCCTGCGAACCAGTTCTAAAGGCTGAAAGCATGATGTGATCAGGGCTTAGTCTCAGCGGTGTCCCTGCTCCCAGGACTAATCTTCTGTGTTAGTTTTTCCATTGCTGCGATCAAATAACTGGGAGAAACCGTTGAAGGGTAGGAAGATTTATTTTGGTTTATGGGGTTCAGAGGTGTCAGTCCATGACCACTGACTCCGTTACTGTAAGCACAAGGGGAGGCATGGCGACAGTGGTCGCTTGGAGGAGCAAAGCTCTTGGTAGTAGGAAGCAAAGACATAGTGTTCTGTGCTAAGGGCATTCTCTCCTTTCTCCAGCCTATTCCATTAGGGCCCAGGGTGTGGGATGGTGCCACCCACATCCAGGGTCTTCCCTGTTGGGAATTTCTTTCTGGAACTGGCCCCACAGACACACCAGAGACAAGCTTTACTGGTGTTCCAGGAGCCTCCAGTTCAGTAGTGAGCAGTCACGCGCAGTGATGGAATTCTCCATTCAGTTAGTCTCTGCGAGCACGGGGACCAGTTTTACTCCTTGCCATACAGTAGGCACACACAAAACAACTGGGACCTTATCAGGCAGTGCAAAGATCAGAAGAGTGAGCCAGGAAGCAGCAAGAAGAATGGCAAGGCTTCCGGATGCCTCTGCTCTATGAAGCCTGCGAGGGTTTTTCTTCACACTTTGTACCTTTTTGTCTTTTACAAGCCTGCTATGTGCTGGACACAAAAAGGTCTCTCTGTAGCCTTGGATGTGTTGGATCTGTGGTAGACCAGGCTGGCCTTGAACTCACAGTTATCTGCCTGCCTTTGCCTCTGGAGTGCTAGGATTAAAGGTGTGCTCCTCCAGGCCTGGCTGCCTTAGTCCTTTGGTAATGGTTTGACCTGGCTGCATTAGTGCTTTGGTAATGGTTAGGGCTGGCTGCATTAGTCCTTTGGTAATGGTTAGGGCTGGCTGTATTAGTCCTTTGATAATGGTTACTTCTGTTTTTAAACCTGGTCTCATTCTAGGTCTTCTAGTCTTAAGGGATCTCTTGCCTGAGGCTGTCAGTTAGCTGGCGCTGTAGGTGTTCATCATTTTGAATTGTTGTTGTGTTTAAAGATTAAGCTCTGTATGCGCTTTAGTGTCCCTTTTATCTCCTTCAGCAATTCTGTACGTTAGGTGTGAGGCTCAGGGACACCCAGGGAAGTCTCATGGCTTGGATAGTATTCTCTGAGTTCTTCTCAAAGCTCGAGGTCTCCTCTCTGCCTCATGCTCTTTCTGCCGGGATGCACAGGTCAGGTGCCCTCTGCCAGGATGCACAGGTCCGGTGCCCTCTGTGCTTAGTGAGGCCCTTGCATCTGCTCAGACTGCAGCACAGCTCCAGTTGGTTGTTGTTGATTTGATCAGAGAGCTGTGAGCTGTGTGATCCTAACACTTCTTCGGGCTTCAGAGCTGAACCCTGCAGCGGGTGAATAGCTGACTTCAGACAATGTGTTTCCAAGGCTGAGAGCAAATTTCTTGCTTACTGATCCCTCGAGTCATAAACCATTGTTACGGAACTGTTTATACAGAGAACACAGACAAAGCGACTGGCATAATTACTCTCAGAACACATCCTTTCACCCACACTCTGTCAGTCTTGCCAGTTTTGAAGCCTCAACATGAAGCCGTCCCGTATCCTTGGAAACCGTGACTTCTCAGTGCCTGCTTTTCAGCCACAGTTTTCCTTTTATTTAAGTAGATTTTGATGGGAGAAAGAAGTTGTCATGTGGAATTACTTTGTGGAGTCATTTGAATAGACTTGAAACATCGTTTACACATAAGTAAACTCACTAGTCTGAATGATACCCTGGCAAGGCATGGTGTTCTCTTCCCACCAAAGGCACGGTATGTGCCCAGGCCCTTCAAGGCGAAATGCGTGCCGGCATCTGCAGGTCAGCCTGCATGCTACAGCCCTGCACTCTGCTGAGGAGGTGGCGCAGGCTCTCTGATAGGAAGCAAATGGGAAAGACACTGTTTTCCTTCAACTTTTTTCTTTTGAAACTTTCGTGGGTTCGCATCAAAAGTTTCTTTTCTAAATGAATTTTTGTGAGTTGTATTTGTTGCAGCACAGATGAAGCTGAGGTCTGTTTTCTAATTTTCCCATCTCTCGATACCGCTATCTAAGTCAAGATTGATGGGTGTGAGCAGTTTGATTGTCACTGGCCTTCATGTGTTGTTCATCCCCTGAGCAGAGATTATGGCAGTTGTGCTGGCTCCTGTGTAGATGAGATGCCGGACTTCCACACAGCCAAGCAGCACACACAGGGCAGTGAAGAGACCCAAGGTGGTCTCAGGAACTTCCTGGGGACAATGGTAAACAACCCTCCTGCCCCCTAAAAATTAAAGTGGACTCATAGTATACCATTTTTAAAAAATCAGACTCTAAAATAAAAAGATGGAGACTCCTGTCCTGCCCTCCCCCACTTTGCCCCATTTCTACCCCTTAGCGGCAGCCACCTTTAACTCTTTCTCTTTTGACTTATGGCGGTTATCTGGAAAACTTGACGCCAGTTTCTCTGTTTCTGTTATTTGACAAATGAACTTTAGATAATGTGCTCTTGGCTTTGGAGCACGGGGGATGAGGAATTCAGTAAGTTTACCTTCCTCCCACTGTCTCTCTCCCTCAACTTGTCTTGTTCAAAGTCATGTGTTTTACACAATCAAGTTTTAAAAGTAATTTTACACTCGATAATATTGTAATCAGCCATTGTCTTGTCTGTACACGCACTGGAAATAGAGCCCCGGGGACCCCCTGCCCCCTGTGTTGTCGACAGTAAATGTTGATGCACTGACTCCAGAGCAGCTTCCAAAGAGCCAAGACCAGGGACTGCAACAAAAGATAGACTTTTTAAAAGATTTAAAATTTTTAGTTATGTGTATTGTATGCCTGTGCATGAGTGTGCATGCGTGTTTGCCTTTATGCATGTGCGTGTGTTTGTGTGTACATGCCCATGCTTGCATGCATGATGGGTATATGAGTGCAGATGCCCATGGAGGCCAGAGGCATGGGATCCCCCTGGTGCTGGAGTTGCACATCTTTGTAAACTCCCCAGCATGGGTCCTCTGCAAGAGCAGTCCATACTCCTGACCACTGAGCCATCTCTCCAGCCCCTGAATACATTTTTTTTTGGCTACGCTTTTATTCATTTGCTTATTGATAAGGGACAAAGACTGCTTCTCATGTTTGGATATGTGAATTCCAAATGTGTGTGTGTGAGCAACATTTAATGTGTTGCTTGAAAATGGAAGTAGGATATTGCCTCCTTTATTTAGCAGAACCCATGTAGATTGCTTGCCTCTGTGTCTAGTGCTCAGACACCACTCCGTCTTTCTCTAAATAGTGTTAATAAGCCAGTATACAATTGGCCATTTCATGTCACTAACAGGGAAAACATTCAGGCTAGGCTTAGAAACTGTCGGCTCTTGTGTAGTCTAGAAATCGTGCTGATCCAAGTCCTCAGTGGCTTATACATCACAATTTAGTTATAGAGCTGGCCTTGAAAATTCATTCTCAAATTAGTCACTGTACTGGGTGGTTTGTGTGTCAACTTGACACAAGCTGTGGAGTCATCAGAGGAAGAAGACCCGGCTGAGGAAACACCTCCTTGAGATCCAGCTGTGAGGCATGTTCTCATCTAGTAACCAATGGGGGAGGGCCAACCCACGGTGGGCGGTGCCATTCCAGGGCTGCTGGTCCTGGATTCTATAAGAAGGTGGGCTGAGCAGGCCATGAGAAGCAAGCCAGTAAGCAGCACTCCTCCATGGCCTTTGCATTCGCTCCTGCCTCCAAGATCCTGCCCTGCTTGAGTTCCTGTCCTGACTTCCTTCAGTGATGAACAGCAATGCTGAAGTGTAAGCCAAATAAACTTTTCCTCCTCAACTTGCTTTTTGGTCATGGTGTTTCGCCACAGCAATAGAAGCTCTTACTAAGAGAGTTACTTTATGAATTATCACTAGGAGACACCCGATCTTCAGAAATAAGGCCTGCTCGGTGATGTCACTGGATGACGTTGTGTGAATGGACCTCCACCAGCCATTGGTGGGTGTGCCGTCTTCCACTAGCTGATGGTGGGTGTGCCTTCTTCCACTAGCTGATGGTGGGTGTGCTCTCTTCCACTAGCTGATGGTGGGTGTGCTGTCTTCACTAGCTGATGGTGGGTGTGCCGTCTCTCTCTCTCTCTCTAGCTGTTGGTGGGTGTGCTGTCTCTCTCTAACCATTTGTGGGTGTGCAGTCTCTCTCTAGCTGTTGGTGGGTGTGCTGTCTTCGGGAAGTTTGGATTGAGATTCTGCAGTCTTAGTGTCCCAGTTGGTTTCTTGAGCATTTTATATTTTTCTTTTGAATTATTTCTAAATTTATGGAAGTGTTGCAGAAATAGCATCAAGAGCTCTGCCCCTGTCCCTCCCAGCTCTGCCAACAGCATCAGTGCAGTGTCTACAAGCAAGAGCATTCTCCTAGATAACCATGGTGAAGCCATGGAAATCAGGAAGTTCCCATTCACACGTCACTGACACCTAATCCATCTGTGCAAGTCAAGTCTCAAGTGTCTCCATCTGTCTCCGTGTCCTTTATAACAAAGGGATTCCATCGCGGGCCACTCATTAACTGTTGTGTCTCTTTATTCTGTCAGTCTGAAACAGTTCTTCTGTCAACCGTTAGGTCAGTTATTTTACAATGCTCTGTAGTCTTGTTTGATGTTTCCTCATGATGACTGTAAGCATTTTAAGTCATAATAGAGCACTGAATCAATCCTGTCTAATGCACACTTCAATTTGTCCCGTAATAGACATTCTTGTGTGGGAACATTTGATCACAGTGACGGCTGCCATCTTTCTCGTCTGTGAAGTTAACCTTCTTGACTTTTCAGTTTTGTGGGGAGATATTTTTAGATCATTTCTATCAAAATTCTACCCACTGGTTTCAGCACACATTTATGTTGGCTGAATTATTATATGATGACTGTCAAATGATTATTTTCTAATTCCTTCATCTCTTTTTATCAGTTGACATTCCACTATGAGAAAATATCTAGTCTGTTTATTTGTGTCAGCGCTGACAGGCAGACTCTGAGCCTGTGGCTAGCAGTGTGTGCTGTAACCAGCACTGTGATGCTCAAGCCCCCTTCTGCCTCCTCAGTGCCTGACACCGTGGCTGCGCTGCAGGCTTCCCTTTGCCCCACATGGGGACCTGTCATTGAGGAGCGTCAGTTTGCCTTAGTGCAGTTTAGAAATTAGGGTCTGGGAGCCAGGCAGTGGGGGTGCATGCCTTAATCCCAGCAGAGCTCAGGGCCAGCCAGGCAGTGGGGGTGCACACCTTTAATCCCAGCAAAGTTCAGGGCCAGCCAGGCAGTGGGGGTGCATGCCTTAATCCCAGCAGAGCTCAGGGCCAGCCAGGCAGTGGGGGTGCACACCTTTAATCCCAGCAGAGCTCAGGGCCAGCCAGGCAGTGGGGGTGCACACCTTTAATCCCAGCAAAGTTCAGGGCCAGCCAGGCAGTGGGGGTGCACACCTTTAATCCCAGCAGAGCTCAGGGCCAGCCAGGCAGTGGGGGTGCACACCTTTAATCCCAGCAAAGTTCAGGGCCAGCCAGGCAGTGGGGGTGCACACCTTTAATCCCAGCAGAGCTCAGGGCCAGCCAGGCAGTGGGGGTGCACACCTTTAATCCCAGCAAAGTTCAGGGCCAGCCTGGTCTGCAGATCAAATTCCAGGACAGCCAGAGTTACACAGAGAAACAGTGTCTCAAAACACCAGAAAAAGAAAGAAATTAGCATCTGGGCCTTTGTATTTTTTACTCCTGGTCTACCTCTGTTCCCATGTCCCTACACTCATAGAGACATGCACATCCATGCCTGTATGTTTATATAACCTACCCCTCTCACCATCTACCTATGTTGAAAACTGAATTTATACAGGTATCTCTGGTTCCAGTATAATGTCCGCCATGTGTTCATTTGAGGGTCTTTGTTTCACTCTTTGTGTTTATGACCCCGTCCTCCCACGTGGACTGCACTCATTGCTCAGTCAGCCTCGGTGGCGCTGCCGTGTCTTACAGCAGACGTGGCCTCACCCTCTGAGACTGCATCGCTGTGGTTGCTACTGCCCTCCCCCCTTCAGCTGGACTCCCTGTGCCCTTCCCTGCACCGTCGCGGCCTGTGCCAGGGTCCCACCCTCCCATATCTCCAGTGCCGCGTGGAATTTTACTTTCCTACTAAATCGTCCAGCGAGGAGCAAAAAATGGGGGAGGGGAAAGGATTCACGTTTTTCTGACATGTCCTTGATGTTCAATGGGATCCCTTTCCAGTAAACTCATTTTTCTTCTAAGAATTATTTATTTTCTGTGAATGAGTGTAAACACACCATGTGCATGTCTGTGGAAGAGGTTGATAAAGGCGATTTTACTTGTAATTTTCATGAGGCGACACCCTCTTCTCTTGTGGGCCTCCAGCATGGTGTAATTACTCACCAGAGGCCCAGGTTCTCCAAAACGAGCCTTTCTGCTCCAGAACTTGATCATCTCAGGTGTTTTGTCACAGTGACGGAAAGCCAGGACTCTGGTTACTTTTTGCCTCGTTACAAACCTCAGAATACCTAATGCACAGAGGTGTAAGTGTAGAGTGGGTGTGTGCGTTGGTGGGTGATTTCATCATTGTGCACTCATCACATATTACACAAATGTACACAGCATGAGTCAGTTGTGCTGTGTGCACACACCGCGTGCCCAGGACGTGGTGAGGTGTATGGATCTCCTGCCAGCATAACTTAGCATACTGTTCTGTCCTCAACTCCTCTTTTGTAAGCGCGTGTGTACTCTAAAGTGAGCGCGGGAACCAGCGGTGGCCAGTTGGTGATGACAGTTGGGTGTTCATGCCTTCTGTAACTCTATGTGCTGTTTATTCCTGTACAGCGGACAGCGCATTGGGTTTCTTTGTAAGGCCAGCATCACGATTAACACCAACATCAAGGTAGCCAGGGTGTCCCTTGGCAATAAGAAGTCTCCAGCTCTGTTACGGTTTGTGGGGCCGCACTGATGGAGTCCGGCTCTGAGACTGAGGCTGGCAGAGGTCGTGTCTTCCACATCCTTACCCTGCTCATGCTTTTCATTCTCACGTTCAGGGACACAGCTCCATCTGGAATCATTTTCCTCATGTCTGAAATGTTTCCCTTTGCAGTCTTTGTGGTACATTTCAGTTGGTCATTGAAAACTTTCAGTATGTCTGCAAGCTTGTCTTCATCATCCTCATTTTGAAGGATATTTTTGCTGGACATAGAATCTAGGTTAAGCTTTTGGTTTTTGCTTTTTAATTCTTTAAAGATTTTGTTCCATTGTCTGAAAATATGTCTACACCATCCTCATTTTGAAGGATATTTTTGCTGGGCATAGAATCTAGGTTAAGCTCTTTCTTTGTATTTTAATTCTTTAAAGGTTTTTTCATTTTCCAATCATCTTTTTGATTTTTTGTTGTTGTTGTTTTGTTTTTCTTTGTTTTGTGAGACAAAGTTTCACTGTATAGCCTTGACTGTTTTAGAACTCATTCTGGAGACTGGACTGGCCTAGAAGTAGCTTCACCTGACCCTACCTCCTGATTGCTGGGATTAAAGGCGTGCGCCACTATTGCCCAATCATCTTAATATATTCTTCTTTCTGTGTTCCAAGCCTTTTATTAGGCTGATCTTAAGTTTGCTTATTTTTTTAAGTATGGAAAGCAGTTTGGTTATGATGTTGCTTGGTACAGTGTTTTCGTGTGTGTGTGTGGGGGGGGCTTTGCCTCTGATTTAAGACATTGTGTTTTTTATGTCTTAGAAAATCAAAACTGGAAATCGGATGTCATTGGAGGTGCCTGTAGTAGAGTTCTGGGGAGGTCAATTGTAAATTCTAAGCTGGCCTGGGCCATGTGGTTAAACTCTGCCTCAAACAAACAAGGGCAGAGGTTGTTGTCGGGTGAAGTACTTAACTAGTATGTGCAAAGCCCTAAATAAACAATTCCCAGCACCAAGAAAGAAAGAAAGAAAGAAAGTTCAACTGGGGTCTTTCAGATTTTCCCTTGTTGGTCTACTCTAAGTTCCTGAGTGTCAAGGGCCACGTGAGGGGACCAGCTGGCTGCACTGGAACTCATGAAAGAAGCGTGACTGGGCGGTCAGCAAAGCCCGAGTGAGCCTCGGAGAGGCAAACCTGGAGGACTACAGAGGACTTGTGCTGTTGCTGAGCATGGCTTCTGTTGTTGTGTTCATGGCCACCACCCATTGGGTTGTTGAAACTCAGGGGGTTGCCAACCCCTCCCTGGGTCATGTTACTGGTATTTACAATAGCAGTGATTGACCTTTTCCAGGCATTGCTGCTGGAGCAGATTGATGATTCAGCCTCCACCCTTAGAAAGAATCTAGACAGGTAGATTGTTAGTAAAGCTAGGTTAAGATGTTTCTGTTAATGATTTTAAGGTAGAAAGTCTTGGGTGACAATGTAAAGTTTAGAAAGGCACACTTTTCATGGTTGCTTGAGGGACTGGTTGAGGGCAGGGAACAAGAACAGCGGCAGCCACTGATGCCCCTTTCTGCTAGGATGGGTTGATGACCAAAAGTGATGTTAATGCCTGTGCCCGCTTCTGCCCTCCGTTTCCTGATAGATTTAATACAAAACTGTTGCCGACTGGGTATGCACCCTGAAGATTTAAAGTAGAAACGACTATTTTTCATATGTAAAAGTTTAGATTTGTGTTTCTTTTAAGATTTTAATAAGATTACCTTTTGAGATAAAAAAAAAAGTGATTGATTCCTTTCTTTGTAATTGCAAAATGCAGCCTTGCAGTAAAAGAACCGACTGAGAAAAATACTTTGCTTGCCTTCACTTTGTTAATCTATAACACGTTGCTTGGATGTATGTGGGTCCTTGGGAATAATTTGTTTTCACCTGTAATATGTAAGTTGTTTAATTATGTAAAGATAATGGGGACACGCTGCCTTTTACTTGTGTTCATTGTAATCATTCACTTAAAAATAGTGTAACTGCATTGTCATCTTTGTACTGCTTGGAAGATTCTGCTGGGTATATAGGCTGTAAGGGAGACAGTAAAGTAGGTAGAAGGAATGGCTTCCTTTAGGAAGTAGTGAGAGGGAAGTCCTCAGGAAGGAGAAAGGAGGGAAACAGAACAGGAAAAGAAGAAAACAAAACTGGCGACAGAAAGAACAATAAAAAGAAGCCTTTATCCCTCAGAAAAGAAGTCTGTCTGTTTTTCTCTAACAACTCTGCCTCCCGTTCCCAGCCTCTGTGACTTGATGAATCAGGTCCCTGCATACGAACAGCACATAACTGTCAGGCCTGTCCAGTACCCTAACTGCCTCCGTCAGTTGTGAGTCATTTTCAGTGGAATGATTTTGCTCCTTATCTTGTATTTTTCTGCATCTTTGTACATGTGATAATTGTCTGTTGAACTCCAGGCATCCGTCATCAATCTTACTACACTATTTGCTGGTTTACATTCCCATAAAGGGTTCTGAACTTTATTCCCAGACACAGTTATGTCACTTGCTGCTTGCCTGGGCCAGGGCAGCATCTGGGGTGAGATCTAACCTAACCAGTCTTACCTGTTTCTGGAGCCAAGGTCCTGGAAAGCTTAGGGTTAGGGTTAGGGCTAGCTAGCAGGTGCTGTTCTTGGAGAAATCTCTGCTGGTCATCTCTGATGGTCCTTTGACATAGTCTCTTTCTGGCACTGGGACATTTCCTCAGTGCGCAGCTCCCTCTCCAGTGCAGTGTGCAGCTCTGTCTCCAGTGCAGTGTGTAGCTCCGTCTCCAGGGCAGTGTGCAGCTCCATCTCCAGGGTAGTGTGCAGCTCCATCTCCAGGGCAGTGCGCAGCTCCGTCTCCAGGGCAGTGCGCAGCTCCGTCTCCAGGGCAGTGCATAGCTCCGTCTCCAGGGCAGTGTGCAGCTCCGTCTCCAGTGCAGTGTGCTGTGGACTCATAGTACCTGTGTTCTCTGGGTTCCTCCCTCATTTCCATCCAGACAGACCTAGTTCTGTTAGACTCCTCCTTCCTGGGTCTTAGCCTGGAAGCTTCCTCTAGGCCATGAGCTGGGGTAATAGGACTCCCGTCATGTGATTCCCAACTCTCAGTATTAATTACTCGTTCTTAAAAGAGTAAAGTCATAAAGAGCCAGAGCCATTGTTTTCTGTGTTTCTTAGTTCATGAAAACTTAAAAAAAAAAAAGAAGAAGAACTTCATGGTTATTTCAGGTAGAAATTAAATATGTTCCCTTTTGTTTTGCCCATAGAGTAAATTATGGCTAACTTTCAACATTTTGATATCCGAGAAGCATTTTGCTGCCATTAGGGTGTCATGTGACCTTTCTTTGCTGCCCCTGTAACATTCCCTTTGCCTCCTTGGCTGGATTCAAGTTCTAGCTCACTTTGTGGAGCAGGGATGGTGGAGCAGGGATGGTGGAGCAGGGGTGGTGGAGCAGGGGTGGTGGAGCAGGGGTGGTGGAGCAGCGATGGTGGAGCAGGGATGGTGGAGCAGGGATGGTGGAGCAGGGATGGTGGAGCAGGGATGGTGGAGCAGGGATGGGATGGTGGAGCAGGGATGGTGGAGCAGGGGTGGTGGAGCAGGGGTGGTGGAGCAGGGATGGTGGAGCAGGGATGGTGGAGCAGGGATGGTGGAGCAGGGATGGTGGAGCAGGGGTGGTGGAGCAGGGATGGTGGAGCAGGGATGGTGGAGCAGGGATGGTGGAGCAGGGATGGAGGAGCAGGGATGGTGGAGCTAAGAGCCTGGACCCTTTAGACCACAGATCCTGAATTGGGAGAACTGAAGTTTGGCTTGGATCCTTTGGCTTCCATTTGACTATTTTTTTTCCCACTGCAGCAAAGTATCTTTCTGTAGCCCTTTGCACACACACACACACACACACACACACACACACACACACACACACCACCGGAGTGGGCAGGGGAGACACACTCACACATATATGTACATATGTGTACACATGTAACCCATATAGTTCAGAAAACTTCCTCTGCATGCAGTCTGAGTTCTTTTTTAAAAATATATATAATTTATTATTTTTTAAAAATTTTATTTCATGTTCACTGGTGTTTTGCCTGCATGTATACTTGTCTGAGAATGTCAGAAACTCTGGAACTGGAGTCACAAGACCGGTCTGAATTCTTTCCCTTGTTAGATTTTTTTTTTCCATCTTATCAGTGATCAAAAGGCTTGCAAGGCGCTTGAGAATAGGCTAGGAATGATCTCAGCCGATGGGATGAACAGGGAGAGAAAAGAGAGTGTGGTGGTTTCATTTTGGAACAGACTTCAAGAGCTGTGCGTACAGCATGTTGGTAGGAACTTGTCTGTGGAGACACTGTAGTCATTTTGATCCATGTCCAGTGAAAACTACGGCAGAACTGCCAAAATAGAAGGAATTCTGGGTCCGCTCATTTTCTTCAGATAGTGGGCCAACTGGAGAAATTTGTTAAGCCAGTTCTGAAACACTACACCCAAAACTAAAATGAGCAAGCGTAATCACGTGCATCGGCAGTAGGAGGTTCCCTGAGAACGTTCCAGATTCTCTTCCACCAGTCATAAGACACCGCTTAGCTGAATGTTGCGTGCGGGTGGTACAAAGAGTACAGGAAGGTAACTTGTGGAAGGAGTGGTCGCCCCGCCCCCTAACTGAAACAAACATTGGGCTGGTCACTTACTCTAGCTGGGGTTCTGTTTCCATAGTTAGGTAAGAGCTTGAATTAAAGGTGTCTAAAGTAGCTCCCAGCAGATCTTTTGATCTTGAAAGTGACCTTTGTTGACACGAGGCTCTGTTCCTACCTCATTCTTAGAGCTAACAGCAGAAAATGGAAGCTTTACCTGTGACTACATTCCCTTATCTGTTAAAGGTCATCCCACGTTCTTACTCAGCTAACTCGCAAAAAGATCTGGCTCACACCAGTTTCAACCATTCTTAAATATCACAGCCTCCATCACGACAGCTTCCAGTGGGGACCTTCAGGGACTGGGGTGCAAGTTTAGTTGGCAGCTCCCCAAAGTGTTTGCAATAATGACTGTTCTTGCTGGGATACATGTACCGAGCAGACGGCATGACTAGTAGGAATTAGAATCATTGCTGGTATTTGAGCTAGCAGAAACCAAGTGATTAAAATTATAGCTGCCTTGAAATATTTAGCCCTCACAGTAACCTTTAATGACAGTTGTGCTGAACATGGTAGGAGGTACCTCTAATCCTAGCTCTTTGGAGGTGGACAAAGGCAGATCCTTGATAAATGTGGAGGGTTATAGGGCCTCTTGGACTGTGTGAAACCCTGTCTCAAACAGTACAGAACAGAAGCCCAGTCGTGGACTCAACCTCGGTATCTATCAGTGGATGAGTGCGATAGAAAACGTGGCATTTATGCACAACACAGTTTTATTCAACTATATAGAAAATTGAAATTAGACTTGGGTGAATTGGCAACCTCATGTTGAATGAAATAGGTGAGTCTCATAATGAGAATTACTGTGTTTGCTCTCATGTGTGCTATCTTGGGGATGGGGAGAAAGTTAAAGTAGAAGGGTATTAGGGACGCAGAAGGGCAGTCTCATCTCCGCACTTACATGCATGTGTGGAAACGCCGGCATGGACCCTTTTACTTGTATTACTACTGCGTACTCATAATGCAAGGTGTTTTGAATAGCTGGAGTACCGACAGTTCAGCAAAAGAACATCCAACTGCTGGGTGTGCTTCCCGTTTCCATTCCTGGTTAATGTCAATCACAGATCTCACTTTATTCTTTCTCTTTCAGCTGTATCTGTTTAGTGAGTCTGAGTTTTCTATCTTAGACTGTAAAGTTGGTCTCACTGAATGCAGTGCATCTGTCTTCTTAATCCTCTGCCCCTGGCCAGGCACAGTGGTGTGGTGGTGGTGGTGGTGGTGGTGGAGCAGCTTCTCACCAGCCCCACACAGCAGTGACCTCATGCTGGGACAAGTATCTCTGCAGCTCACAAATCCAGTCTTTTCTCCACGGTTCAACACTACCGCTTTTGTTAGGACTTGGCCAGATTCAGTCACTTCCTTTTCAAATGCTCTTCTCATGAAGTCCAGGTAATGAAAATACGACGTAAATAAGTTTCAACGTGATTTTTAAAGTTGTCCGGCATTGCTAACTGTGCGGCTGTTTTTCAGCGCAGTGAGGGACAGGTGCAGATGACAAGAGAGCCAGAGTGAGTGCTGGGCTTTGCCGGCCGCGTGCTTATTTGAATAAAACGGCATATGAAATACTCATTAGCTGTAGTCTTGTGTGCATTAATACAGAATTAGAAAAAAGTGAAGCCATGGGACTTGGGAAGTTTTGGGGGGCAGTTGATGCAGAAAACTGGGATTAGGAGGGGAGTTCGGAGGTCGAGGATAAAGGTCAGTACAGCTGAGGTTCGTGAAGAAGCCCTGGGGGAGGGGAGGCAACAGGTTGAGGGGGCAGGACAGGCATGGCGGTCAGCAGTGAGTCCTGAAACCCTGTGATCCAAGTGGCATTTTAGAAACGAGCATGTGCTCATTCAAGCACATTCTTCTCGCACCATCTCTCTTGTGAGCAGAGATTCAGGTCTGTGAGCTATTTATCCAGGGTTGAAGACACAACCTGTGGCCAGGAGCCAAAACCAAGTCAAATTATCCGTAATGAAACTTTATTGCCGCAATGAAATTAAAATCTGTGCTACACGTGCGCTATCTCTTCACCAGCTGAGATGTTGATACCAGAGGCATCTGGGATGATGCATGTTGGCCGCTAAATTTAGTGTAATAGTTGCTTTCTGGACCCATGGTTTTTCCCTCCTGTTGTTGCCACCGTTTTGGGGGGTTTTGTTATTCTTTTTTATTTTTTTTTTTAAGAGATGTGGTCTTGGTCTTGCTACGATGCCCAGGCCGGGCTAGAACTCCTAGTCTTGCTTTAGCTTCCTGAATCGCTGGAACCACATACGATTCACACTGGGCCTGAGCACAGTGGCTTTCATTGCTCTTTGGGGTGTGTAAGGTGGATCAAAATGCAAATTTTCTTGGATAACAAGCCTGATGTGCCCCGTGAGACTGTCTCAAGCAAAATAAGTAATATAAATATAACAGCTCCTCTTATCCCGGTCCCACCCAGTCCTGCGGGATGGCTTGAGCTTAGCTGTGTATGGTCGCTCGCGGTGAGAGCTGCGGCCCCATCAGACGAGCCTCACTCGCTCTTCGCTCACATTACTCCTGAGCAGCAGGGGCTGGCTGCATGTCTGTCTTTCCACATGGCTAGCGTGAGCTCCCTCACATGGGGTTCTCAGGGTAGTCAGATTTCCTACATGGAGGCTGAGAAGTCTAAAGTTTTCCAAGCCAGTTTAAAGTATCATTTACGCAAACTTAATTAAATTTAAACTACTCTTGTATTCCTGGGATAAATTTTGCTTGCTGTGATTCCCCCCCCCTTTCATACATCGGGTTAGATGTGCTGCCTTCTTAATATTTTGCAGTTCTCTATAAGTGAGGTTCACGCATAGTTCTGTGTCCTATGTGCATTCCTGTGCAAATCGAAACTGGGACGGATTGTGCTACCGTAAAGTGAGTTGAGATGCTGTCTATGTTCCCCATGATCTGAGACCGTTTATATAATTTAGATGTAAGTGTGGGCCTCACCACTTGTCTTTGTCCACTCTGAGGCAGACATTCAGTCCGTTACCCCTTGGTTCTCCAAACTGCATGTTTGTCGCATGCAAAACACACTCAGTCCATCCCAAGAGTCTCAAGTTTTAGCTCACTATTCCAGCATCAACTCCAGAGTCCAGAGCTTCATCTAATTAGATCAGGTAGTTCCAAGGCAGACTTCCTCCAGCAAGTCATGCTTCTGAAGTTCATTGGTGGGACAGCCATGGGATAGATAGATACATCCTCCCAAATGGGGGAGGGAAGGGGCATCAGGTCCCAAGTGAGTCCCGTACCTAGCAGTTCAACAGCTCTGAGTCCTCTGGCTGTAAATGATCTTTTTTACTCCATATGTTGCCTCCTGGCTGGCAATTGGGTCCCCAACAACTTCTATGACTTTGCCTGGCTCACCTCATAAAACGGGCCTCATAAATTGAGGTCTCACTTTGACAACTTTATGATTCTAGAGTCTTGAGGGCAGCTCCACCCCCATAAGTCCACACGCCACACGACGTTGCCCTGGCGGGGACTCTCGCTCCACTCGGCTGTGACTTGATGAGTGGACGCATTCTTGGACATGCCTTCAGAGGTCATTCTCTCGCCGGCCTCATGACTGGCACCAAGCTTCCCGTATCCGTGCTGATCTCCTTATCAGTTACTTGACCATATCCTTAGTGTTCTCTGCTGAACATATTTTGGCCAGGCTGGGGGTTTTTCTGAGTCTTTGTTTCTAAAATCATTTATTTCCTTTAACATTTTACAATGCAGTTAAAGGAAACCACACATCAGCTGGAATGCTCCCCTTCTTGGATGCGTCTTTCACCAGGCATTTTAGCAAATCCTGCCCCGCACTGCACTCCTTCACGCTGTAGTCCTGCCCCGTGCTGCGCTCCTGCACGCTGCGCTCCTGCACGCTGCGCTCCTGCACACTGCAGTCCTGCCCCGCGCTGCACTCCTGCACGCTGCACTCCTGCACGCTGCGCTCCTGCACGCTGCAGTCCTGCCCCGCGCTGCACTCCTGCACGCTGCGCTCCTGCACGCTGCGCTCCTGCACGCTGCGCTCCTGCACACTGCAGTCCTGCCCCGCGCTGCACTCCTGCACGCTGCACTCCTGCACGCTGCACTCCTGCACGCTGCACTCCTGCACGCTGCACTCCTGCACGCTGCACTCCTGCACACTGCAGTCCTGCCCCGCACTGCGCTCCTGCACGCTGCGCTCCTGCACGCTGCACTCCTGCCCCGCACTGCGCTCCTGCACGCTGCACTCCTGCACGCTGCACTCCTGCACGCTGCGCTCCTGCCCCGCACTGCACTCCTGCACGCTGCGCTCCTGCCCCGCACTGCGCTCCTGCACGCTGCGCTCCTGCACGCTGCGCTCCTGCCCCGCACTGCGCTCCTGCACGCTGCACTCCTGCACGCTGCACTCCTGCACGCTGCACTCCTGCACGCTGCACTCCTGCACGCTGCACTCCTGCACGCTGCACTCCTGCACACTGCAGTCCTGCCCCGCACTGCGCTCCTGCACGCTGCGCTCCTGCACGCTGCACTCCTGCCCCGCACTGCGCTCCTGCACGCTGCACTCCTGCACGCTGCACTCCTGCACGCTGAACACACGGATGCAATTCAGCCAAGTTCCTACCATTTCATAACAAGGGTGCTCATTCCTCCGGTGTCTGTTGCCTTGTACCTGCATTCCCACCTGAGGGTTCCTAAGACTTGCCAGTGTGACCCATTGGCACGGGGTTGTCCGTGGTATTCACAGTCGATCCCCCCAACGTTCTGGTCACAGCCACTTAAACACCCACCAGGTGAACTCAGATGTTCTCCTAGTACACCTCCTTTCTGAGCATTCACAAAACTGTTAATCTTGCTTCATATCCATCTCAGTCTTTCCAGCTTGTTCCTACAAATCCTTTGTTATCCAGTTCCAAAGTTGCTGTCTCATATTTAGTTCTATGTTACAGCGGTACCCTCTCCTGCCCCAGTTTTCTCATATTTAGTTCTATGTTACAGCGGTACCCACTCCTGCCCCAGTTTTCTTAGTTTCTTAGGGCTGCCCTAACAGAGTATCCATGACTTAGCAACTTGTAACAAACAGAAAGTTATTCTGGCGTCCTGGAATTTCCAGGATCAAGGTACTAGTATATGGTAGGTCTCCTGGCTGCACCAGGAATACTTTCTGGAGAGGTGGCTTAGCAGTTAAGAGAGTTTTCTACTCAACCAGAGGCCCTGAGTTCATTTCCTAGGACCCATATTCTGCAGCTCACAATCACTTGTAACTCCAGCATCAGGGGTCCAGTGCCTTCTCCTGGCCATCATGGGCACCCACATACAACATGACATACATTCTAACACATGAAATGTGTGTGTGTGTATGTGCATGCATCACACAGAGAAGGGCAAAGAGAGGACCAGAAGGGAAAAAGAAGGCCAAATTTAACCTTTTATAATAATCTCATTCCTGTGATCATGGATTAATTCCCAAGGGCGGAGCCCTCCTGTCCTAAGCCCTGCCTAAGGGTCCTCCTCCTCCTGCTGCCACAGTCCAGTGTTTCAGAAGGACACACATCCATCCGATCAGGGCCATCTGAGCCCCTTCTCCGCTCCAGTGGCTCTTCATAGTTCTTTCTGACTATTGATCTTTTCAGGTTTTCCAACCCTTTTTGAGACAGTTTGGTCATTTATATTTTACTAGAGGATCATAAGTTAAAACTTTGGCACAAAGCTGTCTGCATTCCTTTAGTTGAAGGTTTGTCCGTATCTGCGGTCTGTTCCTCTTCTCATCGCCAGTCCCAACGTTCTCGTCTGTGTACTTCCTCCAGTGTGTTTATTGTGCAATGAATACATTTTAAATTAAACTTGCTAAAAATGCACATGGATGGTATTAGGGACAAATCTGGGAATGATTTAGCCCATTCTTACGCCAAGTGTGGTGGTTGTTGCCTGAAATGAGTTATTTGAGTTGTGAATTGGAAATGCAGAGACTTGATTATTGTTCTGTAACCGTTGCCCCATCAGTCTGGTTGCCGGTTCTGGGAGCACATCTTCGTTAGACCTGACATCCTCATTAGCACATGCTTTCTCACAGCCTACCATCCTCTCAGTAGAGCCTTCCCACCCACAGTGCTACCGGCCACGTTGCAACGAAAGCACATTAATTTACCATGTAGCACAAGCATTGTGTTTCATTTGATGCCATCACCGTGAGACTGCGTTCTCAACTATGTGAGTGGTCTAGACAGAGGAATGTAGAAGGCTTTAGGGTAGATTCCTGGTTTGGGGGAATAATACTTAATAAACTCTTCAAGTGTTTGAGGGCCTCCCATGAGTCCGAGTCTGCTGTAGGTGCCGTAGCGATGCGGACGATTTCTGGACATACCAAGTGCACATCAGTGATGCTCTGGTCTCTTCCCGGGCTGTCCCTCTGCAAAGAGCTCCACATACTTTTGTTCTAGTCCATCACCTACTTTCTGTTCTGAACATACAGGACACTCTGCTCTTTTAATGACTTTGAGAAGAGATTCCTAATCCCCTCTGAGGCTGTTCCTTGCACACAGCAGCCAGAGTTCTGAGTGCCCTTCTTTCAAATTTCAGCTTGAGTCTTGCCGCTCTTAGGCAAGCCTTTTCCAAGAACACATTATCTCAGACTGATGTATTTGCTCTGAAAGGATAACTAGACTTGTACGTATGCATATCTCCAGTGTGTGCTTGACTAGGGGTTGTGGTGATAGCGTTGTCAGCAAGATGAAGACTTATGAGCTCAATGACAGAGACACCATATTGATAACTGCGTAGTGATTCACCATCAGCCTGGAAGGAAGTCTTTAATAACATGGTGTAGGGTTCTGGTTTTGATCTAGTTCTGTTCAGCATGTCTGCTCATTCCACTACTTACCAGCGAAGTGTTCATTTTCCTCATGTTGGAAAATGCGGTACGCTGGGGGTGATGTAATGGTGAACAGGAGATGTGTTCTTCCTTTCAGGTGTATTACAGTGTAAGCACTTGAACCAGGAAGACTTGCTAGGCTAATGCGGTGGGATACGAGTTGTAGATGGGGTGACTGTATGCCTAACAGAGTCAGCGTGTAATTGTGAAGCTCTCTGAGCACTGGAAAGGTGGGAGATATATTCAACCCACCCTAAATGTCAAGATGGAATGTAATTGGGATAACAATATAGTATGAGAAGAGGGGGGCATGCCATGCGGATTACAGCCCTATTCATCTGTTTATGTATTTTATTTAAAATTGTGTGTGGTTTGGAGCACGTGTGTCAAGTGCTCATGGAAGCCAGAAGAGGGCGTCAGATTTCCCAGAACTAGAGTTTCTGGTGTCTTGAGCCGCCCAACATGAGTGCTAGGAATCAAACTCTATCACTCTGCAAGATGTGGTAATAACCCCGGCCAACTCTGCGACCCCAACAGCTTTATTGGAAGAGGCACGCAGAACCTTTAGTCACTAATCAGTCAGTGTTGATCAGTGAGGTCTGAGTTGTTAGAAAAGGTCCAGTTACATCCGTAGACATGCCGAATCCAGAATGAGAAATTCTAAGGCCTTTCTGCTCTGCTGACTTTTAAAAATGATCCCAAGGTAGTTTTCCAGGCATTTTTTAATGCTTGACACATTGTAAGAAAGCATAACTAAACATGTCAGTTTGTATTTCATAGGACCCGAGAAAACCAGAATTAATAGGGATCCAACAGTCAGCAGTGACTTGGTCTGCAGTGCAGTGAGGGTCTCAGCAGCGAGATGGGAGGGAAGGGAACTGATACTTGCTGAAGCCGTGTTCTTAAAGTCCCATGCGTATCGACACGACAGAGATGGTCGGGACAGCAGCAATGACAGCATGTAGGTTAGCGTTTACTCTGCAGGTCTGTGCTGGATAAAGCCAGTGAACAAGTGATTGCACCATGATGTGTGTGATCTCGGGTGACTGTCAGCTGTGTCCTCTTGTCCTGATTTAGGCTCGTGTGGTTGCTGGCACAGTTCACCTCTTTGTGATTGTAAGACCCAGGCCCCTAGTTCTGGCTGGCTGTCATCTGGGGCTACTGTCAACCGCAGAGGCTGCTGTCGTTCCCTGCCAGGTCCCCTGCCCCATAGGTGCTGTCTTTCTTTCAGCCCCTTCTTTCAGGAAGGGCCAGCCACTTGAGAACTTACCTCATGAGGTCAGACCTAGCAAGCGTACTAGCGTGGGCTGCCACAAGATTCCGGAGACTGGGTGGCTTCAGCAGAAATGTGTTTTCTCATAGATCTGAAAGCAGGAAGTCTGAGATCAGAGTGCCCACATCGTGTTGGGGCGGGCTCCTTTCCTGGCCTGCAGATGTCTGCTTTCTCTCCATGTCCTCCCGTAGCCTTTGTCCTGTGCACGGATGGAGGGGGCAGTTCTAGGGCCACCAGTCCTGTAGGTGCCTAAATGTATTTACCTGGGGATTTCTCACCTCAGCAGTGGATTTGAGCAGACAAGACTCAGTGTGTCGCACCTGGATAACCTCCTTTTTGATCACGTCATAATCAAAGGGGACCTTCGTTGTATCTCCAGGTTCCTAATTCCTGGAATTAGAGGCAAGTACCACCACACATGACTTTAATCTGTTTTTAAATAGACAGGTTACCTTTGATCAAAAGTAACATCTAATCATAGATTTTTAGAACCTATGATCACTTAGTTCTAGAACAGGGCTTTTTTCTTCCTGTTGATTCTGATTATTGATCCACAAAGACCTCAAGCCTCTCTTGAACCTCATTTCATTGTGGTTTCTGTTGGCCACTGTTGAAATGCGTGTTTTGAACAGTTGGACGGCAGTGTTCCATTTGGATTTCAGAAAGAGAAAAGCCTTTTATTAGCACTGAGCGAGTGGTAAGTAGGGGAGAAAACAGGGTGATGCAGCTTAGAGACCTGAACACCAGGCTGGGGGGGTATGGGGGAGTATGGGAGAGAGCAGGCTGTGGGGGGGTTATGGGGGAGTACGGGGGAGAGCAGGCTGTGGGGGCTATGGGGGAGAGCAGGCCCTGGGCAGTGCGGGATTGCTGGTTGTCAGTCCCATAGCATGGTTGTTCCCGACTGCTGTGGAAGATGCAGCAGGTTGTAAATAGATCCTGAGATTTACATTTATGTAGAAAATTTATAGGCTATAACCTGTCTAGTTACCAGTGGGCAGGCTAATGTGTCTAGAAGTCCATGTATAGTGAATCCCAGGCAGGCGTCAAAGCTTCTGTAATCACTGTCTAAATTGGAACCTTAAATTCTCCTGGCCTCTGAGAGGAGAAACCTGGAGTCTAGACGGTTGCTGGTTGGAAAGCCTGAGGTCTTGGGTTATTTGCCAGGAGGATTGCCGACCGGTGACACGGGTGATGCCAGGAAGGATCCATGGATACGGCGTAAGGGTGGCCCTGGAGGCAATTAGGGCAGGTGAGCCACAGGGAGTAGCCCAGCACATGAAGTATGGGGTGGCTGTTAGCTGGGGGAAGAGGATGATGACGGCTGTGGGTTTAGAGGCAAACAGGGTAGAAATGATGTTTTAAATCAGTCCCTTATTGCAAAATTTGCTGACACTGCCCAGACCTCAGGCTCCTAGATTCTGAGACAGTGGTCACTGCTTCCCAGAGACATTCTGTCTCTAACTGCCGTGACATCAACTCCTACAGCTGTCCTGAGTCTCTGCATAGTCTCACTTTGGATTTTTGTGTTTTGGCAGGTTTTTATTTCTTCCTTTCTAATTCCCCCAATATTGATGTTCCTCTGAAATCCGTTCTAGGCTCTGCTCTCTCTCACTTGCTCATTCTCACTGTCTTACAGGGTGATCTCACTCACTCTGCTCATGTTATGATGTTATGAAATTTTGTAATGCTTCATAACATTATTAGCATCTGTGTGCTAATGATTGCCACATTTTTATCCCCGATCAAGGCCACACTGCTATTGATGTGGCACAGGATATCTGAGTCTCAAGTAAAACCATCTAAGTGGCTCTTCTTATGCCCCCTGTCCCACACAGTGGCATCACCAGAGTCTTGGCTCCTTGTGCGATGTGATAACATCCACCTGTGCTATCATCATTCCAATCACAACGCAGATTCCTTTATTATTCCATAAGTCCCCATCCTCTGCAGTGCCTCTGTTGGAGGGAGGGGGATGGTGATGCCTCAGCTTCCTGCTCTGGCTGCCTGCCACCATGCTTCCCCTGCTCATTACAGACTCGCCCTCTGGAATAGTAAAGCAAAATAAACCCCTTCTTCCTGTATGGAGCTGCCTTTTGTCATGGAGTGCCTTACAGCAACAGAAAAGTAACACAGCTTCTGGCCAGATTAGTGGCCAGAATATACAAAGAAGTCAGAAAACTAGCAAGAATTGAAAGCAACCCCATCAATAATAAACGGGCTAGTGAAATAAACAGACAATTCTTGAAAGATGAAATACAACTGGCCAATAAATACAAGGTAAAAATGTTCAGCTTCTCTAGACATCTAAAGATGCAAATCAAAACCACCAAAATTCCACGTCACCCCAGTCAGAAAGACAGTCATTAAGAAAACAGTTCACAGTGTGTCCGCAAGGATGACAGCAAAAGAGAATCCTAGACGCTGCTGGCAGAAATGTACTACTAGTTCAGCCCCTGTGGAAGGCACTGAAAGTAGGCCTTCCATATGACCCATTCACCCAAAGATCTGAGTCAGCACGTCCTGGGGGCAGCTGCTCACAGTCGCCAAGTTATGGTGCCAGCCTGAATGTGCAGCAACGGAGGGATGGTTGAAGAAAATATATGTATACAGTGGGATTGTTTTCAATCATAAAGAGGAAAGCAGATTTGATTGGAGAGAAACATAAAATTTTATATGCTATCTGTCATTGTAGTTTCTAGATTTCATATAGCAACACAAAAATATGCTAGTATATACGCTATGAAAGTAGGAATAAAGTTGTCTAAGCTGATAACGGTGACTAATGGCAGGGGGAGGAATGCGAATAGGGACAGCTGTGAACTATGACGCTTGGGGTCTTAGTTTGGGTTACTATTGCCTGATGAAACCCCAAGCAACTTTGGGCTAAAAGGGTTTATTTGGCTTACACTTCCACATCATGCTTCACCACTGAAGGGATTCAGGACAGGAACCTGGAGGCAGGAGCTGTTACAGAGGCCATGGAGGGGGTGCTGCTGCTTGCTTGCTCCACATGGCTTGCTCAGCCTGTTTTCTTGTAGCCCAGGAATGACACCACCCACAATGGGCTGGCCCTCCCATATTGATCACTAATTAAGAAAATGCCCTACAACCAGATGTTATTTCAGGGCCATTTACTGGCAGGGGTTTTCTTTTTCTGTTTTATAATCTGCATTGTGCTTCACTGGTGTGTTTGCACAGGCTCACGTGACTGCAGCTGCCTTTCTGTGCCTTGTGTAGGTGCCATGGTCTGGTAGCGTAAGCCCTCAACATCAGTTCTTCAATGTTTCCATGGCTACTCTAGCTCTCTTGCGTTTCTGTATCATTTCTTTTAGAATGAACGTCTCAATTTCCAAAGGAAATAGAGACAGTAATTTTTTATTGGTTCTGACTGCTGTTTGGCCACTGCAGATCAGGTAGGGAGGTTGTCACTCACAGTCTGAGCTCTCATTCCACGTGTCTCCAGTTTTCCTCTGCTTTACTATCTCAGCAACAATTTACGGTCTTGACATCCTTCATTCTATTTATTTTTAGTTACTTGTTGAAAATATATATAAGCAGCAATTAGTTTATAAAATTTATTCTGGAATCTTAGACTTGACCAAAGTTATTTCTAGTAGAGTTGGGTTATAGATCTCTTTTGATTTTCTATGTTCACAGCCGTAGTAGTTCCAATACATACTTTTGATTTTTACTTTCTGTTGCTATGACTTTTTCCTTTTTAAAATTAGCTTGTGTTGACTTTGCAAAGTAAGGGTTTCATTATGCCTGTGTGCATACGTGTACGCACACACTTCGACCACACCAATCCCTCGTTACTTTTGTATCTCCTTCTCCTTCTCTTCCCTGTCTCCAGTACTTCCTCTTTTGGTTTCATGCCCTGTTCTCAGTTGCTTTGATTGCTTCAGACTTCAAGGGCTGTGTTGAATAAAGTCTAACTATGGGTGTCTTGCCCTGCTCTCTTTCTGGGCTTCAGTCTAATCGCAGCTGTAGACCACTATTATCCTGTTCAAAAGGTTTGTGTGTGCGCATGCGTGTGTGATGGTCTTGCTGTGTTTTGTTTTCAGTGTTACTCTTATGTGTAGTTGGTAGTTTGGGCCACTAACCAGCTCCCAAATAAAGACAAGGAGGCTTTTTATTAATCATGAATGCTCGGCTTTAGCTGTCCCACTAACTCTTTTAACTTAATTAATCTGTTTCTATTTATTTTTCCTTTTTCCTTTTCTTTTTAAAAAAAACATTCTTTTATTCTGTAGGTCCTACTTTCCCACTTTCTCTGTGTCTGTCTGGCCCCTGTGTCTCCCTGATGTCTCCTTTCTGCTTTTTTTTTTTTTGTTTTTGAGCCTAAACTCTGCCATCTACTTACTCTCATTTCCAGAAGTTTAGTCTATACCTCCTTTACTATTGGCCATCCACCTTTTTATTAGATCAATCAGGTGCCCTAGGCAGGCAAAGTAAAACAGCAACACATCTTCACATAATTAAACAAAGGCAACATATCTTTATATAGTTAAAAAGCATTTGACAACCTAAACAAATGTCACACATCTTTACATAGTTAATCAAATGAAATACATCTTTGTATAGTTAAAAAATATTCTACAATGTAAACAAATGTAACACATCTTTACATAGTTAAACAAATGCAGTACTTCTGTATATAGTTAAAAATATTCTACAACGTAAACAAATGTAACACATCTTTACATAGTTAAACAAATGCAGTACTTCTGTATATAGTTAAAAATATTCTACAACGTAAACAAATGTAACACATCTTTACATAGTTAAATACAGCACTTCTTTGCATAGTTAAATATTTGCAACACTTGTGTTGTTAGGCAAATTGAAATACTTTGTCTCTGAAAGATTCTTAATACATCTAGTATTTTAGCAGCAAGCCTCTGAGCTTGGTTTGGGTAAGCGGACAAGGATTTTATTTTGATGATTTTGGTGCAGTGAGTTGAAGCAAGGCTTCACAGGTCCTTGTCAAATACTACCACTGAGCTGTACTCCCAACCTGAGAAGGTTCTAATTATATCTATTTTATTAAGATTTATTTATTTTTATGTATATGAGTACTCTGTCTACATGTATGACTTTATGCAAGAAGAGGGCATCAGATCCCACTATAGATCATTGTGATTCACCATGTGGTTGCTGGGAATTGAACTTGGGACTTCTGGAAGAGCAGTCACTCTCTTAACCTCTGAGCCATCTCTCCAGCCCCTAAGTCTAATTAAACAGGTCGTAATTGCTTATATTTTATATTTCTTTAGATAAAGAAGCTAGTGGTTTGAGGGCAGGTTGACTATTTGATCTAATTAAACCTATCGATACGAAGTTACTTGTGAACCTCCCTTAAGTCCTCCAGATGCCTAAATCATCTCCAGAGAGGTCTTCTCTTCCTCGTGCTGTGCTGCTGTTGCCCCTGGGCCGTCATGGAGCAGTTCTGGAACCCACACAGCAAGCACAGGCAGTGGGTGGCAGTGGGTGGAGGATCTGTGAAAGGACCATGGCTTATATCAGGAGCCGCAGCAGAGTGGGCTGTGTCAGGCTGGTCCCTTTTATAATGGCTTTGTCCTGAGAATCAGAAGGGCCACTTGACAGCACATCTCCAATGATGCCTCCTAGACCTCACTTTTTCAAGTCTCTGTTACCTCCCAGTGCCACCACCCCGAGGACTGAGCTTTCTGCCATGTCAGCCTTTAGGGCACACACAGTTAATGTGCCCAAACCAGAGCTTCACTCAGGCAGCGCCTGTCTTTGCTCAGGTGGTCGCTCTAACCACGCACTAGCCTTCTTGTTTCCCGCCTCCACCCCATTCACCTTGCTGTGAGAAGGCAGAGCTTTCTATTTTATTATAATTACTAACATGTATTAATCGTACATGCTAAGGAGTGCTGTGGCATTTCTTTGCCTCAGTCATGTCTGCCTTCCTTCTAGCCTCAGGTCTTCCCCACCTTTCCTTCTCCCACTTCATTCCCTCCCCACGGGCTGCAGGGCATCACGCTGCGCTGCCTCCCTGGAAGTCCTGGGTGCCACTGTTCCTCTCAGACTTGCATGTAGCAGTTCACATGCCGCATTGAGTAGGCCAAACGCCTTCTCAAGTCTCTATGTTGAAAATCTGATTGTTGTTCTCAATATTTATAAGTATCTATTAGGCATACAATTTTTTATTCGATGTATGTCTTCATATTCACAATATCTAGTTTGCAAAAACTTTCATTAAACTCAGTTTATAACATCAGGTGACGAGGCACATCTGTCCTCCATCACTAGGGTAACTGTGAGGTAGCTCCTTTGTCTCTTCTCCCAGTGTGCAGGGTGCTGAGTTTACCTCAGCCCGGAGGACTGACCCTGACCAGTCACCCAGGTGACGGCACGTGTGGTCCTCGGTAGATGCTTCTCATCGGTGTGAACTCCAGAGGCATCCCTGTCTTCAGGCAGTTGTTTCTTCTCTTGTCAGGCCTTCCCCTCCTCACCACAGGAGGATCAGGATTGAAAGGGGGCCGTTATGAGCCCTGTCTTATGTGGCAGGGCTCTGAGGGTCTATTTGGATAACACTGAAGACGGGAGGAAATGTGACTCTGTCTGTGAGTTTTAAGCCCCTAAGGTAAGATCAGAAAGCGTCTGGGCCAGTGTGAGCCAAATAGTTGAAGTCATACATTAATTATGGTCATGAATCATTTTTATTTTTAAAGTCTTTACCATTGACAAGGTTGTTTGCATAGTACCAGTGGAGTTCCAGGCACCCCCTAAGTAGCCGCTCTTTGTTGGCGTCTCTCTGGGTTGGTGATGCCCATTGTTTTTACAAAAACTGCTTATGTCCGCTGCCTGAAGGAGTGGTCTCTATGTAGTTTTCCTTGATAAACTATTTTGAACTTATAAATGTAGGAAACAGTGATATTTCAGTTAATCTCCTACTCTATCAATCAAAATATCCAATCTCATGAATGTGCTTATGTTATTCATAAACGCTGGACAATTAGCAACTAAAGTTATTGAGAGCCTCTGTTGTACCACACTCTGGGTGAAGCTTCTAGAATGTGCGTGAGATGAGTGAGTATTTGTGCCTCTCAGAAAGAGCTGCTGAGGAAGAGGACGAGAAGAACCATCTGGCGCAGTATGGTCCATAGCGCTGTCTGTTTGGTGCTGCGTGTGGTGTGCTGTGCACTTCAGGAGCAAGGCACTCGTGCCTCCAGCTGCCTGGCACACTGTGGCTGAGCTGCCTCTTAGCAGGGTAAGCCTTCGCTGACCTGTGAGGGGACAGAGAAGATGTGTGGGCAGACGCAGCTTAAAAAGAGGCACAGAGATAAGGAGTGGAAGATCATGTCCAGGTAACTGCCAGTGGGTCAGTGCTACTGAAGACACAGGGAGGCAAGGCTGTGGATGGAATGGGTGCCGTATCGCAAAGACCTAACCTTGCCTCGTCCAGGTTTCTGTAGAAGCGACTTTGCGAGTATTAGTGTTCCTGAGCACACGTACACACACGATGTAAGACCGTGTTACCGGCAGTGTTCCTGAGCACACACACACATCTGTAAGACCATGTTACCATCAGTGTTCCTGAGCACACGTACACACATCATGTAAGACCATGTGACCATCAGTGTTCCTGAGCACACATACACACATCATGTAAGACCATGTTACCATCAGTGTTCCTGAGCACACGTACATACGTCATGTAAGACCGTGTTACCATCAGTGTTCCTGAGCACACACACATCATGTAAGACCATGTTACCGTCGCAAAGACCTTCCCTTGCCTCATTCAGGTTTCTGTAGAAGTGCCTTTGTGACCATCAGTGTTCCTGAGCGCACACACACGTACATACATCATGTAAGACCATGTTACCGTCAGTGTTCCTGAGTGCACACACACACACGATGTAAGACTGTGTTACCGTCAGTGTTCCTGAGCATACACTTTTTGTGTGTGTATTTATTGGTGATTGGTTATTTTTTCTTTTGAGAATGTCTGTTCAGTTCATTTGCCCATTCGTTGAACAAATAACCTGGTGTTTAATTTGGGGTTGTTTTATTTTATTTTGGAATTGAGGACCAAAGTGAGCATCCACAGGATGAAGGCAGCCAATAGAGCCGGGAAAATCTTCATGCTGATGGCATCCATACCTATAGCATGTTAAAGAAAAAAACTCGACAGCATGGAGATTTAGTTCAGTGGTAGACTGCTGATTTTCCCGGCTCATGCGGATGCTGGCTGTGTCCTGCAGCTTTTTAACTTTGCTCTTGTCTCACCGTCGGCTGGCCCCATTAAGCTCCTGGAGTCCTTGCAGAGTGTCTTTGCCTCTGCCTGCATCTTGAAGTTGCCTATGCCTATATCCTGAAGTATTTTTGTTTGTTTTCTCTAGTAATTTCAGAATTTTAGGACTTAAGTCTTTGATCCACACTGAATTGGTTTTTTTCAGAGTGAGAGGGGTCTAATTCCATTCTCCAGCTCCCAGCACCCCATTCTCCTTTATGGGGATATCCAGCTCCCAGCACCAATGTGGAAGAGTCTGTCTTTCCTCTGCCATATCACCCCCTTGCCCCTCCCACCCAGAGTCCTTTGGTTCTGCTGTTTTCTCCCAGTTTGAAGAATACATTTCCATTTTCCTCATGGCATCTCTAGGTGAACAGACATTCCTGACTGTATGTATGTATGTATGTATGTTTGAATGTATATATGTGTGTGTGTGTGTGTGTGTGTGTATGTATGTATGTGCATCACACATGTGCCTGGTGCCCATGGAGACCAGAAAAGGACACTGGATGCCCTGGAACTGGAATTATAGATGGCTATAGCTACTTTGTGGATTCGGGCAACCAAACCTGGGTTCTTTGTTAAACAAGTGTCCTTCACCACTGAGCCATCTCTCCAGCCCCTCGTTTGTTTCTGAGACGGAGTTTCACTACTCTCTCACCACTAATCTCAAAATCCTGGGCTCAAGCCATCTTGCCTCTGCCAACCAAACATCTGTGTGTATAGAGTACCTGGTTAAAACATCTGTGTGTATAGAGTACCTGGTTAAAACATCTGTGTGTATAGAGTACCTGGTTAAAACATCTGTGTGTATATAGAATACCTGGTTAAAACATCTGTGTGTATAGAGTACCTGGTTAAAACATCTGTGTGTATAGAGTACCTGGTTAAAACATCTGTGTGTATAGAGTACCTGGTTAAAACATCTGTGTGTATAGAGTACCTGGTTAAAACATCTGTGTGTATAGAATACCTGGTTAAAACATCTGTGTGTATAGAGTACCTGGTTAAAACATCTGTGTGTATAGAGTACCTGGTTAAAACATCTGTGTGTATAGAGTGTTTGGTTACAGTATCTGTGTGTATAGAGTGCCTGGTTAAAACATCTGTGTGTATAGAGTACCTGGTTATTGATCTATTTTTCATTTTTTGTTAGGAGCATATTTCCTTGATCATGCAGTTATAGAGAATCTTGATATCTGACAGATTTAAGATTGGTTTGTTATTTCTAGATCTTGTACCCTTTATATAAATTATGTAAATTTATATAAAGTAAGCCCCCATGTCTCTACCTCCCAGCAGTGAGATCACAAGCTTGTGCTGCTGTGTCCAGCTTTTCCAGGGGTGCTGGGAATTGAACTTGGGTCTTCGTGTTGAGTAACAGGCTCCTTTCTGACTAAGCCGTCTACTCAGCCCCTCAGCCCGATCATTTTCTAAAGTGATCTAAACCTCTGGAGTCTTTTGCCCTAACTATGTTGTAGCAGAGAGGTAGACATTCAGAGCACTGTTATTTTAGGACTTATAATTCCTGTTGCTTCATTATATGTTTGAATCTAAAAATAATTGGTTTGTTCAGGATTGATTCTATTTATCCTAGGAGATTTATAATTCATGTCTGTGACTCTGTGTTTAGACTTTGTAATTACCTCACTTACATTTTTCTACCACTTGTATTTCTAGGCTTCATAGAGCCCAGTGTGCAATTAAACAGACTCAGGTAACTGTTCAGAGAATTGGAAAGGAAATTGAAGAAAAACTAAGACTCACATCGACAAGCAATGAGCTGGTAGGTTTTTACACAAGTACCTGTTCAAACTCCTTGTTTTCTTCAAGTGATTATCATATTATTCTTGGGAAAAATCTCTAGACAGTGCTAACAACGACGCTAATAATGTTGCATTGAGATGACTGCTGGTATATTTTAAATGTTAGAAATAAAAGTTCCCATCTGCTAATAGCGTAAGGTAAACCTGCCATGTTCTGTTAGATGAAACTTGAGATTATGTATAATTACTTGGAGGATGACTAGCAGACTATTTTATTAACGTCTTATAAATGTGAACTCTAAACACGAACTGTATAGTAAGTGAAAAATAGCTGCCAGGATGGGGTGGAGGGACCATCAGGGACTCATTTACCGAAAGTAAGCGTTTGGGTCTATGCCTGTGGCTCAGCCACTAAGAAACCTGCCCCCAAGCCTAGCAACTCGAGTGTGGTCCTTGGGATTCATTTGTCAGAAGGAACGAGTCCATTCCTTCACAGTGTCCTCTGACTCCCATGACACACGCACTCACAAACACTAAATAAATAAACACGAAAACCCATTTCAGTGGTATATATGCGTAATGCTGGGTTTAAAGTGGAGACAGTTTCTTAAATTTTAATTTGTACTTTGATTATATTCACATAGGATTAATCAACTTTTAAAAGATGGGATTTTTGATTTAATAGGATCAAATATAAGAGACCCATTTGTGCGTTTTTGTTGTTTGTTTTGGTTTTTGGTTTTTCGAGACAAGGTTTCTCTGTAGCTTTAGAGACTGTCCTGGAACTAGCTCTCGTAGACCAGGCTGTCCTCCTACTCACAGAGATCCACCTGACTCTGCCTCCCTAGTGCTGGGATTAAAGGCGTGCGCCACCACCACCCAGCGAGACCCGTTTGTGAGCAATGTTTACCTTTAGAGAAATGTGGGTTTGGTTAGGCATGCCAAAGAAATCATAACCTCAGTCCAGCTGGACGGATTGCAGATGTTCATAAAGTCTGATGCTGTTTTATACTCTGCCTCAGGAGGGGGAGACTTCTGTCTCTGTGAGCCCAGTATGAGCACTAAGTTACACTTTGCTTCAAATGAAGCCATGTGACTCTGCGCAGTTTTTATGTGCCAGGGTTACAAAGACACTTAAAACCCACAACTGGCCATGAAGTCACAGTAATCATTTGTCCGCAGGAACTATTATCTCACACACACAGCCTCTTCCCACTGCCAGTCGCACGCTCGTCTAAAGGCACCTGTTACACGGTCACGTGCCCCTGGAGTTACGGGAGGTGTGTGCAGGCACCTATGCAGGTCCCTCTTCTAGGACCACACAGTCACGTGTCCGTGGAGTTAGGCGGGGCGCGTGTGTTCAGGCACCTATGCAGGTCCCTCTTCTAGGACCACACAGTCACGTGCCCCTGGAGTTACGGGAGGTGTGTGCAGGCACCTATGCAGGTCCCTCTTCTAGGACCACACGGTCACGTGCCCCTGGAGTTACGGGAGGTGTGTGCAGGCACCTATGCAGGTCCCTCTTCTAGGACCACACAGTCACGTGTCCGTGGAGTTAGGCGGGGCGCGTGTGTTCAGGCACCTATGCATGTCCCTCTTCTAGGACCACACAGTCACGTGCCCCTGGAGTTACGGGAGGTGTGTGCAGGCACCTATGCATGTCCCTCTTCTAGGACCACACAGTCACGTGCCCCTGGAGTTACGGGAGGTGTGTGCAGGCACCTATGCAGGTCCCTCTTCTAGGACCACACAGTCACGTGCCCCTGGAGTTACGGGAGGTGTGTGCAGGCACCTATGCAGGTCCCTCTTCTAGGACCACACAGTCACGTGCCCGTGCAGTTACAGGAGGCTTGTGCAGGCACCTATGCAATTCTGTCCCAGGACCACACAGTCACGTGTCCGTGGAGTTAGGCAGGGCGCGTGTGTTCAGGCACCTATGCAGTTCTCTCTCCTGGGAATTGAGCTAATAGTGTGTGTTCAGTCTGTGGGAATTTGCTGATATTGGCTGTCCATACATGCACTTGTGCTGTGCCTGACACACAGCAGGTGTCTGGTGGTCCCCACATAACTGTACTAGCTGCTTGTTTCTTATTTGCCTGTGGGAACTCCTCCATGCTAGAGAAACAACTGTCTCTTGTGTTATAACTTAGGATCAATCAAAGACTAAATTCCAGGCCATGAGTATATTGTAGGGGCAGGATAAAGTATCAGGTTTTAATCCTTTCTGCACTGCACAAAAACACTGCATTTTTAAGACCCTTGCCTGGGGAGAACTTGCTAGGTCTTATTTTTCTTACTTTTCTCTCCCAGGCACGACTGGGAAACGACTTGCGTCATTGAGTGGTGGCGTGTGCTTTGTCTCAGTGTGGAAACATGTATGCTTAATCCTGTTTTTCTAAAATATAAGTGGTGACACACGGGGCAAGGTGATAGAATGTGCGAGTTCACCAAGTCAGGTTCACAGGGTCACTCCGTGTTTTCACGCTGCCGAGTTTGCACAGAAGGAAGTCAAGGGAGTTTTGAACTGGAAGTGAACCTAGAAGCCACCTAGTCCCCTAATAACCCTACTGAAAATCACACCCCAGTACAGTTCCCTCCCCTGAGTGGTTTTTCTCTGTAATATTTATTACCATGTAGCATGATATCTATTTAATATGTTTTTGTCTCTCTAAACTCTGTAAGGCTTAGGATCACCCCCTCCTACTTCTCCCTCCTTCCCTCTCTCCCTCCTTCCCTCCTTCCCTCTTCCTTCCTACCCAACCTCCCTTCCCATTTGATTCCCAGAATCTAGGCAAATGTTTGTTCATGGTAAATGTGAAACAAGTATTGAGTGTTTATTGGATTTAAGAACGGATCCATTAGGCTGGAGAGATGGCTCATCTGTTAGAGTGCTTGATTCTCTTCCAGGGTTAACCCCCACCTGCCACATGGGGAGACTCACAACTCTATAACTCAAGCTCTAGGGGACTGAGCTTCTTCTGGCCTCCACGCGCACTTGTACATACGTGTGCATGTGGCATACATACACACAGAGACACTCAGATATATACATCAATAAAAGTTAAAATAGAAAAGGAATGCATTCAACACAGTGCCTCGTTATAAACCCTAAGTTTACTTGTGGTACAGGAGAAATACAGTTACCTCCCTTTGTAAATTGGTCCACGTCCTTTTGCCCCATCCCAACTGTTTTCAGTCCATAAGACTCACTCTTCACTCTAGCCCAAGCGGAGGCACAGTGAAAGGCGTATTTGATGCTGAAACCAACCAGTCATCCTTTTCAAACCTCTTCCCACTTAGCCTTAAGTAAGATACAGAGTTTACAGTTGATGCCTTGCAGAGATTTGGAAATTTCTCACCTTACGTCCATGCCGAGCATGAACGCTGGCTTTTAATTGTATTTCCTAGGGAATGTCTGCCGCCACCATGGTGGCCTTTGACATTGTGTCTGGGGTTTGTTAGCTGCTTTTGTTGCGGTGACTGTATGTCTTCTAAGTGTTTTGTTTTGTTGTGGCTCTATGCTAGAGCACATTGGTTGAGTTTAAAATGTTAGCCCTACTTTGTATTCCTGGGGGATATCCTCATGGTCATAATAAATTATTTTTAGCCTTTTACTGTGTTCAATTTGTTTAAAAATTTAGAGAATGTTTTTCTTTTATTTTCAGGGGGAATATTGGTCTGTATTTTGTTTTTCTTAATATCTCTTCTGTGTTGGGGGTGATGAATGTATGTGTGTACAGTTGTAGGCCTATGCCACTTAGTGAGTTCAAGGCCAGCCTGAGATAGATAAATGATAAATACTCTTTCAGGTTTACTTTTGCCTCTTTTGCCATCGTTTGGTGTTCTTTCCTCTGTGTTTGCCCTGTCTTAACCCTGGCATCAGCCATCTCTCTTTAGGTTGGCTGATGGTATTTAGAAACGAGATCTGGTCACTGGGTGTGCTTCTTGCTTTTAAAGCCCTCTCAGTGGATGTGGCTATCTCTGTATGAATGTATACCTATCTGTAGGAAAATAAACATGAGTTCATAATAATGTTTTCAGTTCTAATGCCACAGAGTTTATTCTGGCTTTCTCCTTCATTTTGTTTATTTGCAGTATCTTTTTCTGATAGTGAGAAACCTGGCTCTCATTAAGTACAATGTATTTATCTGTTAAGTCTTGGCATATGTGTAAAGCGGTTCCGATTTCCTTTTCCATTTGTTTTGTTATTTTAATTACTAATGTATATTAGATCTCTATATTAATGGACGTCACGGTGACATTTCCACATATACATGTATCATGCTTTCATCGTATCTGCCTTCCCAAATGTCCCCCTAGTCCCCCCCTCCTTTGTACTTCTTTAGGGCATCTGCTACATTGTTTTTATTTTTGGCTTTTGCTGATGAGAGAAGACATGCAATACTCTTTTCAAATTTTAATTAGAATTTTTTCAGCCTTACTTGGAGGGTTTTGTTTGTTTATTTATTTCTAAATGTTTTTCGCCTGCACATGTCTACACACTGCATGTGTGCCTGTTGCCCATGGAAAACGGAAGAAGGCATGAGATCCATAGAATTGGAGTTACATAAAACTGTGACCCCCCACCCCATGTGAGTGTAGAGAATCAACCTTGGCTCTTCCGGAAGAGCAGCCAGCACTGAGTGCTGAGCTGTCTTTCCAGTGCTTATTAGTAATATATGTGATGTATATTTATTCCTATATACAAGTTCTTTTCCTGATAGGTATTTCAGGAAAATGTTCTTTAAGTCTGAGGCTTGCATTTTTTTCTTTTAAGAAAACAATTTGTTTTAAAGATTATTTATTTTTTCCTTTATGATATGAATGTTTTGCCTCTGTGTGTGTGTGTGTGTGTGTGTGTGTGTGTGTGTACACACCACATACATGTCTGGTGCCACTGGAGGTCAGGAAGGGGCTTTGGATCCCCGGGACTGAAGTTCCAGGTAGTTGTGAACCATCTGATGTGTGGGTACCAGGAACCTAACCCAGGTCCTCTGCAAGAGCAGGAAGCATTCTTAACTATGGAGCCATCTCTCCAGCCTGCGCTTTGTTGTTGTTCTTGAAGTTGAATGAAATCTACTGTATTTGTATATATGTTTGTGTATGTGGGTGCGTGAGTGTGTGTGTGTGCATGCCTATCTACGTGTGTGTTGGATGCGCAGTGGAAGCCAGAGAACCCTCTCAGGTTCAGGACCCTCGACCTTGGTTTGGGTTTTTTGGTTTTGACACAGGGTTTCTCTGTGTAGCCCTGACTGGCCTGGAACTGCTCTGTAGAGCAGGCTGGCCTCAGACTCACAGAGCTCACCTGCCTCTGCCCTCCGAGCGCTGCTACTGCAGGCTTGTGCTGGTTGTTATGCCCAGCTTTGGTCTGGGTTTCACATGAGTTCAGGGGGTTGAACTCAGGCATCCGTGTTTGCATGGCGAACACTTTTCCAAATGAGTCGTCTGATGTATTTTTTTTTCTTTATGTTTTATGTCTTTCCTCTGGTCTTTATAAGAATCTTTTGTGTAATTCAAGAGTACAGGAATTTTCTGCTGTTTTTTTTTCTAGAAGTTTTAGAGTTTGGGCTTTGTGTTTAGATCTGTGATCCATTTCAAGTTATTATTTTTTTTTTAACTTAATGAAGAAAGAGTAAAACATTCTCCCAAACTGATGTTCGGCTGACAGAACAGTACTTGGTGAGCAGCTTTTCCTCCCCCCATTAATTACCCTGACATGTTTGTCTAAAGTCAGCTGACCACATGCGTGTGTGTATGCATCTGTTTTGTCTCCGTCTCGTGGACCTGTTGGCCTATCTTCCTCAGCACCGAACTGCCATAACTGTAGGTTCGTCAGAAAAGCCAGGCAGGGCAAATACTCACACACACGCACACACTTCTTTATTTTGCTGAATGAATTTTATAGCTAGTTTTTCAATTTTTTACCAGAGAGCCTGTTGGAATTTTCACAAGGATTTGTGGAGTTTCCCTCTGAACAATGTGGAGGTCCCCAGCCTGTGAATGTGACATTTATGTTTTATGCAGACTTTCCTTTAATTCTCTCAATCATCTATCTTCAGGCTCCTTTGCTAGAGTTTGGGCAAACTCAAGGCATCATGGCAGGTTCAGCCAGGTGTGGGAGTGCACCCCAGAAAGCCCGGCTAGAGGAGGAAGTCAGGCCCTGCTCCCGTTAAATGCAGCACCTGTGCCTGGTGTGAGAAGAATGTTGTTCTTGCTTCATCAGGTCTGACATCAGCAATGGTCTGCACTGGCTCAGGATTTATCTTCCCAGTTTAACTCATGAATGGCTTACATAGTTTTCTGCATTTGATGAAGCAATCATGGCTTTTAATAGAGCAAGCTACATTGTCTTAGCTTCAAATTTTAATATTTTTTGCATTACTGTTGCTTGAATCTAAGCCCTCATACAAGCACACATTACTCTTGCATTTCCAAAGTAGCCCGGAACTGATGGCAGTTTGTGGCCGTTTTGTGTCGTGTTAGGTTTGATCTGTGGACACGGAGGCGCAGTGAGGCTTTGGTACAGGGTAGGGCAGCCTTGCATAGCCACTGCTCATTTTCCTGTTGTCCCCAGTCACATCTTGACTAGACACAGAAACCTTCTAGACCTCTCACTAATCTCTAGCTCTCCACTAGATTTTCTCGAGTGGTTTGCTTTCCATCTGAGCGTACTCCTGAGTGGCCTTCAGTGATTATCTGGTTCTTCTAACACCTTCGCTGGCTTGTGGTCGCCCATACTGATCCTCTGTCCTAGAGAGTGAGTCACATTCTCTGACCCTTCATGGATTGAGCGATATTGCTCGCCACCTCGACCTTCTGAGTGTGATCTGGAGACTTGGCTTTGGGGGATGTGTTTTCGCGCGTGGTCCACTCGCTTGAACTCAAACTGTCGTGCCTCCAGCCTGCATGGCTCTCATTCCAGCTTCATTTCTCACTCTCGACCATGAGCAAGTTTGTATTCATCTACACACGTGTGCCTTTGGGTTCAGTCATTGATTTGAACAGAATTTGGGGTACCTATTTTCTGTTTTCCCCAATTCTGCCATCCTGTGTCATTTCTGGTTCCTCCCGGTGTAGACAATGGCTTCCTGCTGGCCTCTAGAGCCACTTCCAGGGCAAAGCCACAGAATAAAGAGGGGGACTTGCCCGCATGTGTCGTGTGCCTAATCCAATGTGGACTCTTCAGAGCAGCGTGCCCTGGACCGCTCAGGAAATGTGCAGTTTCTTCATACATTCAATTCATTACAAGACTAGTTTGTAGGCGTTTATTCTTATTTAGAAGCTCAACTCTTATCATAATTTAATCTTCTGCCCATACCTGAGTTCTAGGACTGATAATGCTACTGAGATATGGAATTAATAAATTGGGTTAAATATTTTCTGAGGAAGCATTCTCTCTTAATGATTGGCCACACGTAGATGGAAGGAAAACAACCCGTAAGTGACATTTGGAAGCAATTTGTTAACTTCCACAGTTCTGAGACATTTTCTAGATTGTTAATTACTTCCAGTTGCTGGCGCTGACTACGGATAAGATAAAACATGCTCTAATCACTAATTTCTCAAATGTTTTGCTCTTAGGATCCTTAAATATGTTAATTGTGATAATCTCTAAGAATTTAGGCTGTACTATTAATTATGTTAGAAGTCAAACCTGGGAAATTTAAAAGATTTTTCTAATTAATTTTAAACTGCCGGTAGCAAATCTATGTTAGTATAGCAGATTTTTATGAGAAATTAGTGCTTTTTCTTAAAATAGAAAAGGGGAGTTTTTGTTTTGTTTTGTTTTGTTTTGACTGCATCTTTATCAAACTGAGTTCTTGCTAATAATAGATGATGAGATGGCTCACTGGGTGAAGGCACAGGGCACCAAGCCTGATGAGCCGAGTTCAGAGATGGCAGGGAGAGAGCTGATTCCCAATGTGTTCTCTGACTGTGACACGGGTGCTCTGGCTTGTGCACGCACAGGCGCACACAGGCGCGCAAACACACAAATACATATCACAGTTTGGTAGCGAGTCCTTTGCAGCACCCAAGTAGACGTTCACGTGCGCCATACATGGAGGAACATGACCATGGAAGGGGCCCAACCACTCAGTGTGACTTCACATTTGAAACCTTCATAGTCCCGGGATGGTCGTTTCAGAACTTAATGTCTGAGGAGTTTCAGCTCCGGTGTGATCTATGAGAAAGTACTTGTTTTGTGTTTAATATATTATTTATAGAGCAAGCTGCCATTTTTAAATGATTGTTTAATGTTTCCCATGATTTTCTTTTAAAGACCCGTTAAGTAGGAATGTGTGCTTGCAAAGTTGCATGTCTGTGATTTCTGAGAGGTGAATGAAGTCTAATTAAAGGTGATAGATCATCGGGGTGGATGAGTGATATTAGCTGTACGTGCATGGCAGAGCTGAGTGGAGCGCAGCCCCCGGTAGAAGGTACTTACGTTGTGTTAAGAGCTGCAATCAGCTCGCCTTTGAAGTATGAACAAGGAAGCAGAGCCATGCACACGGGCAGGGTTTGTTTACTCCTCAGAAACGGGAGCCAGCAGTCCTGGTTTGAGCTAATGGATCTCTTTCTGTAAGTGGGCCAGTATCCTCACATGGGCCATAGCACAAACACGCTGCACTCACGTCTTCCCATGTTAACTTTGTATTTAGATTAACTTGTAAGTTTTGTGCTTTGAAAAAAGAAAACATTCCCAGTTTGAGTGTGCACCTGGGAATAGAGCAAGTTACCTCCACTAGCCACGTCGTGTTTACTTAAAAAATTCTTCCCCCCCCCCTTTCTCTCTCTGCCCAAGTAAACTTCTGAAGAGTTTATTTATTTTCCCCTCAGTGATGTCAGAAGACCCAAGACTTCTGATCACTAAAGAAAACCCTACTGATCACTAAAGAAAACCCTACTGGGCTCCTTCTTTCCCCCCAAATAATTCTTTAATTTCAATTATAAAACATTTCTAATCTCAGTGATTAAAAAAATCCATTTATTTATTTGTTTGTTTGTTCATGTGTCGTGGTACTCACATGGAGGCCAAACAGGTTTGTGGAGTGAATTCTCTCCTACCATGTGAGTTCCAGGAGTTGAGCACCTGTCGCGAGGCTTAGCAGCCAGCGCCTAGGCTCTGAGCCAGTTTATCTCTCTCTCTCCCTTTCTCTCTCTGTGTCTCTTTCTGTCTCTTTCTCTCTCTTCCCTCCCTTCCTTTCTTTTTTAATTCATATATATTTTAAAGAATTATTTATAAAGTATACAGTATTCTGCCAGCATGCATACCTGCAGGCCAGAAGAAGAAGGCATCATATCTCATTATTGATGGTTATGAGCCACCCACGTGGTTACTGGGATCTTGAATTCACAGAGATCCTCCTGCCTTTGCCCCCTGAGTGCTGGGATTAAAAGCTTGGACCAGTACCGCTGGGCTCCTTTCTTGTTGCCATGGTGCAGTAAAGTAACTTCTCATCTGTTTTTAAACTTAGGGGAGAGGGCTTAGTTCTTACCACTAAGTGCGATGTAAGGAACCAGCTAAAGATGTTTCCACTGTTCTTTGTTCCTGAAACTTTTGTGTCTTTATATCATTCATAAGTAGTGTGGTTTGTTTGTTTGTTTGGTTTTGTTTTTTTTCGAGACAGGGTTTCTCTGTGTAGATTTGGAGCCTATCCTGGAATTCTCTCTGTAGACCAGGCTGGCCTCAAACTCACAGATATCCTAGTGCCTCTGCCTCCCAAGTGTTAGGATTAAAGGCGTGTACCACCACCGCCCAGCCAAGTAGTGTGTTTTGTTGTGTGTCTTTATCGTATACCTTTATTATCTGTATACATTGATATCAGATGCCGTTCTTTCTTAGCTTGCTATTGTGATGTGTTTGAATGACAACCAGCCTGCATCTCTGGAATAAATGTCGTTTGACTGTGATGCATCATTCTATTACACCATTAGATTTGACTGCCTGGTAGGTATTTTGTGTGATCTTTGTCTGCTTGGGCGTCCAGCTCGTGTTCACCTGACACTGTTAATGTTCCCCCTGCTTCTTACTTCCACTAGAGATTTGAGTTCCTTAGACAAGGTTCGTTTCTACTTGTGCTTCCTTACTTCTGTCTTTAAGTCATGGCTGCTGATAGTTACACAGAGATCTGTAGGTTGATGAGTATTTGGCCATTTTGGTTTGAAGCATGGTGGATGTACAGTTATAGCTGTGACTTTCTTTATAGTCATAAATTTTCCTGTGATTTTACTTACCTAGAAAAAAGAAAGCGAATGTCTGCGGTTAAAAATTTTGGTGCTTCGAAACGAACTGGAAAGACAGAAGAAGGCCCTGGGCCGGGAGGTGGCCTTCCTGCAGAAGCAGCAAGTGGCTCTCCAGGACACAGGTGAGTAGCCTCCCTCCGTGCTCTGTGTTCCTTCTTTCCATAGGTTCAAATACACGTCTTGGCAGGTGCCACCCCTGCCCGGTTCACGTACCAAAGACTGGTGATCCTTTGGCATGCTCTGGTGCTTCCCGCCATCCTCCACGGTTGCAACCACACTAACCAGGTACCTTCACTTATGAGACCAGAGACTGGTTTTACCTAATTATACACTTTATAGAAATCATATGTACACCTTTGTGTCCTAGCTTTTCAACGTGTTTGTTAGAGTCATCCTTGCCTTCCTGTAACTATAATTGACTCTTGAGGCCATTATGCAAATATATATTTATTTATTTGCTTTCACTATTGGTAGTCTCCAATTTGAGACTATTAAAATTAGCCCTTCCATGTGTGTTCTAGCGCAGGTTTCTTAATGGAGATAAAAGTGCGTTTCAGTTGGCTAGAAACCGAGGAGTAAATCACGGGATTGGAGTGTGGCTACCTCCCTTCAGCTCTAGTAAATGCTGTTTAAAGTTTTTCCAAAAGAGCTTTTTCTTTGCCTGACTCCATCTTTGCCCTGCGTCCTGGTCCGTGTGCACATTTGGTCTTCGCGCGGTGTGTAGGGCTTGCCCTTGAAGTTCTGGGTTGTTCCGTTCTCGCAGCGCTATTGTACTTTAGATGAGTCTTTGGTAAGGTGTCAGTTGATGTCTTCTGGCTATTTATTAAATTCTTATACCGCCAGTTTACAGAGTTTCTTGTTCTTTATGGATGAAGGGACTGTCTGGCGTGTGCAGCTGGAGCATGGTCCCCACCCTTAGCTCGTGGCCTCGTTCATTCTTCCAGTCTATATTTGAGGCTTAAGGGCCTGGTTTAAGAAACAATGGCCTTCTGTGTGTTCTTCAGAACTCTACAGTTTTACTGTCCGCAGTCACAGCATCAGCTCGTCTGGAATCGGTTTTGTGCCCATGGTTAATATTAGCGTTCTGTTCCTTGGAGACCCATGTGCACCCCATTCACTTTGGTGTGAGTTAGGTCACAGTCGGCTGCTCCAGATCTGTGCAGGGCCCTCCGCTCCAGCCCATTCTAATACCTCTCACTTCTGTAGATTTTCATTTTCTTGGTGTTTGTTGTTTGTTGAAGTTCCTCAATTTAGTTGTTTTCCTTCCAAATCATCTTGGTTGTTTGCATTTTCATATGAAATTCTAGACAAAACAGAAAGCTTTGCTAGGAGTTTAATGGGGCTGGATTATATTATATGGAGAATTGCGGGAAATGGAATCTCAAGGTTTTGTCTACCACCCCAAGAAACTCCACGTGCCATTGTTTGTTAGATCTTCTTCACAACATACTGTAATGCTGGGTCTCTGTGTAACTGAAGTTAATCCTGTTCTCTGTGCCTTATAAGACTAGTGTAGTTCTGTTTGATTTTTATTTCCTATTTGCTGATGGTATTTATAATTGGCTTTTCTTTAAAGTGATACTGATTTTTATATAATGTTCAAAAGAAATTTTGACAGGAGAGATGACTCAGTGATTAAGAGCATTGACTGCTCTTTCAGAGGACCTGGGTTTGGTTCTCAGCACCCACACAGCAATTCACAACCATCCATAATTCCGTTCCGGGGGATTCAACACCCACTTCTGACCTTCATGGGTATAAGGCACACATGTTATACACAGACATACATGCAGGCAAAATACCTGTGCATACCAAATAATAAAATAATTTTCAATGATTCAGTTTACTTGGGCAGTGGTGACTCAAGCCTTTAATCCCAGCACTTGAGAGGCAGAGGCAGGCGGATCCTACAAAGAAAGAATGATGGTTCTTTGTCACGATGTATCAGACCCGTTGGTTTTAACACCGAGGCATCAGGAAGTTAGGATCTAATGTCGATCCTATGGTAAATACAGTAAAGCACTGGACTGTAGCTGGGTACAAACAGTGACCAAGCCTTGATATACTTTGGGGGTACTCTTGCTCACCAAGGCCATACTTAGTAGGTAGACACATACTTACAAGTCTGAGCCTGAAAGCCTGGTGAGGGGACAAGGTCAGGAATGTTTGATATTTAACCTTGATTTTGCTGCTTATTCTTCTGATAGCCCTAAAGGAATTACTTCTGCATCTTCTGTTCAGTACATTGCCACATAGAACAGAGCCATGGGGATTCACTTGTGTGGACGATTTGAACACACCAAGTTCCTGTTCTATCTGCCTGCTTTTGGTGATAAAAATCCGTTGCAAGATGATAGAAAGAGACAAAATAGAGTTTCTGTTCCTGCTGTTGGCTTGCCAAGTGATTCTAACTCCTGAGGGCCTAATTAGCCCCACCTAGAAGTTTTCTCTCCCTGCACCTCGAAGGCAGTGCTTCTCAACTTGCCCGCAGCAGCTTTCAATCTTCAAAATTGATGTTTGTTAATGTGCATATTTATTTATTCCAGAAAGATATTAGTAGTTGGTTTTCCTGTTAGGGTGTCAAGCCAAGTAATTCTCCCAGTAACTGCTATGTTGCTGGCAAGGTCTCTTGTCTGGCTCAGTCCATATATCTTTACAGATCCAACATTTTATCAAAGTCAGGCTGCTGGGAACCCTGTTCTTTAGGAAAGGTGTTCAGATCTCTTACAAGTAGATGTTTTGCAAGAGTGTAGTTCTCCAGTGTTTGTAGGAGGCGGCTGCTTTTCCCCAAGGTGGTTGGGATAAAACCTGGGGCCTTATGAGTGCCTCGCAGGTGTGCTGCCAGTAGTACTGATAATGTGATCCTCCTGTCTTGACCTCCCCTCTCAGCCAAGGAGTGCTAGGATTACAAATGCCTGCCTCCACATACAGCTTTTTTCATGAGTTTCATGAATCAAACTCAGGCAGGTTGGGGCTGGAGAGATGGCTCAGAGGTTAAGAGCAGTGACTGTTCCTCCAGAGGTCCTGAGTTCTATTCCCAGCAACCACATGATGGCTCATAATCATCTGTACTGAGATCTGGTGCCCTCTTCTGTCATGCAGGTGTACATGCAAGCAGAACACTTGTATTTAATAAATAAATCTTAAAAAAACAAAAAAAAATCAGGCAGGTCTTGAGACTTGTGAAGCAAGTGCATTTTCCCATGGCGCTATCTTGCCAGCTCCTAATGCCCGACTTAGCATCGTCTTCCTCTGAACTGTTGGTGTTGTATGCAGCTTCCAAGAGGTAGTAGAAACCAGACAGCTTCTGGATGGGGAATGAAGAAGACACATCACAGACACAAAGCAAGCTTCAGGTCTTACTTTCAAGACTATTAAATATTCTTATGGCAATTTATTCTGGTATTGTCTTAAATGAATTATAAAAAGGGTAAAGATACTTATATAAAGGAATAAAACACCTGGCAGAATTATATTTTGGTTTACTAGTTTTTCCACTTGCTTCCCCCAAATTTCAGGAAGTGCCACTTAGTAATAACACATTGTAATGATATAGTTTAGTGTTGGAGTAAAATTAATGATCACGAGGCATGTAAGGAGACAAGCATCCGTATGGCATGTGTGGCATGTGTGAGCACGCTTGTTCAATCACTCAGATACCATTAGTGGAAGGAGCACAGTGATGCATTGGTGTGAGGTGGAGTTGAATTTAAAAGAGTTCAGAATTGACTTGGAAGTAACTCCTTTTTCCGTGAATGAGACAAAGCTGAGAAAATCACAGCATGGGCAGCTTGTTTACGTATTACTGATGACCAGAATTCCACAATATCCTGGTGTTTCTCTAGCCTGTGAGGTGAGGTCACTATCCAGTTATTGGAGCTAGGGAAGAAAAGCTTGAGAATTACAGGGACTGAAAGCAAAATAGAGAACCAAGCTAGGCTTGCTAGGCAAGGCACCTCCTTGTGCTTTGTGGTTATTTTAGGCAATATTTCAAGCAAGCTGTGTAGCTTTGCTTACCCCCTTGGGCCTTCATGGGGTACGCACAGAGCGTCCAAATGTTGGGGAAAGTGAAACCATCCCTATTTAAGACTGTGCTGGGTGAGTGGTGATATTTGTAATTCCAGCACTCTGAAAGCTTGTGCTGGTTGTTTAGCCTAGACAAAGTCCAGACTTGTCTAGAGGCTTGAGTGTAGCATAGGTAATATTCTAGCTAGATACATCATGTGGGCTCTCCAAAGAGTCAAAACCCCAAAGTCAAAGCTTCCGATCTAAGACCTAAAGTGAGTGCTGCCCGCATCAGTCAGAACAGTTGTGTAGAAGTACAACAGTCACCAGTTGCTTCCCGTCCCTGCTGCAAGGGAACAGTTTCTTAAAGGGAGGAAATTTTAACCTATGAAAAGGACAGCATCCTAATTCTGGTACAGAAAATACGGCTTGGTGGGGAGAGAACTTTCGCAATCCAAGAATATTGATTTTAGTCATCTGACATCATATGTAAAACTTAAATGATAGTTTATTGGTTTTAACTCTGACTTTGACAGGAGCTGGCCAGTGGCCAGTCTGAGACCAAATTCTCTGGGTGAAGGAAAGCCTGAAGAAGCTGTGTTTTGTTTTCTTGATGGAAGCAACGTTAATATTCTTTGGCTGTCAAATTTATAGGCACCAACAGTGACATTTGGTTGTTAAAACTATAGCGCTTGCCTGTGTTCCATTGCACAGAGGCTCCATCTCCGCAGGGCGGAACATTGGTTTACTCCTAGATGGGGAGACAGTTCTGAAGGTAGTTTGGGGAATGGCAAATGAATCATTTTTTTCATTCTCTCCTAAACACCCATTGATAGAAGTGATAGAGACATAAGGGATAAATCCATAGCCATGGTGAGAACAAAACAGTCTTCAAAGATCCAGCATAGAGAAGTCTATTTGGATAAATAAAGTAGAGGAAAAGTGCTACCCAGACAGAGATGGGAAGGCTGCTTTCTGGCTTCCTGGCAGAGAGCCCTCTGGGATTTTAAACTTGCAGTTCCCAGGTATAATCAGCAGGAGCTAGGAAGGGCAGTAGCAGGGAGGTGGGCCTGTGGAAGGAACGTCTGATAACAATTTATTTTCACTGCTTTCCATATATAATGAATTCTTGACCTTGTTTGGTTCAATGGAATAAGCAATTGAATACTGGACAGGTAGAATGGAGGTAAAGTGACTGTGGACTCAGAGGAAGCAGGACAAGACAGCACCAAAGTAACACAGGAAAGACAACTGTACTCAGGGCAGGGCCACCCTGTGTCAGGTCAACACCAAAGTAACACAGGAAAGACGACTGTACTCAGGGCGGGGCCACCCTGTGTCAGGTCAGCGCCAACGTAACACAGGAAAGACGACTGTACTCAGGGCAGGGCCACCCTGTGTCAGGTCAGCACCAACGTAACACAGGAAAGACGACTGTACTCAGGGCAGGGCCACCCTGTGTCAGGTCAGCACCAAAGTAACACAGGAAAGACGACTGTACTCAGGGCGGGGCCACCCTGTGTCAGGTCAGCACCAAAGTAACACAGGAAAGACGACTGTACTCAGGGCGGGGCCACCCTGTGTCAGGTCAGCACCAACGTAACACAGGAAAGATGGCTGTACTCAGGACGGGCCACCCTGTGTCAGGTCAGCACCAAAGTAACACAGGAAAGACGACTGTACTCAGGGCGGGGCCACCCTGTGTCAGGTCAGCGCCAAAGTAACACAGGAAAGATAGCTGTACTCAGGACAGGCCACCCTGTGCCAGCCTAGAACAGAAGAGAGGAGTTTGATGTCTAAGCCAATAAAAAGGAGATAATGCTCAAAGTCACTGCTTTCCTTACATCATCAGAGAGCTACAGTCGCAGGCAGCTGAAATCCAGGTGTGTTCAGAGACATGAGCAGGAAGCTGTGCTGCTCACCACAGACAGAACACGGGAGACATCGGGGGCTCTGTAGAAGAGAGTTAAAGAATTCAGCTGAAGCTTTTATCCATTGTTCATGGCCGGGTTTGGGCTTGTGTGATAGTCACAGGAAGACTGAGGACATGGCAGGAAAATGAAGACTGTTCTCATAATAACAGCATAATCCCTTTGTATGAACAGCAGCTGTACGCCCTTAGGAGAGAGCCAAAAACCCTGCAGTTCCAGGGACAGATAAAACCCTCGTGATCCTGAAAGACAAACGAGTGGGCACAATTGAAGTTAGAAAGTGAAACACATCTTTGAGTTACTGATCGAACACAGGGAGAAAATGGGTCAAAATAAACGATCTTACATTCCCGTTGTGGAACTCTGCCATTGCCGTATGGAGTCAGAACAGCTGGGACTTCCCAGAGAGCCAGACAGAGTCCTTGACACAGGAGGCCCCGCCTCTTCCTAAGGATGTAACCCTTTAATGGTTGTTGGAGGAGCGAGACATTTTCTTGAGTGGTGTGTCTGCACAGAAGTTGCCCGTGCTTCTGTAAGTCACCCCAAACTGTTTGGTCTGTCTTTGTTGTCCTGTCTGGGGTAAGGAGATGTTTAGTCCCGTCTCTCCAGGAATCATTAACCTAGCAGAACTATTTCTCTTGAATACAAGCACACTGGCTTTGTGGTTTTTGTCATATCAACCAAGAAATCTAAAAATATTATCTGGTACTAAGAAAGACACAAATATAAGATTATTAAAATCACAGAGTAGTTTTCTCAGCAAAGTAAAAATAAATTAGAAATTGCTGTCAGAAAGATATCTGGAAAATTCTAAAAATTTAGGAATTATGCAATGCATATATTACAAGCCATGGATCAAAAAGAAGAAATGCTGAGGCAAATCCGGGAGCGTTTTGAACCGAGTGAAGATAAAACATGAATGTTAAAGGAATATGTAAAATAACAAAAAAGCTTAGAGGAAAATCTGACACCTCTATTTAAAAAGAAGAGGAAAGGCCTCAAATCAGTAACCTAAGCTGGCAGAAGGAAGACAAGCTGAGCCCATTTTAGACAGAGGAAGGCACTGGTAAAGGACAAATCCACAAGCAGAAGGTGAGCACCGCGTGTCAGCGAAACTAAAAGTCAGTTATTTGGAGAGGTTGTTAGAATATTTAAACTGGGGCTGGTGCACACCTTTATATAATGATGCACACCTTTCATCCCAGCACAGAGGAGGCAGAGGCAGGAGGATCTCTGTGAGTTCAACACAACACAGTGAGACCCTGTCTCAATTAATTAGTTGATTATCTTATTAGCTAGTAGCCAGAACAACAAAGTACAAAGAGAGAAGGCACAGGTGACCAGCATCAGGAACCAGGCATCACTACAGGTCCTATGCAGTAAAGCAGCGATAAAGTCCAAGCAGGACGGGACAGCCCGTCACAGTGGCACCGCAACAAGGATGCAGAGAGTACTCTGTCTAAATCTAGGGCCACTTGATCATTAACATATGTGGGTGGTGAGTGTGAACCTAATGCTATTTAAAATCATTAAGATCAAAGTTTCAGGAAGGATATTTAGCTTCTGAAGATGAGTGGGGTTCCTTGATTGAGTTTGGGGTCTTACTTAGTCTTCCATTTATTGTCTTTATAGTTGAAAGAGAAGAAAAAGGAGCTTAGAGAACCCTTGGGTATAAATTGCTTAGGGCCAGGGTTTTGGTTTTGTGGTCCAGCATTTGTCTAGCATGACTGGAGTTCTTGGTTAAATTAACAAACAAACACTGCTTAAGTGTGGATTTTGTGCTAAGGTCCAAGTCGGCCTGCTCCCTGATCTTCCCTAGGTGGGCAGGCGTGCAGAAGAGTCCAGTCGCTCTTCTTACCGCATCACAGTTGATGAAGCAAAGTCCTTTGACAGATGCACAGCTTTAGTCTGTCAGGATTTTACAGTGTCTCTCTGCCAGAGGACCTCTGGAGATGTAATCAGGCCTGGGCTGTCAAGAATACCGGCGCTCATTTTCTCAGAGTGGAGGATGGGAAAGGATTTTATTATCACAAAACTGAGCTTCAGACACTCAATATAGTCACAGAATTCAGGCATATGAACCCACACCAGTCATTAACATACTAAAGCAAGCACCGAGAGGAAATGAAATGTTTTGTAATAGGATTCAAGTATGAACCTGTGAGATAAAAATGTATAATCGTGCTACAAGCACATCTATAAAGGTGAGTTTTTATACAGCCATAACCTCAGGCTGTCACCATGTAAAAACGCCTGTGACATAATGTGGAAAAATCAGAATGCACGTTTCCTGTGCCCTGTGATTTTCACTAAAATATATACAAGCAAGATGAAGGTTCATAAAACTGCTTATATGAACTGTAGTGTAGCAGTCAAAATACAGGTAACTTTCCTGTTCTGCGTTTTATATTCTCAGTAATGTTATGTCGAGTTTGTGGTTGAAAATGAGTTACCCCGTCTTTCAGGAGTGAAGTCTGAAGTTTGAAAGTCTCATAAAGGTTTCTTGGTCAATGTCCAGAACTCCATGGGCAGAGTCTGAGTCCTGCTGCTTGGCTTCTGCTAGACACTGGACCACTGTCGACTTGCAGTTCGTCTGGTTAACCCATCTCAAAACCCTCTGCACCGATGTCCCCTTGCCGGTTAACTCGCTACCCCTTCACAGCCAGGACAGAGGCCGAGCTCTGCCTGGGCGGATGTGACTGAGCTGAGCTCTGCGTGTGCGGACGTGGCTGAGCTGAGCTCTGCGTGGGCGGATGTGGCTGAGCACTGTGTCCGCAGTGAGGCCGAGCATCGTGTCCGCAGTGAGACCTAGCTCTGCGTGGGTGGATGTGGCTGAGCTGAGCTCTGCGTGGGCGGATGTGACTGAGCTGAGCTCTGCGTGTGCGGACGTGGCTGAGCTGAGTTCTGCGTGTGCGGATGTGGCTGAGCCTCCTGTTCGCAGTGAGGCTGAGCTCTGCGTGGGCAGATGTGGCTGAGCACTGTGTCCGCAGTGAGGCCGAGCATCGTGTCCGCAGTGAGACCGAGCTCTGCGTGGGTGGATGTGGCTGAGCACTGTGTCCGCAGTGAGGCTGAGCATCGTGTCCGCAGTGAGACCGAGCTCTGCGTGGGCAGATGTGGCTGAGCACTGTGTCCGCAGTGAGGCCGAGCATCGTGTCCGCAGTGAGACCTAGCTCTGCGTGGGTGGATGTGGCTGAGCTGAGCTCTGCGTGTGCGGATGTGGCTGAGCACCGTGTCTGCAGTGTTACATTTGCCATTGTTCTCTCTGTCCTTTGCCCCTGTAGGAAGCGCGTTTTCTACTGAGCATGGCAAGCTCCAGCATCAGAAGGAATCCCTGGGCGAGCTGAGGAAGGAGTGTACCGCGAAAAGGTAAACGCAGCCGAGCACGGCTCCTCTGAGTGTTACGGTACAGGGACATTATTAATAGCAGTGTCTTAAAAGGCTGCTACTGACTTACATCCTGTGTGTCTCAGCACCCCGTTCATAACTCCACAGATATCTGTGAATACTGACTGTATGTTTGTACAACACTAGTGCCTAAACCACGGACACGGTTTCTCCATGCCCAGGCCACAGCACGGCGTCTGCCACTTTGGCATCTCTAGCCTTCCATGCCCTTTCAGCTGGCTGGCTTGCTGTCTTTAGTGATTTCTTCAGACTTCTGCTTCTTGGTATTGCATTTGATTACCTCAACAATACCTAGAATATTTCTCTAATCACTGCCTCTCCAACTTTCCAGCCTCCCCCACTACGTACCCCCCCCAATGCTGCTATTATTAGGGCTTTTCTCTTAAAATATCATTTTTTGTTCTGTATTTTCCTCTTCCCAATATGGTGATTCTTTGCTGAATTTTCAAATCCCCTTCGACAAACCGGCGGCGTTGTACAGCTGTAGTTGGTTTTATTTTCCCCTCACACTAGCTGCCCCACCTATACCTCAGGGTCACCCCTGGGCTTTCTCAACCCCCTCTCTCACTCCTGTGACCGGTTCTGTCGTATCAGAGTTTCCTTTGAGGAACTTTAGCAGTGGAGGACTCAAGAATTTTAGACCTACAACAAAAGAGAATATCTGTTCTTTTCCCCAGGGCGCAGACAGAAAAGCTGGGCTCTGAGAAGCGCCCTGTCCAGCTCCCTGGCAGAGCCATCAAGTATTCAGGGCTCTTCAGACAGGAGACTTCATGATACTTTTGACCCCAGATTTTCCCATCAGGCAGAATTGTGTGTCTTACGGTTTAATTCAGTTCTGGCACTGCCTGGATACCCCCTGACAGTTCCTCCAGACTAACACTTGTGAGGCGATAACCTTCACAAACTCCAGATGGTGGCCTGTGTTACCACCAGCCAGCTATAAATAGCGATTCCCACAAACTCCTCCTTCAGTTCAGTTATTTACTCAAGGGCCTCACAGACTCAGGGAAACCCTGTTTACCGGTTTATCTTAAGGGTTGCCAAGGATACAAGTAAACAGGCAGGTGGAGGAAGCCAGGTGGGGGAGGCTCTGTCTTCTCGCTGGGCTTGCGGTCCTCCAGGCCCATCACTGCCTGAAACACACTGACCGTGTCCTTCAGGAGTGATTCAGGGATTGCTCTCCAGCCCTTCCAGCACCTTCATGGGAGGAAGGGGGGTACTGCCTGGGCTTTGTAGTGGACCAGCTGTGTCCTTGGGATGTCTACCCTAACTCACCTCATTACCCTAATGAGATTATCACATGGGAATTATTAGAAATAAAAAGTAACCCCATCATTCAGAAACTTCCAGAGGAGTTGGGTGCTCTTGACTAGAAATTGGAGCAAAGTCCACACACCAGCCAGTATACAGAGGCCCTTGGCAGCATCCCGGCCTCCCCTCTGCTCTCACCTGCAGTTTCTGTTCAGTGCCTTTTGTTTCCAAGTTTTTAAGTCAGGCAGGAAACATCGTCCGCGGATGTTTTGGGCCACATTTGCTCGGCTGTTGGTTTATTTTGTTATTTTTCTTATATCCCACAGGGTGTTTCTTGAGACAGCTATGACATGCAGCTGTGAAAGGGTCCTTCCTTTCTTTTTGAAGGAAATGCCAAGTAGATCAAATCCTGAAATCAAATCAGCTTCACTAAGTTACTGGTCATTAAACGTTTACTCCGAATCTTGCTTCCTTATTAGGAGTGAGTGTAGTGATAGCCCACTGTGATCGGTGGAATAATTGAACACGTTTGCAGTGCTTCTGGTGTGCAGTGGTGGGCGCTCAAGGCATGGGCGTTCAGTCGTCTTATCCTTTACAGCTCTTGACACAGTGCTGGGCACCCACAGCAGCCCACCGTAGAAAGTTAACATAGTTAGCACTGTTGGAAACGGGTCGGGACTTGGGGTGTCTGTCATTCTTGCCTCCACTGCTGAAATTCTCTGGCCAACAACAGACCATTTAATCCTCTCCGTATTAACTAGGTAGAAATAAGCGAATGTACTTTTCCTTTTTCCTCGCTAGAGAACTCTTTCTGAAGACTAACGCCCAGCTGACGATCCGGTGCAGGCAGCTACTCTCTGAGCTCTCCTACATTTACCCCATTGATCTGGTGAGTTCCAAATCCCTGACCAGCTATTGTTCCATGTGCTCTCTCGTGGTTTAGGAGAACATTAAGACTCAACGGCCAGCCAGTCTACCCAACTGGCGATCCCCAGGTCCTATTGACAGACGGCCATCTTGAGGAACACCTCCCAGAGCTGGCCTTTGGCCTCTCTCCCTCTCACACACACACAGCTGGCCTCAGATTCCATAGTTCGATTGTTTTCTATATCAGCTTATCACATTGACGGATAGGATTTGTCATCTGCACAAAGAATGCCGAGTTATTTCTGGTCCCTTCAGCACCTTTTCATTTAGCTAGTTATCCACTGTTTCGACACGAGCCTTCTGATGTGTGTGCTCCACTCTGAAACATGGTTGCCAAGTGGCCCATGTGCACTGGTGTTCGTTACGGTATCGCGGAGGTAACTGTGATTTTCAAAAGTCAATATAAAAGATGATAGTGAAATAAGACTAATTAGGGTTATTATTTAGAAAACCAAGTCTGCTAAATTTGACAGTGTCTTTGTTAATGGTAATCTATTTTATAGACTAGGTTTCAGAGGAAAAAAACAATAGAATTTGAAATCTTGTTATTATTTATGCAGTAGATATGAGTTAGTGAGAATGTTTCTTTTTAAAGCCATTTTTTTAAAATGGCTATCATGTAATTCAGGCTTCTTCACACATGCTGTGCAGCCAGGAATGACCTTTGCGTCTTCCTGCTTTTTTGTCCCAAGCATTAGGATTAAGGACACGCTCCGCCATGCCTGGCAGGAAGACATTTTACGATGTTACTTTCACGTGCCGTTTTCTTTGGAGGACGCACATGTGCTGTTACTATGAAAATGTCAAGTGTAACAAAATGCAGGAAAGTGGTGTGACAGTTGCCATGTGTCCCATGCTGCTCCGCCGTCAGACGGTGACACCGGCCCTGCTGAACTCTAGATTTGACTTAGTGGCTTCTTTGCTTTTTAGAACAATGAATTAATTTCATTCTTTGATTAAATTCACAGAATGAGCATAAGGATTATTTTATATGTGGTGTCAAGTTGCCTAATTCTGAGGACTTCCAAGGTATTTTATTTCTTTTTTACTTCTGAAGATTGGGTGTATGTGATGTGTGTTGGAATAGAGTTATTTTGATAATGGATACTTAGTCCAAAGAGTTTATGTCCCTTCCCAGTTAGAAGTTCATAGAATCTGGTTCCCGGTAGGAAATGTAACAAAATATTTAGCCTAATCCTGGAACAAATAATTATTGAGTCTTGTTTTGAAATTTAAAAAAACAAAACAAAACAAAAAAAAACCTCAATGGTCGTCAGATATCGGGCTAGTAATTTCCTGGTCTTAGTTGGCCTTTATGAGAATCTGTGTCTAGCTAGGGGCAGAGTCAGGGTAGGCACTACTCTGTTGTTTATAATCATGCCGTTTCCATTCTGAAAACTGTTTGAAATCGTATCCTGTGGTATTTCTGTTAACATAGCTTTAATTTGTTGAATTTTCACTTCTCATTTTTACATTAGCGGGATTACAGAATTCAAATTCAAAATAGTTTCTGTGTTTTAAAATCTTTTCTGTTTTCTAGTTTCTGTACAAATACACCAAAGAAAATATACCACACATGTATACATATACAGATACACATATGTATAAGTGTATAAATACATACATACATGCACACTGTGAGTGTGCAAATACATGTTTTCACAGCAAACACCTTATTTACCCATTGAACCAGCTCCCCAACCCACAAGACCGTTGTCGTTGTTAGCAAACTGATACTTTCCCCCCATAGCATAAATGCTGCTTGCAGTTCTCCCAGTAAGCTTTGCAGAGTGCTCCCAAGGCCAGCCGGACATCCCGGAACCGAGGGAGAGGGTGGTTAGTGCTCATCAGGGGTTCTTCCACTCCCTTTAAAGAACATTGCTGTCGTGGTCATAGACTCCAGTGGAGTTTAATGAGTTTCCCGTCCACCCACAGAACACATGGGTAGCTGGGACCTGATGTCAGGACAGTGATACCCAGGAGATGGGAAATCTCTGTCCCAGTTCTGGCTCCCTTCTGTAAGCCATGTCATGTTGGAGTTAGTGTCCAGTCAGTCTTGTGTAAGTGCTGTGAGAATTGGGGCACACCCAGGTTTATAAAAACTCTGCATCTTGATTTATCTTTAATGCTTGTGAAAGCAAAGGAAGCCTGAGGATAGTGTTAGCAACATTGCCAGGTGGGTCCCCCAGGCACACTGACCCTCAAGCATCCGGGTAGGTCCCTCCCCAGGCACACGGACCCTCAAGCATCCGGGTAGGTCCCCCCCAGGCACACAGACCCTCAAGCATCCGGGTAGGTCCCCCAGGCACACTGACCCTCGAGCATCCGGGTAGGTCCCTCCCCAGGCACACGGACCCTCAAGCATCCAGGTAGGTCCCCCCCAGGCACACTGACCCTCAAGCATCCGGGTAGGTCCTCAGGCACACTGACCCTCGAGCATCTGGGTAGGTCCCCCCCACACACACACACACGGACCCTCGAGCATCTGGGTAGGTCCCCGCTTCAGGTACACTGACCCTCAAGCATCCGGGTAGGTCCCCCAGGCACACGGACCCTCAAGCATCCGGGTAGGTCCCCCCCAGGCACATGGAACCTCAAGCATCCGGGTAGGTCCCCCCTTCAGGTACTGACCCTCAAGCATCCGGGTAGGTCCCCCAGGCACACGGACCCTCGAGCATCCGGGTAGGTCCCTCCCCAGGCACACGGACCCTCAAGCATCCGGGTAGGTCCCTCCCCAGGCACACGGACCCTCGAGCATCCGGGTAGGTCCCTCCCCAGGCACACGGACCCTCGAGCATCCGGGTAGGTCCCTCCCCAGGCACACGGACCCTCAAGCATCCGGGTAGGTCCCTCCCCAGGCACACGGACCCTCGAGCATCCGGGTAGGTCCCCCCCAGGCACACGGACCCTCAAGCATCCGGGTAGGCCCCCCTAGGCACACGGACCCTCAAGCATCCGGGTAGGTCCCCCCCAGGCACACGGACCCTCAAGCATCCGGGTAGGTCCCCCCCAGGCACATGGACCCTCGAGCATCCCGGTAGGTCCCCCCCAGGCACACGGACCCTCGAGCATCCGGGTAGGTCCCCCCCAGGCACACGGACCCTCGAGCATCCGGGTAGGTCCCCCCCAGGCACACGGACCCTCAAGCATCCGGGTAGGTCCCCCTAGGCACACGGACCCTCAAGCATCCGGGTAGGTCCCCCCCAGGCACACGGACCCTCGAGCATCCGGGTAGGTCTCTCCTACACAGCGCATTGGTGTTCATCCTGGGCAAAGTTGTGACGTCCTAAAGCTCATGGTGCATTGTTTTCCACACTCACTAAAAAGATATTGGCTGGGAGCTGGAGGGATGGCTCAGCAGCTAACAGCACTGGCTGCTCTTCCAGAAGATTTGGGTTGCATTCCCAGCATGATAGCTCACAGCCATCTGCCTCACCCCAGTTCACAGTGATCCAACAGCCCCACAGCATCAGGCATGAACATAGTGCACAGATACATGCAGGCAGGGCACCCATACGCATAAATAAAATAACAATTAAAAATACATTTACTGAGTACCTATATGCCAGACACTGTGCTGAGTCCTGAGGGTGTAATTATTGGAATGAATACATTAATACACGTTAATTAATAAGGACAGCAAGCATGTTCTGTCCTTTCATAGAACCCACAGCCTGCTGAAGGAAACAGCCAGTCAATAAGGATGTAATTAATAACCAGATACTTAACCAGACAGTGTGTGTCAGACAGGGAAGGAGACCACTCTAAGGAGCAACACTTAATACACAATATGAAAGGAAAAAACTAACTAGGCTATAGCTGGAGAGGGCTTAAGTTCCAAAATCGGAGGTCATGCTGGAAGGGACTTGGCACTGAAACCCTCGGCACTATAGTATGGAGAGAAGACTGCTATTTTAGGAAATCATGTACTCTCTGAGCTTGTATCGCCCCTGGATTATTTGCATTGCCAATTCCTCGGGACAGTTGAATGAGATGATACTTGAAAGAGCTTTGCATGTAGGAAGTCCTCAGTAAACGATAATTGGAAATTCTTGCAAATGGGAGAGGAAGGAAGGAGAGCAAAGATCAGGTCTTTATTGGCACCAGGGGAAGAGGCTTAGAGAGGGGGAGAGGCCCGCAGGGCCTTGAGGGTGCTGGGGGCAGTTTGTTTCATTCCCAGTATATGGCCAATGCCTCAAGGGCTTCTGAGGGGCTGTGGCCTGCACGGGGCTGAGTAGGGAATTCCCTGATGGGAGCTCAGCAAGGGACTCGGTTCTATTTTGATTTTCTTTGAAATGCCGTGTTCCTCATGGCTTCCACAGCTATCTACACTTAGAATGCTCAGCAAAGCCAAATACACTCTCCAGTCCTTTAAAAGTGCACAGTAGCCCCTAGTGAAGTCACTGAAGAGTGAAATGGGAGATAGGATGAAACAAACATTTAATTTTAGCCTAAGGTCCTCTTCAGTCCACCCCATGTCCACCGAGGGACGTTCGGTAGTATTATGTTTGCATTCTACAGGACATTTCTGTGGTATAACGACATAGGTGCCCCCTCGTTATCTACTATTGCAGGTGTCAAAGGAATATGGGGGATTAAGTCACTGATCTGGCCTACAGGAGATTGCAGGCCTGTTGTGGGCATCAGATCAGGCTAGGCAAGAAGTGGTTATTGAACGCATAGTCTATGTTAGAGACTCAAAGTGGGGGATCAGGAAAACACTTCAGAGAACCAGAGAATGCCCTGTTGAAAAGAGGGTAAGAGGGTGATTTAGGTCAGGTGTTGGAAATGCAGTAATGCCAACAGATATTGATCAAGTACCTGTAATCCCAACATCGGGAGCAGGAAGAGCAGGAGTGCAAAACCAGCTTCCAGTCCCTGAGACTTTGTTTCAAAAATTGCAAAGAAGTGCGGTGGTGTTTGATATTGCTGCTTTAGTTCCATGAGACTCCTCTGGGGACAGAGAATTGCCTTGGGCATATTGTTTGTTTCTATGTGTGATAGAGAGAATATGAATGAGAATTGCAGGGTCAAAAAATTTAAAAAACTTCCGTCTAAGGACTCAGCTGGTGGCAAAGCTGAAGATAGCACCAGTCTGCCTGAACCTAAGGGCCTCTATTCCTGTCCTGATGCCATTTTCTTCCTGGTCTTTGAATAATGACCTCCCAAGCCTTTAAAGACTCGGTGTGCATTCTGGGAGAGGTTCTAGGGAAGGGGCTTCCTGCTGATTTTCTCACGTGTTAGAGCCTCTGCTAGACAGGGGTTAACACTGCACGGGTCAGCCATGTTTGCGAAACTCCACCAAGGGGCCCACTATTTATGCTTCCCCGAATGGGAAAGTGGTGGTTGGGGCATGCCAGAGAGGGCTGAGCACAGTGGGAGGATGGTGTCCAAAAAGAACGTTCATCTGAGTTCCATTGACTGAGACACGCGGGGAGCAGAAAACAAAAAACCCCAATGTTTGTGCCTGAGTGTTCTTAAGTAATCTACAACACGAGAACCTTTTGTGGTAATGGGACCCAGATGTCCTCTGTGTCCGTGTCCCTCATGCAGGCATGATTTCCTGGGAAGGGGAGTCCGTATCAAACAGCATCTCATTGAGAACATGGAATGATTTCATGGACGCCGTGGCAGTGATTAGAGTCTTAACTGTTGTGTCCTGCCTGCATCAGTGGGTGCCTGGTTCCCTAACAGACGCCTCGGGGCTTGGGAAGGCAGGATGGGAAGAGCTTTGAGATCTCACTGTGCAGATGCGTTGAAACACGAACAGTTTGTCCAGCATATGGCTCAAAGGAACACTGAATTGATTCATGTTTGTGTAGCTGGTATATATTTGTGCATTTTTAATCATAAAAATTACACAAAAGCTCCCGCTTTGAATGGGGTCCTACATTTTAAAAACAACTCAGAAATACCTATTATGTGGGAACCGTGGGTTTTTCAGTTGCTCTCAAGCTCCTCGAGCCCTGGTGTGTTAGTACCTACCTAAGTCTTGCAGTTCCTCCCATTGCTCCAGAACCCGCCCCTCTCCCTCTGACTCTGCAACAGCAGAGCTATCATTCACTACCCTGTCTACTGCCCAGAGCGCCTAGGAAACCTATACTCCCCTCTGTTAGGTGTGGCGGACCTCATTAATGCCTTCTGGGAAAGCAGACCTCAGAGGGCCGAAGTTTGGCTTTGGTAGATCTCAGAATGCTGAGAACCTTAAACCTTTCAGTTTTCAGCTGAAATGACTGACAACAGAATGTGACAGCTGAGGTTGCATGACCTGCGATTGCCGCAATTAACCACATGATCTCACATGTTCCCACTGGGGGCTCTGCGGTGGCTTCCCTACCAGGCAGGGGTTTCCTTTGGAGGGCATTGAGATCCTCCTGGGCCCTGTAAGGCTCCACTCGCGGTCCTTTTAAAATGCCTTTTAGTGTAAAGCTTCAATATTGGAAATCTAACACCACAGTATTTAACCGTGAGGCTGGAGGTGTGCGATGGCCTGAAACGGGAAACTTCATAGGGTGTTTAATAGGGAGAGCGGGGAGTATCGTGGCCGCTGTGCCGAGCGTGGACGAACTGAGCGGAAGGTCAGTGTTACCTGACTCTACCGTCTGCTAATCCTTTGGATTTATTTTCATTTCTGTAGTGCAGTTCTCTTCAAGATGGCTTTTGGTTTTGCCCACTGCAGGGAGGTGATGCACATTCGGGTCTTTGCTCTCTTAAGAAAGATGTGTATGTAATCAGAAATATGCAAATGTAACTAATGTTACCATTATCCTTTGGTAGTATGAAAAGCATTAGATGCTGAGGCACTGACCATTAGCGGTTTACATTTGACTTCTTTGGGAGGCTCATTAAAAGGCTTTTTGTTGCTTTCTGAAAATTTTCGACCCCTTTCCTACCTTGTCATATAGAAAGGGAGTGTTAGATCCGTAACGGGTAGTGTCCATGTCGCGGAGTGTGAGCCCCTGTGAGTCTTGCACCCCCTCTCCCCTCCAAAGGAGTTTCTTCTCAGGGTCAATCCTTCTGCTCTTCGGAATGTTTCAGTCTCTTTCTAGAAAGCAGGAGGCAGAGTTCAGCCGCCAGGAAGACATCCCAGGCTCAGTCACAACTTCAGACTTGGAATATTTGGAGAGCAGCGTCTTTTGAGGCATAGAAGTAGTCTTCCCTCTCCCTCTGTGGCTTACGGGTTTTACCAGTGTGGTTTTGACTAAGCTGTCCACTTGGACCCTGTCTTTGTCACTGTCGAGCTGATGGCGTTACATTATGTGATAGACTCGAGTATTAATTCCCCACTTTAAAGTGGACAAAAGAAAGTAATGGCTATTCGGGCACACTGAGAACTCTTGCGTAAGATGTGTATTACATGTTGACCTCAACACGCTAATCACTGGGAGATAGCTCTTAAGAGTAATTAGTAGGCAAAATTTCAAGCCTTGGTAATGTGTTTAGATTTGCATAAATTCAATACTTTAGATAAGTGACTAATGTTTTATTTCTCACGTGTTTGCATAAGACCTCCTTAGAGCTACATTTGTGAGGTAAATGGTTGTTTTAATTGCCTCTGTTTTTTTAATTTACAGCAAAAGATGATGGAAGCATTGCCGTTGCCCTTGGTTACACAGCACATTTGGTCTCCATGATTTCCTTTTTCCTACAAGTACCCCTCAGATATCCCATCATTCATAAGGGGTCCAGATCAACCATCAAAGATAATATCAACGACAAGCTGACGGAGAAGGAGCGAGAGTAAGTGTCTTTCTTGTTTGTTTTGGGTATAAGCTGATTGGAAACGTGGTTGAAATGGTGAGGACATTGGATGAGAAGTGTCTTCTCACTGAGGACAGTTTCTATGTGACCGGTAACTTTGGTCAAGCACACCTCGCAACATGGCGAGACTGTCCAAAACAAGCCAGCTGTGGTAGGCAGTATGACTTAGTGGGAAAGTGCCTGGTTCATGTGTGCTGTGGTTTTGGTTTGACCCTTAGCATTGCAAACAAGTTTTAAATGACCTACAGGTAAGAGAAGAAACCATAAGGAAGGTATAAAATTTAAATGGAATCATAATGATAATGAGAATATTGCTTTTCAAAGTTGGTGGAATAGAGCTATATCTGGGCTCAAGGAAATTTATATCCTAAGTTCCTGCACCAGAAAAGGTATTTGAATATAAATTATCTAAGTCTCAAGTGAACAGCTAAAGACCACTTAGCAAAAGCCCAGGAAACAACATGGAAGGTGGACATCAGCTGTGTTGCTATGCGGCGGGGAGAAGGGGGCAATGCAGAGCAGGCAGAAGGCCTGGTCTTCGAACATTTGAACAACAGAGCAGGCCTCAGTGCCCAGGGCCCTGGAAGGATGGATTTAGAAAGAAGAGAGGAGATGGAATCACAGTTTGGGGAATGGACAAAGGAGGACCAGCAGAAATGTGTACACGGGCATTGGAGAGTAAGGGGATAATTCCAGTCAAATGGCTCAATTTCTAGAAAGATACTACTTTCCAACATAAATAATTGGCATTTAGAAAACACCAGAGCAAATCTGCTCTGTGAACTGTAATCCCAGCAGCCCCCATGTCTGGGAGGTAGGGTCAGGGCAAGAAAGGGGAGGGCAGGGGAGAGGGGGAGCCAAAGGAAGTTAAGACACCAGTGGCTAGGCAGGGAGTGGAGATATGGAACATCCTAGGTGAACTATTCTCTGTTCTAACTGCACATTAAAGTCATTTGAGAGTCTTGAAAACTGAGCTTTTGACCCCTGGATTCCCGACCCCGTCCCGGAGAGCCTGGCTCTGTTGGAAGCACACTCACAGTTGAGCAATGGTGGTCCTGATGTGGAGTGGGATTGAGAACCACTGTCCTAGATGGGGAAGATCGCGTTTCCAGGGCACGAAAAATTAGACCTTGCTAAGTATACGAGGGTTCTTGGAAGCAGTTTAACGTCTCTGTCTTTGGAGGTAAAGCCTGCTGTGCCGAGAGGGCACCGACGGGATAGCTTAGCAGTGTGGCCAGCCCTCAGCATCTGTGTGTTCCATCCATACATGTGAGTTCCCCACCCATGGGCTAGAGCAGCGTGTGCCCCCAACTGCTAAGCCGTCTCCCCAGCACCAGCGGAACGGCTGTTAGACGCCAACAGTGTTGCTCTGACTGTTTGTTTGCAGGTGTCGAGTACCCATTCTGTTCTTTTGTGCAGCAGTGGAGTTACGGGGGCTTGCGGTTGTCGTCATATAGTAGGGCTTAGAAGCAACTTAGAAATACTTTAAATCATACAGAGAGTATGCGTAGGCTGTATGCACATACCATGCCATTTACATAAGGGACTTGAGACTCACGGGTTCTGGCAACCATGAAGGGGTGGGCAGCAGTCTCCCTCAGATAGTAAGGAATGATTGTATGTCTGGAAGAACAATGGCTCTCGGCTAAGGAGCGCTTGACTAAGTTAGACCAGTGCCTTTTCCAATGTTGTGATTGACTTGAGCCCAAGTATGCTTTGCATTTATAAAGCATAAGAACCGATGAGAGCCTGCCATGTATACATTTGACAAAGGGAGCAGGGCGTTGTTTTCCTTTCTTAGATACTTTTTAAAAATCAATTTGCAATTCACATAACACAAAAATCTAAAATTTTAAGCGTTCAGTATAATTTTAGTACATTTTCACCATAGCACACCTAGCACCTCTATACTTCTGAAACCCCAAATAAAATCCTGTGCCCATTAAACAGTTTCGCCTAACCCCTGGCCATCCCCAATCCCTGGCAGCCGCCAATCTGTTCCTGTCGCTGTGGATTCTCCTGTTCTGGATATTTTATAGATGTGGACCATACAGCATGTGACCTTTTTCTTCCTGGCTTCTTTCAGTTAGCATAATGTCTTCAATATGTGTCCATGCTGAAGCTCAGTCGTACTTCATCCATTTTATGATCCAATAATTTTCTGTCAAGTGTGTACAGAACATCTTGTTTCTTCATTCACCTCTTGATGGACATCTGGATTATTTCTACCCGTGGCTCTGTGAATAGTGTCGCCGTGGATATCTACTCGTAGCTGAATGCGCATTTTTATTTCTTCACCTCCGGGGAGTGGCTGGGTCATGTTTATCTCTGAGAGGATCGCCAAAGGGTTGTCCATGGCAGCCGCGCCATCCTGTGTTTCCAGACGGGAAAAGCACCCTCGTGGTTTTCATTATCTTTTCTTACGCTCAGTGACCATGTGTTTATCTCCTTATCTGTTGCCCATTTTCTCATTAGGTTGTTGTTTTTGTTGTTCAAGTCGCAAAGCTTTGTGTACATCCTACTTAGCAGCCAGGGTTCACCTCTGTCTTCGGTGTGCTTGTGTGCCTAAACAGACCCATGTCGAATCTGTTTGTGCTATTATAGCAGTGTGCACTTGTGTGCAGGCGTGCACATGTGCTGGGAGATCTATAAACAAGATATTTGTGTCTCATTGCTGCGCACTGTGCCCCCGTGTCTGCGCTCTGTGCGCTGGCACCAAGTTCGTGAGCTTCAGGCAAGGGGGCTGAAGGTTAAAATACACAGACACACACAGACAGAGAGACAGCGACACGGGTCATCCTTGAATTCCCCAAGAATACCCCCTTTATTGTGTTCAGGGGCAGATTATATAGAGATAGCCACACCCCAGCCAAACCCAACAGAAACCACTCTCCTGCCATCAGGAACTCCTGAAGGTCTCGTGCTCAGAGCAGCTGTAGGCACTCAGATCAGGGGATTACAAGAAATTCAGGATCTGGGGTCTCACTGCTCCCAACATCTTGCAGCTCCGAAGGCCGGGAAGCTCAGGCTCACAGTCCTGACATGGTCTCTGTCCCTGAGGCTAAGCCTGTTCCACTTGCTGCACCCTCCAGACAGGAGCAAGTCATGTTCACGTGTGGGGAGAGGGATGGAAGCCATGTAAAGAAACCAGATTCCTCCTGTTGAGGCCCATAGCTTTACTCTATTCATGACAACAGAGTCCTTCTGACCCCACCACCCTTTAAGAAGAGGCTCCACCTCCCAACACTGTTGAATTGGGGTTACATTTCTGGCATAGTCACACCTCAACGTTCTGACTGTTCACTTTTTTTTTTTCCTGAATGCAACCCCTAGCCATGGTGTGCAGTGTCCTCTTCCTTGGTGGTGTGAGCACACATGTCTGATAACCTGTTCTTAGGCCCATTGGTCTGGGATGAGATATTGCATATTTAACAATCGCTATAGTGCTAGGGTGGGAATTTCCATCAATGAGCAAAGAGGAAGCAATTAAAACCATTACTTCTCAGCCCTCTTAGTTCCCCTGGTGCACAGAAGGCTTTTAGTCCTGATAAAGTTCAGTTTTTTTGTTGTTTCAGCTTTTTGTGTCAAATCTGAAACCCATCATTTGGTCCAAGGTCATAAAGATTTATCCTCTCTTTTTCTATACTAGTATTGTAATTTTAATTCTTATAGGTAACTGTTTCTTCCATTCTGGAGTATTTTTTTTTATTTATAGTGTGTTGAAAAGCTGTTCTTTCTCCCTTGAATGGCCTTGGCATCCTTATTGCAAAAACCATCAGCTGGCCATGGATTATTTCTAGACCCTTATTTTTATTCCAGTTGTCTACACATCTGTGTTTATGCCGGGACCATAATAACGTTTGCAGTTTTGAGGGGAAAGAACTCCAAATGTGTTCCTTTGCAATACTGTTTTGGCTATTTGAAGCCCTTTGCAATTCCCCAGGAATCAGAGAGTCCGTCTTGCCAACTCCAAAGAAAGAAGCCGCTTTGATTTGGAAGGGGATTGTATAGAATCCATGGGTCAGAGTAGGATGGCCATGTTATTGATAAGTATTGACATCTTATTGGCAATTAATAATAGTAAGAGCTTGCCTTTACCCAGGGCCTTTTCAGTTCCTCTTGGCAGTGTTTTATACTTTTCAATACACAAGTCTTGCATGCCCTTGGCTAAATATATTTCGGTATAATTTCCTCTTTTCTCTCGCAGATTGTTTGAGTTCTCTATATATATGTCCGTGTCTGTGAACAGAAAAAGTCTGAATTCCTTCCAACTTGGATGCTCTTTGTTTTGTCTTGTTCTTCTTACCTAATTGTTCCTGCGAGAGCTTCAGCAGAGCAGCAGGAGACAGTGGGAAAGGCATCTGTGTCTCCAGCCTAGGAGCCCCGTGCTTCTTCAGGAGTGTCCCCAGCCATGTCCAGGAAGTTCTGTCGTGAAGGGACAGCCTATGAAGTGGCCAAGGGGCTGCATGGCTTCTGCTCTCAGTGCGCTGTGCAGCACTCGGGCTGCGTGGCACCGGCTGCATTCCTGCGAGAATCCCTTTGAACATGCTCTTAGATTCAGCTCGCTGAACTCTGTGCGCAGTTTTAACACCTGTATTAAAACTCTCATTTTCTGTTTGTTAATGTGCATCTGGCTTTCAAATCAGAGTAACCTGACCTAAAATGAGGAAGGAATTGATCCCCACTCAAACTTTTGGAAAGTTTGAAGGTTTCTGTTAATCCTGTCTTAAATATTTGTTTGAATTCACCAGTGAAGCTGTCTGGTCTTGAGCTTTTATTTAAAAGAGGTTTCTAAGTCACTGAGAAGTTTCTTCTTATTGTGCACCTGTTCCAGTTCTCTGCAGTTACTCTGTCACTCAGCTGTGTGTCTAGGCTGTACCCACATCATCCCGGCTGTCCGCCTGATGTCTTGGTGCAGTCGGCTGTGTGTCTAGGCTGTACCCACATCATCCCGGCTGTCCTTCTGATGTCTTGGTGCAGTTGGCTGTGTGTCTAGGCTGTACCCACATCATCCCGGCTGTCCTTCTGATGTCTTGGTGCAGTCGGCTGTGTGTCTAGGCTGTACCCACATCATCCTGGCTCTCCGCCTGATGTCTTGGTGCAGTCGGCTGTGTGTCTAGGCTGTACCCACATCATCCTGGCTGTCCGCCTGATGTCTTGGTGCAGTCGGCTGTGTGTCTAGGCTGTACCCACATCATCCCGGCTGTCCTTCTGATGTCTTGGTGCAGTTGGCTGTGTGTCTAGGCTGTACCCACATCATCCCAGCTCTCCTTCTGATGTCTTGGTGCAGTTAGCTGCTTATACTGTTTTTGTCATCATTTTACTTCTGTGAGGTCTGTGTTGTTGCCTCCAGTTTTATATCTGATTTATCGTAGTTTAAAGGTTTGTCAATTTTGTCGTCTTTTTAGAGAACTATCTTTTTGCTTTGATTCTATTGGTTTGTATACTCTATAATCTGAATTCTTTATAATATCCTTCATTGTGCTGGTTTGTTGGTTTTTTGTTTTTTTTTTTTACTCTTTGGCTTTTTTGGGGGGCCCGCCACCCAGCCCCCATATACATGGAGACTTTTTATTACTTAAAAATGCCCAGCCTTAGCTTTTCTTAAATTATCTCATCTATTTTTGCCTCTCTGCTTTTATCTCTGTCCTATATACCTTTCTCGGCTCCCTACTCTGTGGCCCCTGGGCTCCTCCTCCTTCTGCTCCTAGATCTTGTCCTTCCAGATTTCCTCCTATTTATCTCTCTATCTCCCAGCCCCGCCTATCCTTTCTCCTGCCTTGCTATTGGCCGTTCATCTCTTTATTAGACCAACCAGGTGTTTAGACTGGCAAAGTAACACAGCTTCACAGAGTTAAACAAATACAACATAAAGGAATGGAACACATCTTTGCATCATTAAACAAATATTCCACTGCATAAGCAAATAGAACACATCTTAAAATAATATTCTATAACACTGGTGGTTTATTGTTGTCTTCTTTTTCTAGTTTATATAATGTAAAATTATATTGATATTTTAATAACGTTGGCATTTATTAATTTCTACATTTATTTTGTATGCTGTGTTTTGTGTCGTCTCGGCGTGTTTTCTGATTTCCCTTGTGATTTTTTTCATTAACTCATAAGTTAAGGAAATGCTATTTGATTTTATGTATTTATTTTCTAATTTTTTATCTTATGACTTATCTTGGAGTGTTTCACATATACTAAAGAAGAACATGCTTTGTAATGCCTTGTCTTTATGGCATGTGTTTGTGATGTGTGTACTGCATTGTCTGTTGAGTCTGGTTGCTTATAGTGCCGTCAAGGCCCCAGTGTGGATGTCCTGCACATTACTGCAGATTTATTCTGAGCATTCAACCCTTTGGAGTAAGAACTGCTTCATCTTTTCTCCATTCTGTCTGTATTAGCTTCTTGCAGTTTGCATTGCTGTAGTACACTGTATATGTGTCTAGATGTCATCAACCATTTATGGATTGACTGTATATATATATGATGTATATAATGACCCATCTGCCCACTTATAACATTTTTTTTTACTCAAAGACTTATTTTTTATGCTTTTAATTTAGTAACGCCTAGTTCTCTTTTAATTATCATCTGCCTGGACTACCTTTTCCATTTTTAAAAAACATTTTTAAAGTATTTTTATTTTGTGTGCCATGGTTTGCACGACAAAGTCAAAGGACAATTTCTTAAATTTTTTTTATTTCATGTGTCTGGGTGTGCCTGGATTGACGGCTGGGGACCATGCATATTCAGTACCTGCGAGAGTCAGAAGAGGGTGCCAGAGTCCACTGGGACTGAGTTACAGCCAGTTGTGAGCTGTCTTGTGGGTGATGGGGGTTGAACTCAGGTCCTCTGGAATAGCAGAAGCCAGGGTTCTTAACAATGTAACCATCTCTTCAGCCACAAAGGACAATTTTTATGTCAATTCTTTTCTTCTACCTTGACAGTAGCGGAGTGGGGGAGGGAGGGATATCCCAGGGATCAATCTCAATCTATCAGGCCGTGAGCAGGCAGCAGGCGCCCTTACTCACTGAGCTTCTTTGCTAGTTTGGCCCTGGTAGAGTTGGGATTCGCTGTTGTTGTAAGACCCTCACTCAAGAAGGTACAGGTAAGAATGTCAGCAGTTCAGGGTCATCCTTGGCTATCCTGGGATATAGGAGAACTTTGTGTCCTCACAAGTTACATCAGTTGCCATTTGTACGTTAGTCCTCGGCACACTGAGACGCTGCCTGGGGTTTTCCTCCAGTGGTTGTGCACAGGTTGTTTGCCTTTTGACTGACTTGACCACTTAGCTGCTTCTCAGCACTGAGTTCTGAGTCCTACAGGCAGCCCCTAGGCAAGTCGGGATAAGCCAGTTTTTGTAGGGTAAAATAGGCTTTACTTCCTCCCGCTCCCCTCTTCCTGCCTGATGGCAGTGTTCATTTGGCTGGTGGAAATCAGACTATTTTTCAGAGTTTTGACATTTTTGCTTAATTTTTTAGTGATTTTTTTTTCTTTTTAGAGAGTCAGGCCCTTCAAGTAATCCCCTCCACTGTTTTCTCTGACATCATCGAATTTAGTGATGAAAAACATCACTTATAAGGAATGAAGGGATCTCTGTTGTATATTAAGCAAGAGAGATGACCATGACCAGATATGTACTTGAAAAAGAGTACCTTAAAAGTCTCTTTTTTTTTCTGCTTACATTTATTTATTGCATCATGTACATGCATGTGTGTGAACATGCACTCACATGTGCATGTGTATGTGTTACACCTACACATGTGCCCGTGTTCCATGATGTGCACATGAAGGTCAGGTAACAATTTGAGAGTCGGTTCTTTCCATAAGGGTCCTGGGCATCAACTTCCAGTTTCTTGACTTAACAGTGGGCATCTTTGCCTGACAATAAAGTCCCTCATCTCACCTAGCACGGCTCCCTCTACCTTCTTGTATCTGTATTATTGTATTTATATTATTGACAGTAGATGTCCCTCCATATTTTATCAAGTTGCTACATAATAATCTAACTTAATGTGAATTATATGGGAGAATCATTTTAGAAGCTTGAAGAAGGGCTCTTAGAGGAATGTTTAGTATTCTTTCTTTAGATAAGCTATGTACTTTTTTAGTGAATACTTACTTCCTGGGATTTACTGTTTGTGCATTTGTGCCTTATTTATTTTGAGTGGTCTCTTAATAAATATTTCTTTTTCTGATTTTTGGAATATTTCCAAGTAGTTGTTTATCCTGTCTGTTTTTCGCATCTTCCTGTCCTGTCTTACCTGCGGTGCTGCAAAGAGCATCTCTGTGAGCCCCTTGAGGACGTTCCGCTGTGTGGTCAACTCAACAGTTCTGGTGGCCGCCAGACTTCAGCCAATTATGTTGCCAGGAGAGCCACAGCCATTGCATTTTCGTGAATGCACTTTGCTATCTACTGCTTTGCCTTTTCTGGAACCTATTGTGTTGTGTTGACTTTCCATAAGGGTCCTGGGCATCAACTTCCAGTTTCTTGACTTAACAGTGGGCGTCTTTGCCTGACAATAAAGTCCCTCATCTCACCTAGCACGGCTCCCTCTACCCTCTTGTATCTATATTATTGTATTTATATTATTGACAGTACATTTTTGGCATTTTAATGTCGCTAAAGGTGAATTGCATCTTATAATTTGTAGACTCTTGGGTTATGTATCTACTTAGTACTACCTCAGTTAATGGTGCATTTTAGAGTTGATGTTTAGTTTTTTGTGATCTATTAAACATTCAGGGTGATTTTTATGATGTTTTAGAAAATCCTTCAAGTCATTTTTGGAACCACATAGATGCAGAAATAAATTTATTGACTATGCTCGCTGATTGAATCAACCTGTTAGCTAATGGTTATTCTATCCCAGGCACTGAGAAAGCAAGTTAGACACAGCTTACTTCCCGCCTATCTGTCCGGCTTGATATGAACCTTTCCCCAAGGTATTAACTGAAATCAGGCCTTCATGGGAGATGGAAAATAGGAATTGGATGACTCATTGTACAGATTACAGTTAATGTACCGGAGGCCTCGGATTCTCCGCTGCTGCCCTTTCGGATTGCCTGCCTCTGCGAGCTGTGGCGTGTGAGATAGCGGAGCTCACAGTCCTTCATAGAGTGTGGGGGAGGGAAACCCATGCTCCCTCCCTGGCCAGTTAGAAGCATGGCTCTGGAGAGGTGCCTTGCCCACACTGTGGCTGTGCACTGCACACCAGACTCGGCCACAGAACCAGAAGGACTGTCACGAAGGTTTAGCTGCAGGGTGTCTTCCTTCCCTGACACTAAAATGCAAATTTTTGAAGTCATTTTGAAAGAAATTGTATCTTTCATCATTACTTTTTTTCTTTGCTTTGTTTTCAGTTGGAGAAATGGGGTGGTATTATTGGCAGGTACTTTTGAAACTTCCCGCCACATCTACAAAAGGACTCTGAGGATCTCTAAAAGATGGGAAGCTAGGGTTTTCCTAGTGGGATTGATAGAACCCAGGAAATGTGAGTGCTGTTCTTCACGTTTCCTTGATTTGTTTGTTTGTTTTGTTTTGTTTTATACTTAAGTGTACTCCTTTTGGAGCCCCCAAATCCCAGGAATTCCCTCTTTACTTGATGGAATCTGCGTTCTTTTAGGAAATGGATTTCTAAGCACAGAGAACTCGTGACGCCTCCAAACTCAGGTGATCCTGAGCCAAGTTCATAGTTACTGCCTATGGGCCTGATTCTCATGAAGGTGGAGAGATGTTTTACTCTGAGGTCTAGCACTTTGTTCTGTGACCCAGAGTGTGAAAGGGCTCACCACACGGGCCCCCAAGTCCTGAGTCTTTTCCTTGCAGCCCCTTTGGCAGGTGTGGAGGTCCTGGCTCATCTCGGACTTCCAGTCCTCCAGCCTGTCTTATAAATTCTGGGGTCACATTTTGTACCACTGCGCCTGGTCTCACTTGTCTTGTTTTATTCTTGTCTGAAATATTTGCAGTGTATGAACTACATTTTCCTAAGTATTATACTACTTCCATTTCACGCTGAGATCCTTGTACTGACATTCAAAAAGTAAGCTTTTTTTTTTTTAAAGTTGAGTTCAGAGAATAAAGGGATGTTCAGTTTTGCAAATGCTATTCGGTAACCTGACCCTGCGCACTATGAGCCACAGTCTTAAGTCGAGATGCAATCGCCAGGACAACGGTTATTTCATGGAGTCCCTGAGGACCACAGCAAGCTGTTCAACACTTCTGCTCTAGCTGTGATCCCAGGCCTCGGCCGCACCGCCAAGCGTGTGGTGTTGGGAATGAGAGCAAAGAATGTTTAAAATGAGAAATCCCCATGGAAATGCAGGCAGGAGAGATCAGCACAATAAAAATGCAGAAGGTGGTGGCTGGGTGAGACAGGAAATGAACACCTTGTGAAGATCTGGCATTCCGCTGAGAGGGAAATGTGCTGCCGGAGCCAGAAGGCGTGGCGTGGCTGTTTCGTTGCTGACACTGGGAAGTCTATCGTGTGCGTCGCTCTTAATGAAGTGTGTCTTAGCAGTGCTGATGTTATTATCTGGGTGAGGAAGTCTTCTTGAGCATTTTTGTCATCTCAGTTTTCTGCATCCAACTAAATTAAAGTTCAGTGATGTGAAGGGACAGGGGGACCGAAAGGAAAACCAGATGACGACGACATGCGGCCCCGACCTGAACTCCGGCTTCTCGGTCTGCAATATATTCAGATCATAATAGAGGTTCAGAAAGTCTCCGAGGGGAGATGGACGGAGGGATAATGTCTTTAGTGACTGGTGGGCTGTGGTATAAGTGAAATCATGTTACATTATTACAATGCATGACATCATGTTTGTCACAGGTGGCCCCAGAGTAGCAGTGAGGTGTTACACCGTGGGCTGGCCTTTGAATCTTTCATATTATCTTATGACGAATAGGCGCTGAGGGCTCTGGCCAGGATCATCCGAGACGTGCTCTTGTTTCCTCTCATTGTTAGGCATTTGATGGTTTTTGGTTAGCACTGAATGGGGCAGCGAGGACACGAAAGCCAGCATCTGCAGTCGGTGCTCTGTGGCGTAGTCTTGGAGAGCTACAGTTGCTGTTCTTTATCTGCTCTCTCAAGTTCTGCAGTTTTGATTTCCCTCAGCAACTGTGGTCTAGAAAACAACAACAAAACAACAAACAAAGAACGTTCAGTCCTGAGCAAGGTGCTGTTCTCCATAAATGGCCTCTCTGTGATGAGAGCCACTGTCCCGGGCGGTCTGGGCTGCCTGCTCCTGAGTCACTACGTGGACATCTCAGTTAGCAGATGAGCCGTGCCATACAGCAGCGCTTGGGTCTGCAGACTTCCATTCTTTGTGCAGAAGGGGCTGATGCCAGCACAGAGCCAGACTGGAAAGAGTCAGCAAAAGCATGCTAGAGAGAGTGGTCCCTAGACATGCGAGCCAGTGTCTCTGGCAGTGGTTAGAAGTCCAGCGAAGGCTAGAGGGCACCAAAGGGCAGGCACACTGCCCAAAACAGCTGCTGCCGGCTCTCCATCCCTGTCTGGTGAGTGACATTTGGAAGTTGCTCAGGTGTTTTCTTTTAGGTGTAGACGAAAGAAAAAGCATTTTTAATTTAGTCTTGAAGCAAGAATTCCAATTCCCTTCAAAGGAAGCTTGTGTAGTTAGTAATTTACTCAAACGAGGCTTTAGTAGTTAGTAAATTTAGTCAAAATATAATAATATATATTGATTTTGGATCACATTGCTTATAATAAACATAACTTTATTTAAACATACAGTTGCTCCTGTCTGTACCTAACAGAGATCAGCTGTGTTTGAGTTGTGGTGTGATAGTAGTTTTCAGTTTTTTCTTGTCTCTTTTTCTTTTTTGAGATAAGGTCATACAATGTAGTCCCTGAGTGCTGTGTGTCACTACACCCAGCTCCTCCTGGCTTTTACAGAGAATTCATGCTCTTCTCCTTCAGTCTCTGAGACAACTTAGGGACAAACATTCATTGTCATTGTTCAGAGACAAACATTCTCTGAACGTTTGCTTTGTCCATCAGCTCCTGTTCACTCCTGAGAAACCAAAGACCACAGCCTCCAAGAAGTGTCAGCAGCAGCACAATAACATTCATGCAGAGTGTAGGTCCACAGTAGGTCCATATAGGTCCACTGTAGGTCCACAGTAGGGCCACTGTAGGTCCACAGTAGTCGGTTCATGGCTGTGTCTTCGCCAACTCCACGTGGTAGTTACGGTCTTGCTCCTTGCCAGTTGAACTTGTTTTATTCCAGTAAAAATGAGATTCAGGTTTTTAGAATTAAGAATTCCTTGACTTTGAATCCAGAAAGGATTTCTTAAGTCAACCACAGAAACAGCGCATACCATGAGAAAGATTCCTTAAGTTTGATTGCATTTAAGAGGAAAAGCAGCTTGCTTATAAACAAAACAAAACAGAATGAAAAAGCAAGCCACAGATCAAGAGATATACTTTAAACCCACAGAGTAACCTAAGGTCTGCCCAGAAGATGTGTGTGTGTGTCTGTCTGTCTGTCTGTCTATCTGTCTGTCTTTCAGCGTGGCTGTGGGGGCGTGCATAAGCCCCGGCGTCTGGCTACAGCCCTGGTGTGGAGGTTAGAGGAGAACTCCAGACAGAGTCCTTCTCTTCCACCTTGGCTAAAAGAGGCCTTTACTGTCCGTCGCAGGGTATCCCAGCTGTCCTGTCCGTCGCAGGTATACCAGCTGTCCTGTCCGTCGCAGGGAACCCCAGCTGTCCTGTCCGTCACAGGGAACCCCAGCTGTCCTGTCGGTCGCAGGGTACCCCAGCTGTCCTGTCCGTCGCAGGGTACCCCAGCTGTCCTGTCCGTCACAGGGTACCCCAGCTGTCCTGTCCGTCGATGGGTACCCCAGCTGTCCTGTCCGTCACAGGGTATCCCAGCTGTCCTGTCCATCACAGGGAACCCCAGCTGTCCTGTCCCAGGGTACCCCAGCTGTCCTGTCCGTCACAGGGTACCCCAGCTGTCCTGTCCGTCGCAGGGAACCCCAGCTGTCCTGTCTGTCGCAGGGAACCCCAGCTGTCCTGTCCGTCGTAGGGAACCCCAGCTGTCCTGTCCCAGCTGTCCTGTCCCAGGGTACCCCAGCTGTCCTGTCCGTCACAGGGTACCCCAGCTGTCCTGTCTGTCGCAGGGAACCCCAGCTGTCCTGTCCGTCGTAGGGAACCCCAGCTGTCCTGTCTGTCGCAGGGAACCCCAGCTGTCCTGTCCCAGCTGTCCTGTCCCAGCTGTCCTGTCCGTCGCAGGGAACCCCAGCTGTCCTGTCTGTTCCAGGGTACCCCAGCTGTCCTGTCCGTCGTAGGGAACCCCAGCTGTCCTGTCCCAGCTGTCCTGTCCCAGGGTACCCCAGCTGTCCTGTCCGTCACAGGGTACCCCAGCTGTCCTGTCTGTCGCAGGGAACCCCAGCTGTCCTGTCCGTCGTAGGGAACCCCAGCTGTCCTGTCCGTCGCAGGGAACCCCAGCTGTCCTGTCCGTCGTAGGGAACCCCAGCTGTCCTGTCCGTCGCAGGGAACCCCAGCTGTCCTGTCCGTCGTAGGGAACCCCAGCTGTCCTGTCCGTCGTAGGGAACCCCAGCTGTCCTGTCCGTCGTAGGGAACCCCAGCTGTCCTGTCCGTCGCAGGGAACCCCAGCTGTCCTGTCCGTCGTAGGGAACCCCAGCTGTCCTGTCCGTCACAGGGTACCCCAGCTGCCTGTCCGTCGTAGGGAACCCAGCTGTCCTGTCCGTCACAGGGTATCCCAGCTGTCCTGTCCGTCACAGGGAACCACAGCTGTCCTGTCCCAGCTGTCCTGTCCCAGGGTACCCCAGCTGTCCTGTCCGTCACAGGGTACCCCAGCTGTCCTGTCCGTCGTAGGGAACCCAGCTGTCCTGTCCGTCACAGGGTATCCCAGCTGTCCTGTCCGTCGCAGGGTACCCCAGCTGTCCTGTCCGTCGCAGGGAACCCCAGCTGTCCTGTCCATCGCAGGGAACCCCAGCTGTCCTGTCCGTCGCAGGGTACCCCAGCTGTCCTGTCCCAGGGTACCCCAGCTGTCCTGTCCCAGGGTACCCAGCTGTCCTGTCCGTCGCAGGGAACCCCAGCTGTCCTGTCCGTCGCAGGGAACCCCAGCTGTAGCTGTCCTGTCCGTCGCAGGGTACCCCAGCTGTCCTGTCCGTCGCAGGGAACCCCAGCTGTCCTGTCCCAGCTGTCCTGTCCCAGGGTACCCCAGCTGTCCTGTCCGTCGCAGGGAACCCCAGCTGTCCTGTCCGTCGCAGGGAACCCCAGCTGTCCTGTCCGTCGCAGGGAACCCCAGCTGTCCTGTCCGTCGCAGGGAACCCCAGCTGTAGCTGTCCTGTCCGTCACAGGGTACCCCAGCTGTCCTGTCCGTCGCAGGGTACCCCAGCTGTCCTGTCCCAGGGTACCCCAGCTGTCCTGTCCCAGGGTACCCAGCTGTCCTGTCCGTCGCAGGGAACCCCAGCTGTCCTGTCCGTCGCAGGGAACCCCAGCTGTAGCTGTCCTGTCCGTCGCAGGGTACCCCAGCTGTCCTGTCCGTCGCAGGGAACCCCAGCTGTCCTGTCCCAGCTGTCCTGTCCCAGGGTACCCCAGCTGTCCTGTCCGTCACAGGGTACCCCAGCTGTCCTGTCCGTCGCAGGGTACCCCAGCTGTCCTGTCCGTCGCAGGGAACCCCAGCTGTCCTGTCGCAGGGTACCCAGCTGTCCTATCCGTTGCAGGGTACCCAGCTGTCCTGTCCGTCGTAGGGTACCCAGCTGTCCTGTCCGTCGCAGGGAACCCCAGCTGTCCTGTCGCAGGGTACCCCAGCTGTCCTGTCCGTCGCAGGGAACCCCAGCTGTCCTGTCCCAGCTGTCCTGTCCCAGGGTACCCCAGCTGTCCTGTCCGTCACAGGGTACCCCAGCTGTCCTGTCCGTCGCAGGGTACCCCAGCTGTCCTGTCCGTCGCAGGGAACCCCAGCTGTCCTGTCGCAGGGTACCCAGCTGTCCTATCCGTTGCAGGGTACCCAGCTGTCCTGTCCGTCGTAGGGTACCCAGCTGTCCTGTCCGTCGCAGGGAACCCCAGCTGTCCTGTCCCAGGGTACCCCAGCTGTCCTGTCCGTCACAGGGTACCCCAGCTGTCCTGTCCGTCACAGGGAACCCCAGCTGTCCTGTCCGTCACAGGGTACCCCAGCTGTCCTGTCCGTCGCAGGGAACCCCAGCTGTCCTGTCCGTCGCAGGGAACCCCAGCTGTAGCTGTCCTGTCCGTCACAGGGTACCCCAGCTGTCCTGTCCGTCGCAGGGTACCCCAGCTGTCCTGTCCCAGGGTACCCCAGCTGTCCTGTCCCAGGGTACCCAGCTGTCCTGTCCGTCGCAGGGAACCCCAGCTGTCCTGTCCGTCGCAGGGAACCCCAGCTGTAGCTGTCCTGTCCGTCGCAGGGTACCCCAGCTGTCCTGTCCGTCGCAGGGAACCCCAGCTGTCCTGTCCCAGCTGTCCTGTCCCAGGGTACCCCAGCTGTCCTGTCCGTCACAGGGTACCCCAGCTGTCCTGTCCGTCGCAGGGTACCCCAGCTGTCCTGTCCGTCGCAGGGAACCCCAGCTGTCCTGTCGCAGGGTACCCAGCTGTCCTATCCGTTGCAGGGTACCCAGCTGTCCTGTCCGTCGTAGGGTACCCAGCTGTCCTGTCCGTCGCAGGGAACCCCAGCTGTCCTGTCGCAGGGTACCCCAGCTGTCCTGTCCGTCGCAGGGAACCCCAGCTGTCCTGTCCCAGCTGTCCTGTCCCAGGGTACCCCAGCTGTCCTGTCCGTCACAGGGTACCCCAGCTGTCCTGTCCGTCGCAGGGTACCCCAGCTGTCCTGTCCGTCGCAGGGAACCCCAGCTGTCCTGTCGCAGGGTACCCAGCTGTCCTATCCGTTGCAGGGTACCCAGCTGTCCTGTCCGTCGTAGGGTACCCAGCTGTCCTGTCCGTCGCAGGGAACCCCAGCTGTCCTGTCCCAGGGTACCCCAGCTGTCCTGTCCGTCACAGGGTACCCCAGCTGTCCTGTCCGTCACAGGGTACCCCAGCTGTCCTGTCCGTCACAGGGTACCCCAGCTGTCCTGTCCGTCACAGGGAACCCCAGCTGTCCTGTCCCAGGGTACCCCAGCTGTCCTGTCACAGGGTATCCCAGCTGTCCTGTCCGTCACAGGGTATCCCAGCTGTCCTGTCCGTCACAGGGAACCCCAGCTGTCCTGTCCGTCGCAGGGTACCCCAGCTGTCCTGTCCGTCGCAGGGAACCCCAGCTGTCCTGTCCCAGCTGTCCTGTCCCAGGGTACCCCAGCTGTCCTGTCCGTCGCAGGGAACCCCAGCTCTCCTGTCCCAGGGTACCCAGCTGTCCTGTCCGTCGCAGGGAACCCCAGCTGTCCTGTCCGTCGCAGGGAACCCCAGCTGTCCTGTCCGTCGCAGGGAACCCCAGCTGTCCTGTCCGTCGCAGGGTACCCCAGCTGTCCTGTCCGTCGCAGGGAACCCCAGCTGTCCTGTCCGTCGCAGGGAACCCCAGCTGTCCTGTCCGTCGCAGGGAACCCCAGCTGTCCTGTCCGTCGCAGGGAACCCCAGCTGTCCTGTCCGTCGCAGGGAACCCCAGCTGTCCTGTCCCAGGGTACCCCAGCTGTCCTGTCCCAGGGTACCCAGCTGTCCTGTCACCACCCCTCCTTTATGATGCAAACTCCTGTTCTCCCACTTGCCAGGCAAATGCTTCTCCCACCGAGTGGGCCATCCTCTTGGCTCCAGAATGTATTTTTTTCATATCTTTACATAAAAGTAATCAGAGCAAATAGCCTAGTAGAATATGGACATAGTGTTTAAGTAGGTATTAGAGCAGAACAAACCTTCAGCATCTAATATTATAAGAAAAATAACCACACTGGTAAGCAAGAAAATGCAGACTAAGCCCAGGAGAGGCCAGCAAGATGGCACTTGCCCCCACCTCTGATAATCTGACTGGATCCCCCCACACAAATAAATGAATATAATAGTTTTCAAACCACGAAACATTGTTTTAGATCTCTCAAACTGACAAAAACTAGAGTGTCTATTTAAAGCCAAATTTAATGAGCATGTGGAGGAGAGATAACGGTCCTTTGGTAATGACGTTTTCATGTATTTGAGAGAGCAATTTAACAAATGCAGATAAATCTACACAAGTCCTCTCCTGACATCCCGCTGTCACAGAATGTATGTGTGTGCGAACACCAACTGCTGGTGTGGTGTGGATGTTTAAGCAGGTGGTCCCTGGGTCATCTCTGCTTTCCCCAGAGACTCACACGCAGTGGCGTGGCTGATATCCGTACCTTCTAACGCACAGTGGCGTGGCTGATATCCGTACCGACCTCTTCTAACACGCAGTGGCGTGGCTGATATCCGTACCTTCTAACACGCAGTGGCTTGGCTGATATCCGTACCTTCTAATGTGCAGTGGCATGGCTGATATCCGTACCGACCTCTTCTAACACGCAGTGGCGTGGCTGATATCCGTACCTTCTAACACGCAGTGGCGTGGCTGATATCCGTACCTTCTAACACGCAGTGGCGTGGCTGATATCCGTACCTTCTAACACACAGTGGCGTGGCTGATATCCGTACCTTCTAACGTGCAGTGGTGTGGCTGATATCTGTACCGACCTCTTCTAACGCGCAGTGGCGTGGCTGATATCTGTACCGACCTCTTCTAACACGCAGTGGCGTGGCTGATATCTGTACCTTCTAACGCGCAGTGGCGTGGCTGATATCCGTACCTTCTAACGTGCAGTGGCGTGGCTGATATCTGTACTGACCTCTTCTAACGCGCAGTGGCGTGGCTGATATCTGTACCGACCTCTTCTAACGCGCAGTGGCGTGGCTGATATCTGTACCGACCTCTTCAGAACCTCCATCTCTGCATCATTGTTTGCTTTATTCATTTTGAGGCCTCCATGGGCCATGCCCCACATTTCTTGGGCATAGCTTCTCCCTCCCCTCACTGAGCATGGTGCTGATGTGGGTGGCTAGTTTTGCTCATAACTCATACATTTTTCATATGCCTTTTAGCTTCTGGATTGGTTTTAAATTTATAGTAGCGGGTCTCCATATTTCCTTTTGAGCCAACACTGGTGTTAATAATGCCTAGAATGCTGAGTGTTACTCATATTAATAGAAACCTTTTTTAAAGACTTAGAAAAGAATTAATTCTTCCCATGATGCTTGTTAGTAACTCCCATTACTATAAATGATGGCTCCCAGGCTCACAGACTGGAGAGCCTAGTGATGAAATATTAGAAGTGCTAACTGTAGGAACTCACTGTTGGAACTTAATTAAATGCACCAATAAGCAGCTGAAGCATTTTATTTTTTTAATTTGTACAAACATAAGTTTCATAAGCTAACGAGAAGTGGCAGATCTCTTGCAGTTTGATTGACACCTCTGCTTGAGCTTTTTAAATGTTTGGATGACATGAATTTATCCAGGCAGCTTCTCTTGCAAAATATTCCACAGTGTCATATTTATTTTTGAGGATTTTGTCATTTCCAGCCTAGAAATTTATTTATTTACTTATCCTTTTTTTATTATTTTTTATTTATTTTTGAGGATTTTGTCATTTCCCGCCTAGAAATTTTGTCACCAAAAGCCTTTTAGAAGTCACCTCCCAGCAGTGAACTTGACAAGTGGTATTTCTTCTGAAAGATGCAAGAATTTGTTTTATTATTTTGTGGTTTCTGCATAAATCGCAAAATGAGAGGTTCGTAAGTTGGCTAAACAGTGTGGTAAATAGCATGTTCTTTTCCCCAGAGGTCTGAGAGGACGTTGGTCCTTTCGGAGAGGATGCAGATTGGCTACCTGTCCCTGAAAGAATCCCTCCCACCTAAGTTCTACCTCTGTGTAGACAGTAATGGAGAGAAAATTGATTGTGAAGAAGCATGTGAGAGAAGCTGGCCGTGATGCCGCTCAGTGACAGGGCACTTGCGTGGTGCGTTTGAGGTTTTCAGGTTCAATCCCAGCATAGGGGAGTAGGGAGATTCAGCCCCCACGGCACTGGATTCAGCAAGCGGCAGATGGGCCTGGGATTTTGGTCTTTTGAGAGAACAGAGGAGGAAACCTAGTAGTCATCAAACCACACATGAGATGAGCAGAGCCCAGTCACCTTTGTGAGGCGAAGAGCTGGGATCATGCTTCCCCGTCAGGGCAAAGCTAAAGGCCGTCTGCTTTTCAGGCTATGATGGGGGAAGGAAGCTGAATCCCCGTGGTGCCAAGTGCCATCCTGTGCACCAATCCACTGCAAAATACCAGTATGGCTATGGTTCTCAGCTGGGGACAACCTGCCTCTCCGACTGGGCGCAAGGGAACATGCTGGTGGGCAGGGCCTCTTCTGCGGCCACAAACCCCTGAATCATCTGACCCCACATCACTGATGCTGTTGGGAGCAGCGTTGTAGGGCAGTGAGTTATGGGCAGTCTAAGGCAGCGTCACCTCCTTGTCTGGAGGGAGTGAGCACAGCATAAAAACCGCAGAGAGGAAACCAAGGCCTGTGGGGAACGGGCTTGAGCACAGGAGAATCCATGCAGCGCAGAGACAGAAATAACAGAACTCTAAAAAAAGACTGAAGAAAGGATATCGAGAATTCTCAGAAGATAATGGAGGAAATAACATTCATAAAATTCGAGTCAGAGTTCATGAAATAAACAGAGAACTGTGGGTGTGTGGTCCAGAAGAGTGGCCGCACTCGAAGTGCGCCTTACACCCCTCTGACACTTCCCTCCAAGCCGCGTTTGAAGTCCTCCTCTACAGGGATTGGAAGCCCCTTTTCCTTGTGTGTCATCAAATGCCATCGGCGATCCACCAAGCAGAGCAGCCGTGGCCTGTGAGGCGGGCGAACACAGCAGCGAAGCCAGATCTGCAGCGAAGCCAGATCTGCAGCGAGCAAAGCCACGAACCTGTATTTGCAAGCGAAGAGACAAAAGGTGCCCGTCAGCAGGCAAGAGCCGGTTGGTGGAGGCCCTTTGACATTAAGAATGATAAGTACTGAGTGGCGGCACATGACCATAATCCCTCCTCTAGAGGCCGAGGCAGGAGGATTACCACAAGTTGCAGGCCAAGTTTGTGTAAAATAGCAAATTCCCAGCAATTTCTATACACATTAGTACAACCGTAGGAAGTCTGGCCAACAGCTATGTGAAAGTATATCAGGAATACAGTGCTCAAAACTTAGAGGACACCTGCGTGTTTAATCCAAAACCAGACAGGAGAGAGCTTCCCTCTGTTTGTATGAATAAAAGTTTGAGCACCTAAGTAGGAAAGGGGGAAGAGAGAGGAGGAACAAATAGTTGTGGCAATGAATGGCTCAGTCAGAAAATTACCAAAGGTATTAAATCAACTAGATTTTAGTCAGGACAACAGAGTCAATATAATTATTGCAGTGGCTGGGTTTATCATGGAAATACGGTTCTGCGCAGCTGTGGGAGCTGCAGAGCTAGAAATTCTAAAAGCAGAGGCGGAGGACTGGTGAAGAACTGCTCCCCCTCCCTGTGGAAGCCCTGGTGCGGACTGTCAGTTCAGTCCAGGGTTTGGAAGGCAGGTAGATCCCTCCAGCGCGGAGTGGAACCGCAGAGGAAATCAGGTGGAGACCAGGAAGGCAGGTAGATCCCTCCAGTGCCGAGTGGAACCGCAGAGGAAGTCAGGTGGAGACCAGGAAGGCAGGTAGATCCCTCCAGTGCGGAGTGGAACCACAGAGGAAGTCAGGTGGAGACCACAGGAACCCACATGGCACCTGCTAGTCAGCAGGAGAGAGCTACATGCAGATTAGGGGCATAGAGAGCAAATCTCTCAGCAGCCTGTGTCCTACTGTGTCCAATCCCCACGGCCTTCAACGTAATGGCTCAGCTACCCAGCCCTCTGCAGTTATCTTTGCTCAACTAACCTGGATCCATCTGAACGTTGGTTTCCAGCCTAGCCAAGGTGACTCAGAATCTGCAAACAGGTGTAGTATTATATTCTAGAGCTATGAATTTTAAGAGCAATGCAGTCACTCGGAACTTTGAGTCGTCCTAGCTAGACATAGACTAACCATGAAATGCTAACTGGGAGGTCAGAGGAATGGACTAGATATTGCTATCTGAAACATTCTCAGAAGACCACAAATGAGGAGGTAAATCACAGAACGATGTGTGTGCATGCCTCATGACCCACAGAAGCACCTGAGGTGACATCCATGGGGACTCGGGTGTTCAAAGCTGTGGCTATGGGTACACCGTGGGCGGCGGCGGCAGCTGGCTTTGTTCCAGTCCTGGTGACTCTGCCCCCGCCCCAATAGTTGGCTCGGGAATTGAGTTCTAGAGAGTTCTGCTGAGTACTTTTGGTAGAAATTTTACTTTGACCTGCATGCTGGCACTGCTTTGGTTTTTTGTTGTTGTTGTTTTGTTTTTGTTTTTGATTTGGGTACTGGATTTAAAGGAGCATTAGTTCTGTGATAAATAAGCAAACAGTGTACTTAGTGAGTGTACAGAAGTGTGCACAGAAGAAAAGTCTACCCTCTTCATTTAACCTCCACAGTCTGTGTTCTGGCATTTCCCAGGACCATGAGACCACATGCAATTGGGGCAGAGTTGCCTACAGCTGGCAGTGAGGTGCAGGAGGGATCAGCTGGAACATCTGGTGGGGTGCAATGACCCCCTCAAAGAGAAGGAGCTCAATGGCCTGACCTCGAGGGTCACCTGTTGAGTCGGTCCAGCAGTTCTGATGGAGACAGCGGTTTTGTTCAGTGGACAGCACTGTGCACCAAAGGCTTATGTGTCTGAAAACTAACCCCACACACACAAACACTACCTATACATTGGGGTGATGATTAATTTGACAGATAAATCTAGGCTTTAGAAATAATTTACCCTCAGAAATGTCTAAGGCCCCAACTATGTCATCCATGCTGGTTGAGGCTTTCCAAGTGTGTGGCAGCTCTGAGGACGCCGAGTCTTAGTAAAGCCAGTAAACTCACTGGTCCTTGAGAGAGCTTTGGTAGAGTTGTGCTTTGGTCTATCCTGGGGCCCTTATAAGGAGGGGCTAGACCTTTGTTCCTTCAACAGAACTAAAAAGGAAGACCGGAGCTACCTCCACATCTCTCCTAGGAACCTCCTGGAAGGTGGACTTTGTTAGCATACAGGCATGAAGAGGAGAGAGCCCAGTGCTGCAGAATGTGTGTGTGTGTGGGGGGGGGGGTGTCTGAGGGTCAGGGACACAGCACCTCGGCTCCCCGGGCCAGGGAATGGAGGGCTCAGCAGAAAGGGAGCCAGGAGAGCACTGAAGGTTCTAATCACAGCAAGACGGGAATTTCACTACGTTCAGGTCTGGGAAGAGACTAGACACACAGATAAACGTAAGATAAGCGGAAGGAAATCTATAAACCTAGGTAGGTGCCTATGAACTCATGGAAGCCAACTTTAAGAGAAGCATGCAGTAATCATACATTGTGTGCCTTGGCTCAAAAATAATCTCTTCATGGCTGTAATAGTGGTTGTTTGTAAGGGACGTGCGGGCGTATGGGGAAGAAGTGAGCCCCCCTATCCCATTTGGAGCATTTCCAAGCCATTCAGTCAAACAGGACTAGAAGGGTATTAATTACAAACAATAGAGTACAACCCAGGGTGGGGATGGAAGTGTTGAGAGTTATTGGTGCTGGAATCTAGGAACTGAGGATAGAGTTCCTGTATTTTAGCTAGTAAACATACGAATGAAATTTTTATCTAACCAGGCTTGTAAAATGCTCCTACTTTTAGAGCCACAAACATGTCATGTTTGTACAAGTAAGCATGGCTTTTTAAGTGTTTTATGATTTCATTAGTTTGTTGGTAAACTAATATAATTGTTGGATGAGCATTTACCTAGCACCAGACAGCCTAGTAAAAAAATGTATGATCGTAAAACAAAGCCTGGTATGAATGCCTGCTGCCACGTGATGTGCCAACACTGGCCAGGACTCGGGACTGCAAGGGCCGCAGAAGAGACGAGGAGGATCTGAATCCGAGATGCCCTGCTCACCGTGGCCAGGGTTGAGTCCCCCTGGCTAGAGCTGCAGGAGGCGGAGCTGACTTCTGCTCCGCTAGACGTGTCTATTAGTCACTTTTTCCTGGGGATTTTCTCCTGCCCTCGCACCCAGACACTCTTAATTTTGTTATTGACTTTACCATGCTGGGTTAGGTTGTTGTACTCTCTCTGCTGGCTCCCTGCCGTCCAAACTTTTGGTCTAATTTAGAGAGGCATGAGGGAAGGGAAAAGCAAGCCTTGGTTTCACCTGGCTCAATGTAAATTCCTCCACCTTCTCCTGACCACACAGGCAGTAAAATATAGCTGTTTACTTTTTTTGAGATAAAGTAGTCATTTTCAGTTTGAACATGACTTAGAATTTTCAAAAGTTGTGTAATTTTTTTCAAAGAAATGTAATAATTTCACATTCCAAAGTATCCATCGCTCTATTATTTGTGGGAAATGCTGCTCAGAGCAGTTGCGCAGATTGCTGCGTGTGTGTGTGTGTGTGTGTGTGTGTGTGTGTGTGTGTGTGTGTGTGTGTAAAACATCCTCAGATGGAGGGGTTTATACTTCAGATTTGTTTTCTTTCGTATGGCTGGGTCCAAAAGAGGAAAAACTGGCTTAGAGCTAGCGAACAGAGCTAAACCATATGTTTTGTACCAAATTAGAAACAGGTGAAGGTAGTTCAAATCCCGCGATCTCTTACCAAAGCTCCAGCTTGGAGCTTGTATTAAAGGCAGGTGGTTATATGTACCATAAAAGGCAGCCCAACACACCAGCTTATTGATACATATGTGATTGATCTTTCTGGATAAAACAAGGCGGAGTTAATAAATCACTGCACATAGCTATAAAGATGTTTGGGCTTGAAAGCCTCGCCTGTACGAGCAAATGTGGACCCTGAAGGAAATTTATGAAGCATAGATCCTTTTAGCTTTACTTAACAGCTAACATCTGACTGACCCAGGGGGACCATGGAAATTTATTGCTGGGCCGTTCAAATACTTGAGCTGTTGTGTGATGTAGAACAGGTAAAGATTAGCCCAATAACAAATATGAGGCTATAAAATAAAATGAGATTTCTATGGCTTGTAAGGACTTGTCAGAGTTCGGCTCCAAATGACTGGTCAGAACTGGGCAGATCCCACTGCTAATTAAGGGAGAGCTGATTCCAGCAGCCCGTGTGTTTACACCGGTTACGTCAGGCAGGCATCCTCACAGCTTCCTCGCCTGTAACGCTCATCACGTGACTGGGGAACTCTGAATGGCCTTTCTGTGCTCAGAAACTGCGCAAGATGATGAGCTGCGGTGATTATTTTTTTCAGTTTCCTCATTGAAATACGTCTTTCTCCAATACATTCTGAATGTACAGGTTCCTAGACAGCATATGCCCTTAGAAAACATGTCCACTAACTTATGTGTATAAATTTGAGCTTTGACGTCCTGAAAGTAGGTAAAGGTATTTAGCCTCTGTGATAGATGACCTAAAATTAGCCTTCAGAACTTAAGTAGTTAACAGATTTATGGACAGTTATTGAAAACTTGATTTACTGGAGTTCTGTGCACTTATCTCCAAATCTTTTATTCCCTTTTATTTACATAAGCCTGGAAAGTAATGGCGTGTGAGTATTGTTCTCGGGACTTTAATGAGGCCACGGTTATTGGTGCTGACAATTTCTGCCTCCTCTATTTAGCCCTAAACCCAAAATGTTGTCATAAACGTTAGAGTCGGTGGTTTTCGGAGTGCCAGCTTATCAGACATCAGTCGATGACTCTACTGACCGTTGTGTGTGTGAGCATCTGGTTTGTGAGGAAGGAACATCTCCAGAATCGTTACAAAAACCCTAAATAAGATTTCTACTGGAAAGGGAAGCACAAAAGAGCGAAGAGAGTTTTAGGGGTTGGTTGTGGGCTAACGTCCCTGCCCTCCCTCATCCATACGTTCTCTCCCCTTCTTACACAAACAAAATGTGTTCCCAACATGGGGCCCAAGAAACTGAAAACTTGGAAAAGACTGTGGCTCACAGTATACAATCCTGTGTAAGATTCAAGGAATTCCCGAGTGAATTATACTAACATGTGAAAGGTGTTGAATTGGGAATTATACTGGGCTTTGTGCAGGCAAACAGGGAGCAAGGTGAGTGGGAGCCAGGTAACCACCATCCGATGTGGGGAGAGACCAGGATAGCAGATGCTAGTGTGTGCTGAGTTCACTGCTACTGCCCCCTCAGCCGTGTGTGTGTGTGTGTGTGTGTGTGTGTGTGTGTGTGTGTGTGTGTGTATACTGAGTGTGTTTGTGTACTGAGTGTGTGTTAAAGAGGTAGTGTCCTGCTGTATGTGTGTGTGTGTGTGTGTGTATACTGAGTGTGTTTGTGTACTGAGTGTGTGTTAAAGAGGTAGTGTCCTGCTGTATGTGTGTGTGTACTGAGTGCATGTGTGTACTGAGTGTTTGTGTACTGAAGAGGTAGTGTCCTGCTGTGTGTGTATATGCTGAAGAGCTAGTGTCCTGCTGTGTGTGTTGTGTAAAAACAAGGTTGGTTGTCTACAGGAGTATTAAAGAATGAATGATGAAAATTTTTCCAAATCTTAAAATCCTCTGGCCCTCACGGCTTGTTTTGAATTTACAGGCTGTAATTGCCTAGATTTTTCTCGGTTGGTGTTTGTCTAATGCGTTTATTCAATCATTTGTTTAGATGGGTACATTAAGCACCCACTGAGAACTTAAGCTTAACCAGCCATGTCCTTAAAGAAATTATATTCTACCAATTAAGGAGACAAGACATTTGTGTGAACAACTGGAGTATTGGCTAAAACATGCCAAGTGCATGAAAACGCCTCGTAATGCAGGAGCAATAAAATGAATAAAACATGGGCTGTCTCCTTGAGGCACCCACAGCATCTGTAGGGGGCAGGAGCTGGGAAAGGAAGCTGGTCCTGATGGAGGCAATGGCTCCGAGTGCTGACTTTCCTGGGAGGTGTGATGACTCTGGATTTGTTGTTGGAGCCTCATAGATCTGGAAGCGTGAGTTCGTGTTGCCTACTCGGAGCAGAGTGCTCTCGCTCCAGTGACAAAGTAAGGCTGGGGCCGGCTCCTCCCTGGCACAGAGCCTTCTCTGTCGTTCTCCTTTTCCCTCTTAAAGAAGGGGTTGGAGAAATAGTTTTCATACTGGGGATTAAGCCCCTGTTGTGTTACCAGCACCGTGTAAGGAACTGACTCGAGGTGAACCTGTGTTAGGAGCCTTGAGCTGTTTAATAAACAAAGCCGCATTGCAGACAGCATTGGGAAGGGTTGTCTTCGCCATTGAAAACGCTGATTGACTTTTCTCCTGGGTTTCTGTTCCAGATGGAAATGTCTTCTGGTGTTGCTGGGTGTTTATGTACCTTGCATGCTTTAATTGTTGAGTTTCTTTTTTTTATTTTTCTTAGCATGTACAGATTTTGTGGGAAACAGGTGCGGCTAAGCCTAGGCCAATGCAAGGTAGCTGTTAACGTTGTGGAATGCGATTTCTGATTCACTTGGCAGAAATTTTGTTTTACAAAACCGACTATTTAAAAAGACAGGTTTTCCATCCTTTAATTATGTTCTGTTCACTGAACTTTGCCTTGGACAATTTTTCAGGTTCTAAGAGGGGCGTGGAGTCTGGGAGGCTTGCTTCTATAAGGAAATTGATATTGAGTTCCTTAACAGTTTCCCCAGCCCTGCCACTTTCACCAAGTTATTTTGAGGATGGGGTATTTTTAGCCTTATGAAATTGTGTGGAATTTGGTTTCTCTGAAATTTATTCTCTTTTTAGTAGAACTCTGTCAAAGAGTCTCACTTAGCCCTGGCTCCTGGTTTAAGCCCGCTCATCACTGATCTCCTCTTTAAAGTTTGGGGTTGTGTCTTCTCCCCATCACAGCACATCTGTGTCTCTGATGACACATACAATTCCTATCATACATAGCACATCTGTCTCTAATGGCATACAATTCTTCACATTATAGATTTTCCTTCTTCACTCAAAGAAGGTAGAGGGGCAAAATGATCCCTGGCATTCCCCAGGCCCTTATGGCACTTGTTCCTCCTAGGTCAGACTGTGATCTCACGGTCTCCAGGGTCATGTCTGACATGTCTGTTTTCACCTGCCTGTCCCTTGTCAGGCATCCCCTCTCCAACTTTGCTGGTTGCTTTCCCATTCCCCTGACTGGGCATTCCTGTCTTCAGCTCCTGCATCCTCCCTTCCCCTCTCAGGTAGTGTCTCTTGGCTCCAACGTCTTACGGATTACACATAGAACAACCTGGCATGGCTAAGTGAGCAGTGGCTGTCTCTCCCATGGACTCTCCGCTTCCCATCTGTCTGCCCACCAGCATTTTACCTGACACCCAACATGGCCCAGTTTGTTTTCTGGTGCGGTGGTAAAAACAAAGGACACCTAGGAAAGAAAGAGTGCATTTGGCTTGTGGCTTACAGTCCGTCACTGAGCTCAACTGAGCTTGTAGCAGTACTTCCGCCCGGACCCCTGGCTCGCAAATAACAACAGGGAGGCTTAATTATGAACGCTCGGCCTTAGCTGGGACTTGTTCTCAGCTAGCTCTTGTAATTTAAATTAACCCATTTATATTAATCTATGTTCTGCCTCGTGTCCTTACCTCATTCCCAGAGCTACCCAACACCCCCATAAAGCCTCTAGCTTTCACTTCAGTGTCCTCTAAACTCGCATGGGGTAACGCCTCCATTCTGTCTGTTGTTTGCCCGTCTTCAAGTCTGCCTCTCACACCTCATATAAAGTCTATCAGCAAATCGTGTTGGCCTCATCCTCAACATAGGAGGTGTGAGCCACTTCCCTCCTTCTGCAGCCGCCATGATGCCTCAAACCTTTCTCTGGGCGTACTGCAGTAGCCCCTCTGTAACTTGCTCTTTTTGAACACCTAGGCATTGTTTTTAACTTGTCAGCTTTTAAGTGAGGTTCGTTGACCCACTAGACAAGGGGAGAATAATTATCAAAAAGTTGATTCCGTTCATGTTGGCAAGAGTTAGAGCAAGATGGTGCATACTGGGTTCTGCAAGAGAGCTCTGTTCTCCATGTGAAGGAAGGCAAGAATACTTATTCCATCCTAAGGTTTGGGAGTAACTGTTCACAGGGCACTACAGGGATGGAGAAGAAAAGCCATTACCTCATGCCTCTAGGATCAGTTAATGCTCAGTTTTGAACATGGAGGATCTGACATGTTTATGGGACGTTTAGATAAAGATATCCAATGCATGATCAGGAACCTAACTGTGAAATATGGAAGAAAGACTAAAATATAGTTAACAAGTGATAATCATGGTATAAGTGGATTTTGATGATTTCATTTTTCAACAGCATTTATTGAATTTCTCAACTTTAGAAAAGCAACCTAAATACTAGAAATATAATAAGCAACACAGATAAAAATCTGTATCTTCCCAGAGCATATATTGTGGCTGAAGGAAATGGACTCAAATGAGAAACAGATGACACAGTGAACTGAAGGGCTATTGTTTTCTTTTGAGTTAACTTTTACTATGGAAAACTTTAAGCACATACACAAACGTAGGGGAAATGGTATAACATACCCTTAAGCCCAGCTGTAATAATTAGGTACAATCATTAATCTTTTTTATCTGTATTCTTACTCTCTCTATCACAGTGAATTATTTTTAAATAAACCCTGGCTATTGTAACATTTTATTCATAAATACTTCAGCATGTCTCTAGTCTAAAAATTAAGTTTCTAATACAATATTTTGCCACCATCATAGATTTAAAAAAAAAACAAGTTCATTAGTGTTATCAAATAACTATTAGCTCATATTTCTCTAATCATTCCATGACCTTTTTTGTAAGGTTGATTTCTCCAAGTTCAAAACCAAAGGAGTCTTTATATTTCCTGTTATAAAAGCATTTCCATTTTCATATTACCATAAATTTCTGATTTGTATTGATCTTATATTGGTGCAATAGCCCATGCTCATGAGTCATGACACAGAATATATACTACTTATGTATATCAATGGAGTTGTTCAGTTTCTTTTTGCAAAATGATACATTTATTAGACTAACTTACAGAGAATGGTCAAGGGCTACTTATAGGATCATGGGGACCCCAAAGCAGTTGCACCACAGGAAAGTGTCACCCCAGCGTTGATGACACCCCCACCGTGTACTCTATCATTGCATCCAAGTGACTGGGAGGTGCTGGAGGGAATGGTCAGAATGTCTGGGTGGGAGGTCAGTGGCTTGCTCTCCTCCTTCTGTGAAGCAATGTCAGCAGGCATAATTCATTCAGTTTATTACCGACAGAAGTAAAATCCAAAGTTTGGAAATCCATTCTCTGTCATATTTAAATTTTTCTCTTGTCATTTGCCTCTATCTAAAGATTCGTGACTTTATGTATATTTTATCCCATAATTTTTTTTACAAAAATGATCGATTATACACAAAAGTTGAAAGACTTTTTATGTGGACATCAGTACACCTAGAGCTCACATTTTGCTGTATCTACTCTGTTATTACCTTTCACGCTTATCCACCCCACTGCTTACCTGTCAGTCTGTTCATTCTGATGGCACCATGCATCCCATCGTTGCTCCACCTTGTGCAAGTGGTTTACTACAGGGCCACTTCTTTTACTTCTTTTTCTTTTGAGGTATAACTTGGATACTGTGAGATGCACATATATTAAATGAACCATCTCTGAGATCCTTAGATGTAAATATCTGTGCAATCCAATTCCTATTCAGATACAGAACATTAAATCTCCCCAGAAGCATCCCCTGCCTCCCGTAAATCACTGCCTTTCACAGTCCCCCAGACAGCCATTAGTCAGCCACAGATTGCAATATGAACCCTTTTGTGTAAGGCTTCTTTCACTTGGTATGTTTGTGGCTTCATTCACACTGTTGTGTATAGTGGTAGCACATTTCCTTTTGTAGGAGTTCATTGTGTGAATAGGCCTGTTTGTCCACACCTTAATGATGACTGCCGTTCCTTGTTATTGTGTGAATAGGTCTGTTTGTCCACACCTTAATGATTACTGCCGGTCCTTGTTTTTCAACATTGTGAACAAGTTGCTGGGCACATTTCCTTACACAGCTTTTATGTACAAATGTTTCCCGTTTGTTTGGTTATAGTTGTAAAATTCATCTTTAGATTTCCACGTTGTGTGCTTGTGTCTAGCTTTATAATAGGCCTTTCTCCACAGTGTGTTACAATGTATGCCTTCAGTCTATTACAGTGTATCACAGTGCGTGTTACAATGTATGCGTTCCGTTGTATTACAGATCACAGCACTTGTTACAATGTATGCCTTCTATTGTATTACAGTGTATCACAGTGCGTGTCACAATGTATGCCTTCAGTTTATTACAGTGTATCACAGTGTGTGTTACAATGTATGCCTTCAGTTTATTACAGTGTATCACAGTGTGTTACAATGTATGCCTTCAGTTGCTCCACATCTTAAATCTGCTTTCATTTAATGTTTCTCTCCTTTACTTTTCCTCCCATTTTTCTTGAAATATAATGCACAACTTTCCCAGTAGAGGCCCCTACATTTTGAATTTTTCTGGTTACTTTTGTTACCATTTAATATATTTTCCCCTAAACCTCCTATAAGGCCAGGTTAAAACTTTTCCATGATTGTGCACTCCTGGCACTACTGATCCTTGGATCATCGTACCCATCTGTGCTTTCGTCAGCAGTGTTAAAGCTGATGAGTAAGCCTGATAGCTCCGATCTGCCCACTTGCGGGAAGAATGGCTTTATTTGTGTGGCCTTAAGGCCCCTCTAAAGGTCATTTTAATCGGTGTTCAGAATGACTTGACAGTGTCTGGGATGATAGAGGAAAAAACACATAGGAAATCAGAACCTCTCCAGCCAGCCATTCCCACTCTGTCTCCCTTGTGCCCTCTTTCTCTAGGGCCTCAGCTCAGTGTCACAGGCAAGAAAGGCATCAGTCATGTTGCAAAGCTGGAGAGGCCTCATGCTCTCTGCTTAGTCTTAGAAACTGAACAATCCCTTGTTATTGACAAGTTGTTACTTTGCCTATATCTTCTAGCTACAATGTATAGATCTATGGATCTCCAATTTAATATGGATCTATGTAGTTTTAACATTAGGTCAGTTCTCTTTCTAATAATGGAGGAAGGCTCTATAGCGGTATACAGGTGGCGTTTTCCTTTCTTTCCCCTAGAGTATTTGGTCTTAGTCTTATGTTTTGATTATTAGTAGTAATTATTGTTGTTTGCTCAAAGTCCTTATAGCCTCAGGATTCAGCAAAGCCAACCAAGGGCTGCTAGCGTCCACCAAGGGGTCTTCCCAGTGTCACTACCTGTCCTCCACAGGAATCAATGCAAGGGACTAGCCCAAGTATGCCAGAATTGACCCAAAATTATTGTAGTTCACTTAAGAAGACTTGTTTGGGAAAATAAATCTTTCAAAATATCTTTTTAAAAGTGAGCTTTGAGCCTAGAGAGATGGCTCTGTGGTTAAAGGCATTCACTGCTCTTCCAGGTGACCCAGGTTTAATTCCCAGCACCCACATGGCAGCTCACAACCTTCTTTAACTCCATTTCCAAGGACTATAACTCCCTCTTCTGGCCTCTGTGGAAACCAGACTTGCACATGATAGCATAGACATACAAGCAGACAAAAGCATCCATACACATAAAATAAAATAAAAATTAATTTTCAAAAAAAATAGCTTTATATTCTTGGGCTGTTACTCCAATTTTACTTTACCTACTTTTCTTTGTCCTTTTTTTCTGAGATGCCAGTTACTCTCTGTGTCACTGGCCTGCCAAAATGAGTTGAGGTAGTCCATTAGGTTTTTAAAAGTTGGATATAACAGAAAAGACTGTCTAGTCTCTCAAACTCCTTCACTTACACAGTCCAAGATCCCAGCCAGGGAACGGTGCTTCCTGCCTCCATGCAATGAGGGTAAATCCCCTGGCACACCATGGCCCCATCACCCAGGTAATTCTCGAGTAAGGTCAGACTTACTTGAATCAAATGTCACTTTAAGCCCAGGAGAAAAGTTGTGATGAAACGCTAATATAGACAGAAGACTGTTTCACGTGAGGTAAGCCATGTCCTCAGAATATATTAAATGTTGTCATGCTTTCTACAAACACAGCAGACAGATGTGATCTTAACAAGCACATTAAGAGTACAGAAGCAGTTCCCACGGTAGCTCAGCCTCCATCTGTGTCACCTAACCTGGGTGTGAGTCTGAGAATGGGAACAAGAAACTGGCCCCAATCTAGAGTTCTTTGTTTACAAAAGAGAAAAATTGCTGGTGTTGAGAGAAGTACGTGCTTATGATAATGTTTTTAATCAAGAAGTTTCCAAAAATCACTTTTAAAATATTTTCCTAAGGCTAGTATCACATAGTCTTCATGTATTATGTCTCTGTTTGTTTTTTGTTTTGTTTTTAAGAAAAAGGGTCTCTAAGTAGCTGAGGTTTGCCTTGAACCCAAGGCTGCTTCAGCCCTTGGGTACTTGGAATAAAGATGTGTGGGATTCCCCTCTGTATGCTGTGAATATGTTTTAATACCATTTTTTTTAATTAAGAAGGTGATTTGGCCAATAGCCAGGCAGGAAATCTAAGCAGAGAGACAGGGAGAAAGAAGGCAGAGCCAGGGAGATGCCAGCAGCTGCTTCTGGAGAAGCAAGATGTGAGGTAACGAGCCACAAGCTTCATGGTTAAAATAGAGTAATAGAAATGAATTAATTTATTTGTAAGAGCTAGTTAATAATAAGCCTGAGCCTAATAGTCCACAAAAACTGTTTGTAATTAATATTAAGGCTCAGAGTGTTATTCGGGTCCTGGGGGCAAGACAGAAACCTCCAGTTACAGACACGTATGCCAGCCAGGCGGTGGTGGCACACGCCTTTAATCCCAGCACTCGGGAGGCAGAGGCAGGCAGATCTCTGTGAGTTCGAGACCAGCTTGGTCTACAGAACTAGTTCCAGGACAGGCTCTAAACCCACAGAGAAACCCTGTCTTGAAAAACCAAAAAAAAAAAAAAATACAGACATGTATGCCTTCATACCTGGCTCTGTGGGTGGTGTTTTATGTACGTATGAACTTACTGCAGGAGGCATAGGGCTCTACATCAGACCAAGCACAGATTCCTTTCAGGTCCCTGCCAGGCAGCGCTCAGTAGGTCTGCATTGCAGCCCTCACAATGCCTGTCCAGTTCCCCTTCTGTGTTGTAGTTTTGAAATGAATGCGTTCTGGGTTTCTGAAGGGAAATGAACTGGTTCTGCATTCAGATCCACACTCGCAGGTTTCAGAGCCTTGGTGCTGGGGAAATGCTGTCTTGTTCCGTTGGTGGAAGTCGGTGTTTCCTTCCGTGGTTTCTAGGGCTTTCATCAATTGCCACAAACGTGATGGCTTAAAAGACCAGAAATGTATCCCAAGTCCAAGACTGAGGTGTCTGTAGGGCCACCCACCTATTTTCCCATTTCCAAGCTTCTAGACATTTCCTGGCTACGGCTGTAGAGTCACGTGATCTCTCCTCTGCCATTCCCCCTGCGAGCATGCCTGCTGGATTGAGGCCCACCCGGATAATCAAAAGTGATCTCATCCTGAGATCCTTTAGTATTTGGGGACCCCTTTCCCAAATGAGGCCACACTCACAAGTTCTGGGAATTGGGATCCAGACCTACTTTTTGGGTGGCCAGTGTTCTACCCTCTGTCCTTTCTATGTTCCCTATTTATGACTGGTCACCTGTACCCAGGGTTTTTATGATTTTTATATGGCTGTGGTGAGACCAAATCAGCTTGCACTCCACTACCCGGTGGCCGAAGCCATGCAGAGCAGACCTGGCGCTGTGTGTCTGTGAAGGGGCTGATGCTCTGTCCTCCGAGATGAACACCCCTGGTCCTTCCAGCCTTGCTCTCAGCTGGCTGGCGTTCTCCTGATCAGTCATCCTGGGTGTGCCTCTGACGGACACAGAGAAGGGAGAATGCTGCATTTATCCCTGATGACCGAGAAATGAGGTCATGTCTCTTCCACTTGCTAAATAGGTGACCAAGACATGGGTTTCTTTGAAATAATGGTGACACTGTTGCAAAGTCAAGTGGTTGTCACTTGCACATCCATCCCCAGGTTTAGCCTCGCTGCTAATCCCACTGGGGTCACATTAGCATCTGGGGAGTCCTGTCACAAGTTTGCCCTCATTTTGAAATGACTGTATAATGAGCCCCAGATCATTTTCACACATGATCTGTTCCTTTAATTCAAAAAATATTTGTTTGGTGTCCATTAGTGAAGGCAAAAGAAGAGCAAAATCAGGCCTATCTCTAAGATGTCCACCCCTTATATAAGCTCATGCCTATAATCTTAATACTCAGGAGGCTGATCGGGAGGATTGCCATGAGTTTGAGGCCAGCCTGAGCTACGTAGTAAGTTTTAGGTCAGTTTTTCAGCCAAAGAGCCAGTGTCTATCCTGTGAGAGCTAGCCGTGAACTAAGAGACATGGATTAACTAAAATTACAAACCGAGGTGACTGGGGAAAGGCTGGGCTAGGATGATTTGATCCCTCAAAGTGGTGAGACCAGACGTAGGAGACAAAGTTAGGCTTGCAAAGTTATGCTCCCGTACCGAAGCCTCCTCCTCCTCCTCTGCTGGGCCGCAGTGGCAATGACCTCAGATGGACTAATTCCACACATGCTGTGTTCATTGCTTTCTGCTCCCATGATTTTTCACTGTGTGCAGTAGGTGCAAACCTAATAGAACTTGGAAGTGCATATAAGTTGTAAAATTAATATTGGCTATTTAGTTGTGTGTGGTATTAATAATTTACATTGAATGTATTAATAGTAAGTATTGCTTTGTGGTACAGTTTTTTAATGTTGTCCTCTCCTTTCTGTTTTTTGTTTGGTTGGTTGGGTTTTTTAAGGCAAGTCTTGCTATGTAGTCCATGCTGACCTTGAACTTGCAACCCTCTTAGACGCTGGGTTCACAGGTGTGCTTCACCACGCTGGCTGTGATATCCCCCATAATAAAAGTCCTTTGGTGCTGTTAAGGATGCTTTTCTGATTGTGTGGCTCAGTTCGTATCTAAGCAGTCCTGCCTCACAAATTTAATTGGGGTAGAAATCCCTTTGGTTCCTATCTTATGCCCTGATGGTGACAGGCTTGGTGGTTCTCCGTGGATGTCACACTTCTAGGTTGCTGAGGAGGTTCAGAAACCCATGTGCCTCGGCAGCAGGAGACGCCCGTGACAGTTATAAACACGGTGTTCCGTGTGAAGTGACCTGCTAAGAGTGTAGAAGGAGAATTCCCCAAGTCACCCTGCTCCAACCTTTGGCTCTAGTCACTCTGGTCTTTTCATGTCACACACACACCTGTGGATCCTCCACAGAGTCCCAGAGCAGTCTTAATAAAGTCAAATCTGTGAGACCCAGCTTGCACTAATGTAGAGCTTTGGTTCTCAGCATGCGCTGAGCTCAGTTCACTCTAATGTGTATGAGTTTCTGGATTTGTAACTTGAAAGCAGAGATGGATAACTTTGGGTTGGGAGTCCTCTTCCGAGAGTCTACCCGCATGGGGAAGCTCATAGAAAACCCTACAGCGGAGAGTTTCCTCTAAAGACCTCATTGTTATGTCTACAAATAGGGAGTTTCCTTGCACCCTAGACCGTGTGTGAAGGGTTCCCAGGCACCTTGCAGAAACAAAACTAACAAAACTGGTGTTGCCTTGCTCATCCTGCCCTCGCTGTCATTTTTATCCCTCTCTCCTGGGGATCCTCACGCGTCCTAGTTTCTGTTTTACTGTGGCAGTTGAATGCCAAGTGCTGCGTTCTTGATGGGTGTCTAAGACATTTGGTTTCCTTTAGTACAGTTTTAGTTCACGACCTTCTCACTCCCCAGTGCCTATGATTTTACAGAACACCAGATTTACCTTTTAGAGCCTATGAAACCATAGCTCTTGAGAATGTAATAGCAAGCTTTTACGTTGCGCTTCCTTCTTTTATTTTACGTGAAAATATTATCCCCTCCAGGCTCTTTTTTTAAATGCTTTTTTTTCTTTAGGCAGTTGGGACAATCAAAGTGAAAGTTAGTAATTACTCCCTTCGTTTCACTGTGGTCCTGTTATTCTTTTTTTTTTTGATTTAATAAAGTTTTATTTTTCCAAAAGTACAGCTGATTGAACCTGTTCATGCATCTTCACCAGCAGCTGGGGCATCTCCACCCTTTGTGTTTCTGGTGTAAATTACTTGGGCTCTGTGCTTTGAAACCAGCTTGATAAGCCCTTTACTAAGGAGCTCCTGAAGAGCTGCCCTGGCCAAGGAACCGCGAATCTTCAGTCTCTCAGAGACCACGGCTGGAGTAATAAGTTTATAGTTGGGCACTTCCTTACAGAGTTTGTCGTATGTAGCCTTGTCAAACAGGACTAGATTGTTGAGCTTGTCCCGAACTTTGCCTTTGGACCACTTCTTCTTTTTGGCCTTGCCACCGGACTTATTTACTGGGTCTTTGTCTTTTTTGGCCGACTTTCCGGCATCTTTCTTCTTCTTGTCATCCTTGGGCGGCATGATGAAGTTCGGAGAGTGGCGACGACCACAGCAGCCTCCCTAAGATGTCGAGAAAAAAGGAAGGGTCCTGTTTTTCCTGAGAGGACTCCAAATTGCACAACCAAGCGAGATGTCTTTGGCTTCATGGCTCTGAGTTGTGGTTGGTCTCTTCTTAATTGGTATATGTTCATTGTCTGCCATGTTGGGGTTCAGATACATCCTGAACTTTGTCTGCATTCATCCCCCTCCTTCCTCTAGCCATCCACCCCTTCCCTTCTCCCCTCAGTCTCCTTTCTTCTTTCGTGTTATTCGTGATGACAGATGGACAGAGAAGTGATATTTGTCTTTCTGTACCTAGATTATCTAATTTAATATAGTGATTTCCTGTCTTAGTCATTCTCCTGAAAGTAGCATAATGTTGTTGTTCTTGGTGGCCGAAGAAAGTCCGATCGTGTGCATAACCACATTTTCTTTATCCATTCATCTGGTTGATCGCGTCACTGGCTTTCGTGGTGCTGCTGCCGTAAACGTAGGTGTGGGAGCATGTCTGTAGTGTGCTGGCTTAACGGTGGTCAGATATGTACCCAGAATGGCGTTGCACATGTAGCTTCTTGAGATCCTCCAGAGTTCCGTAGTGGCTAGAGTGTTTGTAGTCCTATCAGCCATGTCGAAAAATGGGCTAATAAACAGGTAGTCTCAAAAATGATTTAGAAATGGCTAATAAACAATTAAAACAATGCCAAACACCCTTGGCCATCGGGGCAATACAAATTCAAACCACTCTGAGTTTTCATCAGATAGCATGGCTGCTGTTAAGAAAAAACAGCAAGTACTGGTACCTGATCATTCTGGGGGGAACTCTGTTTCAGATCATCACACTTAGGCTTTATCTTGAGAGCCAGGAAGGGAGAGCAAACAGCTGTAAGTGCATTGACTTCTTCCTAATGTGCACGGGGAAGAAAGGGACCTCATGAGAGAAAGACTTTCCTTCAAATACCGCCCCATCTTGAGCTCCCTCCTCGTTGCCTCCATGAGGCGGGTCACAATGTACATTCATCCCTGAGAGCTCATGGCATGAATACATTACCACGCCCACATCGATTCCAAATAGCTGGCCTTGCAAAAGGAATGCATTTTAAATAAACTTGGACTCATCCTTGGCATTAATTTTGACTGGACACCTTAAGAGAAATAACCTTGTATATTGCTCTTAAGTTTGATGTTTCCCCTTAATCTTCCTTTCCCATTTAGTTCTAGAAGTTGCAATGTCAGGGCCAAGGTATTAGGAAGAATACCTGGAGGATCTGTGTCGTGGGCTGATGCGATCCTGGCCCTTAACAGGAAGCAGAGGCTCAGCTTCTTGGGGGTGTGGGTCACTGGTGTCCGCATCCCTGTTTTGTGGTCAGTGTCTCCATGTAAAATTGGCAGCTGTTGTCCCTTACAACAGTGGTAAATTGCAGCAACCACATCCAACTCCGCGGTTAAGTTTAATCACAAAATGTTTGTGCTGCGCCTACGAAACTTCTGCTTCCATCAACAGTGTGCAGGTCATTGTACCTGTTCTTGAGAATTTCTCATCTTTGTTTACCTTCCTTAGGTTTCCACTGTATCCGAAGGGAGGAGAGAAGCTGCAGTTTGATTACGGCGTCTACCTTCTGAACAAGAACATAGCCCAGGTAAGTGACCTCTCATTTCTCTGGCTCCATTGTTAACCCTCTCTCCATAATCACCTACCTCAGCCAACAGTTACAGGGCAGTGCTGTTTGTCGGCCACTGTCTTATTCTGTGATGTCAGCCTGAGTTCGGAGACTCGGTGGGTCTGTGTTGGAATCTCTGACTGTAGCCGCCCTTTTCTAAGCTCCTCCTGGAAGGCCTGGGCTTGAATGTGTGGTCTGAATAATCCCTTGGCTCTGCTGCTTGATTGCTAATAGCTTTCTCCTCTTAGACCACTTCTGGGGACTCGTTTTGTGTTATTGTTTATGAAGTAAAAGTTTAGTGCTTTTGGCAAGTCCGTAATGGTCTCCTCACCTCATTATCCGGGGCCCAAAGGGAAAGACCAAGCCTGTGTTCTTTCCAACCCATCTTGGATTCTTGTGGCTGCCTCAGCGTCCCATCGCGTCGTGTCTGTCCACAGACCATAGGATGGGCACCAGATGCCTGAGTCTGTGTTTCCTGAAAGCAATCCATAGCATTTCTTTAGTGCAGTTGGCTCTACGTCAAGAGGTCGGCGTTCCACGAATTTTTCAGCTGCAGAGGAAGGCCTGCTTGGGTGCTCTCCTTGCCTTTGGACACCGTCGGAGCAGCACCATGTGGTGCTGTAGCCACAGTTCACTCTTCCTTGAAGACATTGTCAGCTGGGCCCTCGGACCTTTGCATTTTACACAAGTAATAAGTTTTGTGATGCTTCGCTTTTACGAGCCTCAGTGGCCTTTCCTCCATATGAGTCTAAAAGCCAATCAGACTGGAATTATTCTTCCATATGTGTTATCTTCGTTTTCCTTCTCCACAACAACTTGAGTTTAATGTTGGGTTTTTGAAATGTGCTTTTTATGAAGATCGTTATCCTTGTCTGAAATTGGATCCCGTTTCTAGTTTGCCACACTGCATTAACCACTTGCTTCCTAGCCCAGGCTCCACACGCTCGGGATCACACCACTTTCACCCTCACCTTCATGCTAGGGCCACACACACAGGCTCTGCCCGTGACTCGCCTTCCTCGGGCCCTTCTTCCCACCATTGATGCTTTTCCTCCCTCTGTTTTCAGCAGAAAGGCATTTCTGTCAAAGAAGCGGGACTTTAGTATCAAGGCTGTCTGGCTCACTCACATCTGTCATAGTTCTGTCGTTCCTGGAAAAGACCATGCACTGACATGCGGGTCTAGTCCCAAAGCACCACTAGTGTCACACCAAGGAAGTCGAAGTAAATTAGTAAATAAGCGAATCAGCCAGCTTGTCCAGGGTGCTCAGCTGGAGCGGAGAGAGCGTATGTACAGAGAGCGTACGGAGAGAGCATACACACAGTTTGTCTAACAGTAAAAGCAGTGCTGCTTAGAAGAACACATTTCTAGTATGAGTTCAGAGGTTCTCTCCTGCCCTGTGTTTCTGCTGCTGGATTTTGCCCTGTGCATGTAGGCACTAGATTTGGAAGCTTCCAGGTGCAGCCTGCCCTGCTACAGCACCGGGATCAAATAAATAAATAAATAAATATGCTTATCTCTCATAAATATACATCAGCGTCAAACTCAAGACTGCGTGGACATGTCTTGTTCCCAGCAGAAATGGAAAGTGGTATACAGAGACGCTAAGAGTAGCCCAGCTGGAAGGCCAAGTGGAAGCTGCCTGTGTGTGGCCGCGTTGAGCTTCAGCTCACAAAGGGAGCACTTCCCAAGTAGCCCCTGACTTCCTAACCAAGCCCAGACCACAGTGCATGTCAACCAATGTTCTCATCTGCGTGAGAAGTAGCCTACCTGTGGTGATCGTGTGTTTAGCTTTGTATTCTTTAGGGGCGGGCAATAGCTTGTCTGCCCTAGGAGATTGTCACTTGCTCCCTGGTGTCTTTTTGTTTCTTCCAGACAGACTTCTGTAGCTTTGAAATATTGTGCAGGAAGCCACTTTTAAGCACACGAAAGAAACTTAGTAAATTTGTGGCCCCAAGAAGTTTGGGAAAGTTTCTTTTTGTTTCGACCTTCCTGGCATCACTTTTCCACGTTCCGATTTGTAATAAAGCTATTAATAACTGTGGTTCGTAAGCCAGTCTCAGCCATCCAGTGTGTGTAGCCTTGGAAGGATTATCTGGATACTGTAGCACATGTTGTCAAAGAAGAATCTGTCTTCTCTGCCAGTCCCGTTTCTACCGCATCTCTAGAGATGTGAACAAGCCCTGCCCTTAAGACAGCCCCACCTCTGTGATTTACAGGCCACGTTAGTGGAGGTGGATGACAGGGCCGGCGTGTGTGAAAGTGCCAGAGAAAAGGAGTGAAGTCATTTAATGCCGCATCCGCACCATGGCTGAGGGTTTGAATAGTCAATAGGACCTTTCACCACAACCAGAAGTCATAGTAAAACCACTTTTCTGGGGGAGGAAATGACAGAACTTAGTAATATTTGTTACTTTAGGATTTGGGATCCGGCCAGCCCGGGTTCTGAAAGCACAGGCCTTCAAGCAGAACCCTGAAATACCATGGGAAGAGCAGAGAGCCCACCTGCCCTCTGCTTGCCACCGCAGTCTGAGGTGTACGTGTGCGAGTAAGTCCAGCACAATGTCTGTGGCAGCAGCGGCCGCTCACGTCTGTCCAGAGCCAGTGCCCCTCAGTAGCAGACAGCCTTCGCTGATGGGCAGCAGGAGATGCTGAGGCCCGAGTCCTGCATTGCAGCCCGTGCCTGGAATCCTCACGCTAGGGAGACTGAGACAGGAGGATCGCTGTGAACTCCAGACCAGCTTGGACCACATAGTAAGTTCTAGGCCAGCTGGAGCTAGTAACAAGTCTAAAAAAAAAATTCAAGAACACTCCCAAGTGTAGTATAATTAGCATAATTAGCATTAATTATTTTAAAATGGGGTGTCTGTGCCTGGGGGTGTAGCTCAGTTCATGGAGCTCATGCCTAATAAGTTTCAAGGCTCTGGGTTCCACGCCCACTACTACCAAGAAACAAAGATTCTTGCTTCGTTCTACTTCTAGTTGAATGGGCAAAGGCGTATGGTAAATAAAAGCATTTCAGATGTAGTAAGTAACGTGCTAGAGATTAAGTAACATAATAGAAAATAACTGGAGAGGGACCTGCTTTCGACAAGGCTGCCAAGCAAGCCTTATCGAGGAAGTAGTTGTTGCGCTAAGGCCTGGATGACGGCTGAGAAACCAGCTGTGCAAAGAATAAGGGACGGGAAGTTCCTTTCCGTAAGGCCACGGCCACAGCAGGGGCAAAGGCCAGGGCTGGGAAAAGAAGAGGTGCACGTGGCTGGAGCGTAAGCCCTGTTCTTCTGAAGAGGCGAGCGGGTCTCTGCTCCCCCTCCCCTGTCTCTCTCTCTTCCCTCCTCTTTACCCTTCTCTCAATAAACTCCTCACTTCATAAAACATAAGGGACCATAGGACAGGGGAACCTTTAGGGGGCACAGGGAAAGCCTCAGCCTGTTTCTGAACTCACAAACGAGGGACGATGGCATTTGTTCATTCATACTCTGCTGGTCAGCAGGCTAGGCACAAACGAAGAGATACCATGTGGGGGATGAATTCATGGGCTGACTACGGGAATTAAGGGAGAAAGAAATTATCAAGATTGGGGTCTGGGTCTTATGTATGAGAAATAATGCTATTTATTTTAAAAGGAGGAATCCAGAGATGAAGGAAGCAAATCTGCTTTGGGAGTTAAGTCCAGGTTGCTTTTTAGAAATCGGGATGGGTTCATTAAGAGGACAAAGGGATACATGGGTTGGAATCCATTGCTGTAGTCAGTGCTATGATGGAAATCTGGGGAAAGAAACCAGTGTGTATTGTTTAGATCTATGGAACCAGGTGAGGTTAACAGGAACAAGATAGCTGAAAAGAGGGGGGCATGCAGTGGAAGTCACATTTAGAAGCTGATAACAGGGCTGGAGAGACGGCCCAGCAGTTAAGAAGTTGATATGGGAGGCACAGGAGCACACGGAAGCGGGAAGTGAACAGGGAAGGATCAGAAGCGAGCAGAAATGCGTCCAGTTCCCCTTCCAAACTGGGAGGGCTGTGGGGTTTAGGAAGTAACTTGTGGCTGTGCTCGCTTTCATTCGGTTGTATTGGGGAGGTTAAAATCTGGTTTCTGGAACTGTATATTTGGATGTTGCTGTTGGGGGTACATTGAAACAGGGTGGCCTCAAACTCCATGTGTTGCTGGAGATAACCTTGAACTTCTGATTCTCTTCTCCACACTGGGGAGGTAGAGACAGGAGAGAGTTCCAGGCCTGAGCTACAGGGTGAGCTACAGGAGACCCTTTCCCAAAGAAACAAAACAAATCCAAAAGAAGGTGATGGAAAAAAGATGCTTCTGGATGACAGAAACAAACGTCTGGTCTCTCCATGTCTCAGAGGCTTTGAGGACAGCGGCTCCACATAAGGCAGGGGCAGGGAGAAAGCCCAGCTCTTTGTTCACCTGCAGAACACTGGCCAGTGTGGCATAAAGGATAGTGTGTGTTACTGTTCATACCACTCATACGAGTGTGAGGACCTCAGAAACCACATAAAAGCCAGCCCGGCGTGGCCACTGCCTGTAATCCCAGCAGTCAGGCGGCGGAGGCTAGACCCCCAGCTCAAGCTGGCTAGCTAAATAAACTGTCCAGGAGATCCCGCCTCGGGAAATCAAGTGGAAGCTACTGACACCTAACATCAATTGCAGGTCTCTGCATTCATATGCGCACTTACACACGTGTTCCTTGTATTCCATGCACGTGCCCCTGGAAGCCAGAAAAGGGCATCAGGGCTTTTGGAACTGGAGGTACAAATAGTTATGAGCTGCCATGCGGGCGCTGGGAATCGAGCCTGGGTCCTCTGCAAGAGCAGCCAGTGCTCCCAACCGCTGAACTGTCTTTCCAAAACAAAATAGTTTTTTTTAAAAATGCCCATGGTGAGGCAGTAGAGTATGCTGGATATGTAAAATTCCCACGCGCCTTCCTGATAGTCTGTGTCATGGGAAGGGGCCCTGCATGGCTCGCTCTGTGTGGCCCAAGGATCACAAGAGGCATTTGAGTCACCAGCTGAACTGACACTTTCTCACGCAGCAGCCTCTGGCATCAGAGAGCGGTCCTTCAGACTTTGGGTATTTGACAAACATTTTTTCAAAAATGAATGAAGTGGGCCTGCCCTTAAAGGAAATGAACTGATGATAAAACTCAAGATTTTGAATTTCAGAGCCAGGCATGGCAGCACACATTCGTGATAGCACACGGGAGGCGAGATAGCAAGACCCTGCCTTCAACAGCAGCAGCAGCAAAAGACCTGCGTTTGCCACCAGGACTGGCAGCTTTCCAGTCCTAACAGCTGTTTTGTTTTGTCAGATATTATATAGGCCACATATATGCTCTATAAGCTAAGTTTTCAAAATGGCCCTTACATATGAAGTCATGCACGGGTCAGGATCCTTCAACAGCGAGAAAGACCAATTAAAGAACTGCAGTGTCTAAGATTGTGAACCGCTTTCACAAGACTCTGTGTTTCTCATAAATTACCTCCAGGTCCTTGAAGATTGTTAGATACGCCTCTGTCTTCTAGCTGTAGATGTAGGTAAGGCTGGATTTTCTTACAGAGCAACATGGTAAGAAAATGAATGCAGAAAAATCAAACTTCAGTTGTTTTCATTTAAAGTAATAGATTTCATTGTTTCTCTAAAATTTATTTTTACGCGTATGTGCGTGTAAACCTTGCACACATGGAGGCTGGAGTAGTATCAGGTCCCAGAGCTGGAGCTGCAGCTGTGAGCTGCCTGAACTGAGCCCAGGTCCTCTGTGGGATCAGCAGTGTTGTTAATTGCTCAGCCATCTCTCTAGCTCCTGTTATTTTTTAGTGAATTAATAGTTCTCATTTCCAATATATCAAATGCTAGCATAGATGTGGCCTACATACTCAAAATGTCTTTGGGGGCCCTCACTGATTTTCAGAGTGTAAAGGAGACCAAAGCCTTTGAATCGCTGTCCTAGACACTGCGGCCATGTGGACTTCCTGCGAAAGCCCTCAGCTGCTCACTCCCTAATGGGACCAGATGCATGTATCGGCCCCAGACGTCAATCCTGGTGTTGAGACCAGACCTACCCACTGAGTTCCGGTGCACACAGCGGCTCAGCAGCCCCCTGTGGACTCTACACCATCTCTTTGGCTGTTTTAAAACCAGGCCCTCTCCTTCCTCCCCAAAAGCTGAGGGACTGAGGACCTAAGGGATACACTTTATAAACAGCCATGACAACTTAGGTTCAGTTGACTGTAAGGACTTTGGTGTGATTTCAACCCTATGACCATCTCATGTCTGTGTTAGAGATCTGGAACTGCTCGTGTGGCGATCTCTGTAGCTTCACAAGCCTGTCACATTGTTCCAGATTAAGTATTTCCTCTAGCTTGATGGTGATTGTTCTTTTTTTAGAATTCAGGCCACTCTGTGGATTCCGCATAGACCATTATCTCTGTGCCAAGAGTTAAGTAAAACAACAATTAAGACCTTTGGACTGGTGCTCATTACAGCAATACGTGTGCTTGCCCGGGGTCTCCATGGCTGTCCCTGTTACTCTGTCCCTTCCTGTCCCCACGAATTTATAGACTTTATAGAAAGTGGAAGTACCCTCTCCTTTTAAACAAGCCATGTCCTGTGAGGTCATGGTCTTTCTCTAGCACTCACTGGTGCCCACAGTACATGGCTGGCCAGGATCAGCCTGCCTATTGGTGACTTAAATCTGTGCACGCCTCTCCAGCATAGAGTTCAATATATATGACACAGGGAGAAATGCATTTAATTTTGTGAGTCTCCTGGGAATTAGGAATACATATTCCAAAGGTTGCTCTTTCTTTTTCCCCACTAGTGCTGGGGATTGAACATGGGACCACACGTGCTCACCGAGCACACCACCGTGAGCCGCAGTCCCCAGCCCTCTAAGAGTATTTTCATAGTCAAAATGTTCCCCCATGCTGCCAACAAAAATTTGGCAATAATGTAGTGAAAGCTCATATTTAAAATTCTTAAAACGACTTTACTAAGATGTAATTGACGTGCCTTACAGTTCACCCATGGAAAGCATAAAACCCAGTAGCTTGGTGTACACACACATACGTGTTGATGTAGCAACCCGTTTCACACACATGTGGCGGCCAAAAGTCAACACTGCGTGTTTTCCTCTACTAATCTCCTTACTGTTGTGTGAGACAGAGTCTCCCTGTGATCCTGGAAAGCTCATCGCTTATTTTAGACCGCTGGTCAACAAGCCCCAAGGATCCTCCATCTCCGCCTTCCCCTAAACACTGAGGTTACAGGCACACATTCTTACATGGAGATCTGAACCCGGGTCCTCCTGCTTGCACATCCAGCCCTTCACCCACTGAGCCTCTCCCCAGCCTCACCGTCCTTTAATATTTGGCAAATAATGTTCCTTCAAACACAGTCAATTTAGGACCTTGTTGTTGTCCCCAAAAAGGAACCCTATACCCATTTCCCAGAGCCCCTTCCGCTTTCTGTTCTGTGAATTTGACTATTCTGGACATTACATGATGATGGAGTCATAAGATTGGGGGTCTTTTGTGACTGGCTTCTTTTGCTTAGCATAACATAATGGAACATGAATCAGATGTTCTTTTTATTGGCAAGTCATTTTGCCTATTACAAGACATACAGAGGTGAACCATACTTAGGTTCGTGAGCTGATGCTTATTTGAATGGTTTTGACCTTTTGTTTATTATAATATTGCTGTTGTGAACTGTGGTGATACTTTGTTTGTGTTTTAACAAATAAAGCTTAGGAGGGGGAGAAGAATGGGAGGAGGGGGAAGGAAATGGGAGGCTGGGAGGAGGTGGAAATTTGTTTTTTTTTTCTTTCTTTTCTTTATTCTCCTTTTATCAATAAAAAAAATTTAAAAAAAAAGAAAAAAAGGGAGGGAGGGGAAAGAGATAGTGATGTAATTACATTTTAATTAAAATGTATTAAATATAAAAAGAAAATGCGATAAAAAAAAACAAATAAAGCTTGCTGGAAGATCAGAGTGCAGAGCTAAGCCACTAGAGACTGGCCAGGGAGTGGTGGCACACACCTTTAATCCCAGGACTCAGCAGACAGAGGCAGAGATCTCTGTTGGTTCTAAAAGAGAAACAGAGCTCACACAAAGGCGATCCCAGAAGTTGGGATCGCACATCTTTAATCCCAGCACTTCCTTCCTTCGTCTTTGTCTGGCCATGTGGGTGCACACGTGCATAGTGAATGTGTATTTAAATACAGGGGATATATATTTAAATGAAGATTTTTTGACAGAAAGATATATATGGTTCTCTAAGATTTTCATTTTGAACTTAGAGAGGTTGATTGCATGTTTTGTGCTTTAAATGATTGATTGAATGTTTATCCACTCACATGTTAACTTTTAAAAGAACTATCATCAGTTATTAAGCAATTTCCTAGACATTTCAAGTATTATTTTGGCTGTAATTACCAAAAGTATGGAGGAGGATGATACACCGATAAGACTTTACATCACTGGACTTGTTTCCAGCTTTAAACTGAAACGAGAAACCCACACCAGGAACGTCGTCTGTAATTAGAAAAGCAGAACTGTAGCTCTCCTCATATCACTTTCCGGAGCAGCGCCCATTCACACATCCCGCCTCTGTTGATTGATTGCAGCGCCCATTCACACATCCCGCCTCTGTTGATCGCAGCGCCCGTTCACACATCCCGCCTCTGTTGATTGATTGCAGCGCCCATTCACATATCCCGCCTCTGTTGATTGCAGCGCCCATTCACACATCCCGCCTCTGTTGATCGCAGCGCCCGTTCACACATCCCGCCTCTGTTGATCGCAGCGCCCATTCACACATCCCGCCTCTGTTGATTGATTGCAGCGCCCATTCACACATCCCGCCTCTGTTGATTGATTGCAGCGCCCATTCACACATCCCGCCTCTGTTGATTGCAGCGCCCATTCACACATCCCGCCTCTGTTGATCGCAGCGCCCGTTCACACATCCCGCCTCTGTTGATTGATTGCAGCGCCCATTCACACATCCCGCCTCTGTTGATTGATTGCAGCGCCCATTCACACATCCCGCCTCTGTTGATTGCAGCGCCCATTCACACATCCCGCCTCTGTTGATCGCAGCGCCCGTTCACACATCCCGCCTCTGTTGATTGATTGCAGCGCCCATTCACATATCCCGCCTCTGTTGATTGATTGCAGCGCCCATTCACACATCCCACCTCCGTTGATTGCAGCACCCATTCACACATCCCGCCTCTGTTGATCGCAGCGCCCATTCACACATCCCGCCTCTGTTGATCGCAGCGCCCATTCACACATCCCGCCTCTGTTGATTGATTGCAGCGCCCATTCACACATCCCGCCTCTGTTGATTGATTGCAGCGCCCATTCACACATCCCGCCTCTGTTGATCGCAGAAGCCCGACAAGCGTTGGCATTGTCGTACTCAGCCACAGAGCTACTGGGTGAACACTCTGAGAGCAGGGCCCATGCTCGCTGGTTTCTTCCTAGCTGGCAGCACTGGAGCTGAGGGGTACATCCAGCATCTTGCTAGGCTTCCCATCTCTGACTCCTCTTCTTCCTCTGTCCTAGTTCTACAAGACTCATTTTAGCTTCTTAGTCTGCGGGACTGGCTTTTCAAAGCACCTCCACAAGTGACATCTGCTGAGAGGGAGCTATGCAGGGAATGCATCTCAGCGGAAAGGAAATAAAGAAGGATCATGGCTGGATTCTTTGTGATTGATTGAGCCTTATGAAATGAATCATGAGCCATATGAAAAATGAATTTGGTCTGATTTTAGTTGGCATCAGACTGACCAGCATAGCTTAGACATAAGATATTTGGAAATTTATAAGCTTGAGTTTCCAATGAGAATAAAATTAGTATCCTTATTAATGTAAATTTAGCAAGTAAACAGCCAAAAAATAGATTAAGATTAACTAATAGAAAGGCAGCATAGCGGAATGGCTAAGCACTTAGCTGGGCGTAGTAGCCTACTCCTGTAATCATCCCAGCACTCCCAAGGCTGAGACAGGAGGATAGAGACTTCAGGGCAAGCCTGGGTTGTGTGCAAAACTCCACTTAAGGTGGGAAAAAGTGGGGGATATCATTAAAGCAGTGCTTTGTGGGAAATGTATAGCTTATAGAATAACAGCTAAAAATGGATACCCAACCCAGGCAGTCTGATACAGAGTGCCTGTTGTTCAAAAGTGGAGACATGGCTCATACCTGTGTAGATCGGACTGGTCTCAAACTCCTGATATTCCTGGGTCAGCACCTGTGGTGCCCAGAGTACATAGTTAAAATAGATACAGTTTTAAATAAACAGTTTTTGATTGTGCAGTATGTTGTACTTCCTGCTTTTTCTATTTAACTATACTGTAAATACAGTTTCTGTTGGTAAGTAGAACTATATGGAGGTTGTTCTATAGTACGGATGGACCACAGTGAATTTAACAGCTTCCTTATTGGTGGAAATTAGGGCCATTTCCAGTATTCCTTCATTTTTTCACTGTAATATTGGCCTTATATGTGAGAATAAATATATAGGCCAGGTATAGTAGTAGCTCATACCTGTGATGCCAGCATTTGGGAGGCTAAACAGGACTGTCAGCTGTAGAGACAGACGGCTTTAGAGCGGCTCAGAAGAAGAGGAAGACACCATGGCGCAACAGAGGCCGTGAGCCCTATCACATAAAAACAAGGAACTCGAAGCCAGGGAGAAGTGACAGTGCCGACCAGGAAGTGAACCCAGTCCTTATTTGCACAGCCACAGCCACAGCCTCAAACTGACTCAGCCCAGATAATCGTGCTCCGCTTCAGAAGGCAGGAAAAGCTAACGAATCCTAAAGATGCAGGGCAACCTCTTTAAAGCAGGAGAATCATAAATTCTGGTTTCTCCTGGGCTAATGTAGCAAGTTTGAGTCCATCCTGAGATACATGAGAACCCCGTCTCAAAAAGAGAAAGAATTTGGCACCATCCAGTGAAGCTGAACATCTGTATATGAGAGTGTTTATAGCAGCAGTGTGCACGTTAGCCAAGGACTGGAGCCCAGCTGAAATCTGTCGGTAACATGTCCATCATTTATCACAGTGTGTTTCCATACGGAGGACCTCGCCACCATGAAACCATGGCAAAGGCGAGGACAGAGTCCACTATCGAACGAGATCCCCACACACAGCTCAAAACCAGGCAAAGGTCAACAGTATTGTTTAGCAGTGGAAACTATGCACCAAATTGTGGCTCTGTTGTAGTGGGAAAGGGGCTCCTGGGGACCCCACGGAACCCAGAAACCTCTGTCTGTAGACTGAACTGTGACTGCACAGGGTTTGTTTTATTGTCTCGGTCCTTGCACCTGCATGTCGGGTGTGGCGTGCTTCTCCGTGTGACAGCAGTGCCAGGGAGCATGGAGCACTGTGCGGGGGGGGGGGGGGCGTGGAGCACTGTGCCGGGGGGCGTGGAGCACTGTGGGGGGGGCGTGGAGCACTGTGCCAGGCGAGTGCTTGTCGCCTCTGAAGACGTCATCGATGGTCACAGAAGGCATTGTTTTATTGTCAAGGAGAGCCTTTTGTTTACTTAGTATCACAGATTAGCATATCTGCTTTTATTGGTTGCAATAGTGTATATGTAGGCAGAGTGGGTTTTTATGTGTGAGTTCTATAGACCTGATCGTCATAAAATATTCCCATGTTATTAGTTCATTTTCAGATGTGGAAGCAGGCTTGGACTAATTTTTTGTGGAGAAGAATTTTTAAAAATTTGACTGAAGGAAATCTGTGTGGAACATTTCTGGAATTTCCCCCTTTATATTATGAAAGAGACGTAGGAAACAGCACTTGTGAGCATCCTAAGGACATGTAATAAGTTCTCCACAGACTAGCAGGCTGGTTTTAGACAGATGTCTTTCCTTCCAACATTCCTACAAGTGTGTGGGATTTCCCAAAAGGCCGGTGGTAAATCTGTGGGCATTTGCTGAATACAGGTCAATCCCCTGTGCCGAGCACTGAAATCAAAGCTCATTAGAAGAGTGGGAGAACCTGTGTCTGTGCCGTCCACAGACTAATTGCGGCGGTCACTCTATCCAAAGATGGCTGAACTCTGACCGCCAACCTAACCACAAGAAGGAAATTACTTTGTATAACTAAGCCAAAAAAAATTTTTTTGGATTTTATTTGTAATGTCACTTCGGATTCTTCCGAAAGACTTGTGAGGCTTTGCTTTCTTTTAATAAGCTCTCGTAATGACAAGTCCCCCCGAGGATGAAGTCATCCAGGCGGAATGTGCCTGTGTCTTAGCTCTGATAAACATCACTTCATGCTATTTAGGAGATTAAAAAAGACTAAAACATGTAAATGTGACTTTTGGGTTATTACGACGAAGGAAGCCCATGGCCCAGCTATCCAAATAGCTCAGCCCCCGCCTGTTTGGAGCGGTGGGCTTGCCCAGGTTGGCAGGCCTGTTCGGAACTCACAGGGCTGCCTTGTGAGCTGTCCTGGAATGTAATTGCTTTGTCTCCTAGGCACATTTATGTGTCCCTCTGCCCCTCACCCTAATTTATCATCTGCTTTATAGTAATTCCGCCCCGACAAGGCCATCAGGCCCCACCGAGGATGCGAAGGGCTGTGAGTGGATGCATTTTCTAATCAGTGACATGAGTTTATATCTCCTTATTAAGATGCCCATTACATTCATACCAGGCGCGATAACATGGACACTAATGCACTTCCCGTCGTCCATCAGGGCGTTTTTATTTATTTCCATAAAGGCGGCATTAATCGCCGAGTGTAAGAGTCGAGGAGGATGTAGGGCTTTTAGTCGTGGTCTAAGGTATTTTAGCGCGATGTCGCTGGGAGAAGGGAGACATCATTATGCTGTCGTTTTTATTCCCTGCCCCGTCCTGAAACACAGTCATTAGGATGTACTTCACTTTGTTTATTTTAAAAGTTAATTCATAACTTTTGTATAATCATTTTCCAAACAAAACGTGTTACCCTAGTTTCCCTACACTTTATAAGATGTGTCTTCCTTTTCTAATTTTAAACTGAAACACAGCATATATACCGAGGTTTGTGTACTTTTTGGACACACAAGCCAGATAGTACTCATTGAATACACCGTACTAGGTTCTGGGTCTTGGCAGAGTGAATCGAAAGTTTTTTCTTATGAAAAATAGTGCATAGGCTGCAGAGATGGCTGGGTGGCTCAGAGACCACGGAGATGGCTGGGTGGCTCAGAGGCCTCGGAGATGGCTGGGTGGGTCAGAGACAGGTCAGAGGCCTCGGAGATGGCTGGGTGGGTCAGAGGCCACGGAGATGGCTGGGAGGTTCAGAGGCCGCAGAGATGGCTGGGTGGGTCAGAGGCCACGGAGATGGCTGGGTGGGTCGGAGGTCACAGAGATGGCTGGGTTGGTCAGAGGCCACGAAGATGGCTGGGTGGGTCAGAGGCCACGGAGATGGCTGGGTGGGTCAGAGGCCACGGAAATGGCTGGGTGGTTCAGAGGCTGCGGAGATAGCTGGTGTCTCAGAGGCCGCGGAGATGGCTGGGTGGCTCAGAGGCTGCAGAGATGGCTCGGTGGTTCAGTGCACTTGTGGCTCCTGCAGAGGACCCAGGTTCAGTTCCCAGCACCCACGTGGCAGCTCGCAACCATCTGTAACTCCAGTTCCAGGAGATGCCACAGCCTCTTCTGGCCTCTTTGAACACCAGGCACATATGCTGTGCACATACACACATGTAGGCAAATACATATACACATGAAATAAGAATTAATAATCATTACTTTTTTTTAAAAGAAAGCAAATAGTTCAGAGGCTAGGAAGTTAGTTGTTTGCGGGGACTGCTCTTTCGTTTCCCAGCCATTCAGATCTGAATAATCACACAGAAACTATATTAATTACAGTACTGTTTGGTCAATGACTGAAGCATATTCCTGGCTAACTCTTATATCTTCAGTTAACCGATTTCTACTAATCTGCGTGCCTGCTCTCGATAGATAGATAGATAGATAGATAGATAGATAGATAGATAGATAGATAGATAGATAGATAGATAGATAGATAGATAATCTATCCTCCTGGCTTTGCTCTGCTAAGCCATTGGCTGAAATAGCTTTATTCATTAACCAATGGTAATAAAACGTACAGCTTACAGAGGGGAGTCCCACACCAGTTAGTGGTTAGGCGTGCACACTGCTCTTGTGAAGGACCAGATAAGCGAGGTTCACAACTGCCTATGATTCTAGCTTCAAAGGATCCGTGCGTTTAACCCACCACATCACCTTCACCAAAGTCTCTGTCAGTAAATGCCTTTGGGTTTTTATTATTATCTCCTTTTGAGCAGTTTGACTCAATTGCTACTGTGACACATTTGAGAAATCCACCAGGAACTTTGCTGTGCCGTGGCTATAGGGCTTCTTCCTATTTCACTTTTGATTTTGCCTTTATTGCTTTGCAGAGCTGTGCGTTCAGTGCATTGTACTGGGGATCCACAGCTCTGTGCACCCCTCTCCCCATTCCAGCTCATTACACATTCACCCCTGCATGTTATCCCAGGTGCAGAAGGAGAACGTTAGGTCAGAATGCCTTTGAATTTGCTCTCTGTGTCAGGCTTCCCACTGTGAAATGCAAGTTAGACTCACTGTAGGGTGACTCTCTGTTGGTGTTCTCTCCCCCACTCCCCCCAGTAACCTTACACAGGATACTAGCGTTCACATCATTGACTATGTAGGGTCCAACAAGCAGCAGATTCCAAGAGTGGATTAGACATCAGTGTAGAAGCTCTCTGAAACTTGGTCCAGAGTGGTAAATACAGTCAACACAGGGTCGTATGAAATATGAGAAGGATATGTATCAATAAGATATCAAGTGAAGTATATAAATAAAACATATAAATCATTAGAACATAGTCATAATAAATATTAGCTCCCCTCTCTACCCACTTTCTACTAGCCCGTGGTTAGTTTTAGCTAACCAAGAGCACACGGTCGAGGCAGAGGTGACTCTGAGGTGGCCAGCGTGGTCTGAAGGCCAGTGTGGTCTGAAGGCCAGCGTGCCATCTGCGGTCCACACAGATGCATTCTTCCCGGGCTGCAGTCGGATTAGGAATCTACTCCACATCAGTAGACACTGCTCAGTCTAGGTGCTGCTTTTTTTGTTCATAGAGGGCACTGTCAGTGAGGATGCACCGTGTTTGATGTTTGTCACAGCTCCTCGTTTGCTCTTAGTGCTTCTTTGAGAGTGACGATAGAAAAGCAGAAGCGAATCATTTTCAAAACCAATCTTTCTTTTTATGGCCTGAGGGGCTCCTGGCGGGTGTTCCGCCTGCCTGCAGGGCAAAGCCCTCCGTGCTGTGCAGTGTTGGGTCTGTCACCGAGGAAGGACCCTGGTGCCTTTATCATCCTTCGGATGGGGGGGGGGGTGATCGCACCTCAGAGTCGGCAGATCCGTCCTGTTTTCCACGGCTCCGCTCACTCTGCATCTCAGGAGTTCTTGCCGTGTGCCAGGCACCGCGTGCCTCCTTGAGCCCTCGGTTGTGCCCAGCCACATCAGCTCTGCCTGGGCTTTCTAGAGGACCAGAAAGGACTAGAAGACGAGAGTGCAACCTGGCTTAAGTCACACAAAGGTGACGTGCCGCCTGGCTGTGTCTTTGTAATGAAGAGTGTGACCCCATTACCGCTGCTATCTAAGACGCGGCGTTTTGAACCTTGAGTGCCCTCGTTTGATCTACGAGCCTACATGGTTTTCGTTCTTTTCGTCACTTATTCCAGAAATACTTGTCACCGCACAGCCAGGAAAGGGCCGGCTCCTGCCCTAAAGTGGGTGCTGGAATTTCCTTCACTTTGTGACTTTCTTCCCTGGGATGACCTTGGGCAGGGAGCCGTGAATCCAGGAAGCTGCTTGGCCCAGTCCCTCATGCAGGGATTTGAAGCGCTGGCTATATTTTGTATTTAATTGTCAGCATCCCTTCCTGTTTGAGACTAATTCAATGGAGATTTGCTGTGTTTTATTTCTGTGTGTTCCCAGATCTATGCTAGCTTGTTAACATGATGTAGTAGACCAGGAATATCCAGTTTTGCTTTCGTACTCTTAAAAACTAAAGTGCATGTTCATAAAATTAAAGGGTCCCAAGAGCCAGTTAATATAAAGCAATATTTTCCCAAGGTCAGAAGTGATTTAATATGAAAGATCATATTTTATCGTAACCATAACAGGCTTAACAAAATCTAGACAGACAAATTGCTAGTTTAGAAATGATCTGAACTTGCTTTCTCCCAAAAAATTTAAAAACAAAGCAGAAACCCACAAGATTGCATGCATGGCAGCAGGCATGGGTGTGCTGCTCCCCATGGCTGTGGCTCTCGGCCGTGATGAGAACGGCTCTGTTCTCATTGTCACGGAGCTTCCTGAAGCCCAGGCATCGCTGTTTCTAGCAAGGAACTGCATCCCAGCCCGGGCAGCCCGGTTTCTCATACCTTTTCATTGATGTAATTTGACTTATTTTGGTTCCTTTCCTAGTGCCTACATTTTGTGAAGCCCTAACATAAATTATTGGCTTGTGAATCCCACGGCCTCAACCTCGCTCTCAATGTGCTGTCCCTGCAGTTCCTTCATTTTCATGTGTGAGAGATTTATTCTTCCTTAGTGGGTTCTAATGTTTCTCCCTGTGCATGCGTGCACACTTACACACCCTTTGGTGTGTATGCTTGTTAATATGCCTAGTACACAGAAATAACCAGTGAGAAAGGCAGGCATATTCTGGGTGAATTCCTTGGTGAGCTTCCTGGGAAATACTTCAGCTGACAGGTATGGTTTTAAAATTGATGCTCACTTCGTAGCGGGGTTGTTTCTCAATCTGTTTTTGCTTATTCTTCTTAGGGATTCTGACTTAGCAGGACCCCGTCTGCCTCGTGTCCTCTGTGAGAGAATCAGTATTCCAAAAATCAACGTGGGCAGCAAAGATGCTATCGTAGATAATGGCATGAGAGCTGTGTGTGGACGTGGTGCCATAGGTCATAGCATGAGACCCATGTGTGGACATGGCTTCAGTCCTCACAGCACCCGTAACAGGTGGAATCACCCCAGTTTACAGATGAGCCCCTTAAAGCTCAGAAAGTGAAGCAACTTGCACGGCCATGCAGTTAAATGAGGGTCAGGATGCTCTCTGGATAGATCTTCCTGTGTTGTTATTTGATTTGATCCTGACAGCATTCATGAAGATTGGCAGGGGTAATTGTCCTGTTTTCCGTTCTCAGAGTTGGGTGGGTGTAGCAACTCCCTTGACTACTTCACCAGGTCTGTTTTAGTCCAGAGACGCGTGTGTGACTTACTTTTATCTCTTATACTGATTGTTTGTTCAGTGATCCTGTGGCCATAAAGCTCAAGTCCTTAATTTCTGGGACGCATCCTTGTGTTCTTCAGTGCCCAGTTTCCTAGACAATGGTCCCCTAAGCCCACTTCTTTCCTACTGCCCATCACACTAGCGCTTGCTTTACCCCTGGTTCATGCCCTTGCGTTTTTCATTTATGCTTCCCTTAGTTTAATGACTAAGAACTTTTTCTCTCTGGCTAATATCCTTTTGTTCCAGGTGTGTAGTATTTATATTTCCTCTTACTTGCATTAACATACTAGAGATTATTTAAGTTGTTCTTGTTTTTTGTGGGGGGGGGTTGTTTTGTTTTGTCTTAGGGGTAATTGTTTTTGTTTTGTTTTCAAGACAGAGTTTCTCTGTGTAGTCCTGGCTATTCTGGAACTCAGCTCTGTAGACCAGGCTGGCCTCAAATTCACAGAGTCCACCTTCCTCTGTCCCAAGTGCTGGGATTAAAGGCGTGAGCTCCCACTACAGTCTAAAGCCCCAGGCCTTTTGCTGTTATTGTGGTTTGTTTTGGTATTGGTCTTAGTGTGTCATTTGTGTAGGAAGCGCTGAAAGCATAGACGGGTTTCTCAATTGTTAGGCTCACTGTAGGGCGATTTAGCTCGGTTCTTTATCTAAAAGAGCAGCTAATGTCTTTCTCTGTGCTCTTTCCTCTTAGCTTGTCAGGGGCCCTCTTGTCATCCCGTGAAGCACAAGCCATTGCTTGTGTGGTGGAAGTGGAGTGGGAGAGAAGCCCAGAATCTCCACACTTGATGTGCGAGTCTCGGTGGTCTCAGTGCTGGTTCAGGACCATTGTCTTCAGTTGTGCCTGGTGTTTCCCGCTCCAGAGAAGAAAATGCTAGTGTGTCAATACAGGAGACTGAGCTCAGATTCAGGGGTATGATTGTATGAGTGGCTTTTAGCCGACCTTCTGTTGTTAATCCAATTAGGCTGCCATTTCAAAACGTGCCTGGAAAGAAGACCAGGGAGGGAATGAAGAGAGAAGTGGAGGAAGTTGGGGGGATTCAGTGGGTGAAGTACTTGTACATGCATGGGACCTGGAGTTTGGATCCTCAGAATCCACATAAAAAGCCAGGCACAACAACCTGAGTCTGAAAGCCAGTGCTGGGGGAGAAGACAGAGGCAGCCCTGGGTCATTGCCCAGCGAGTCCATCCTCAGCAGTAGCTCCAGGTTCAATGAGAGACCCTGTCTCAGAACAATAAGTAAGATAGTGACTAAGGAAGGCGATCAGCGTTGACCTCTGGCCTCTGCCTGCACACGTGCACACATACACGACCATGTATGTACACATACACCCAGATGAGTGTTCCCGCAAAGTACCCAGAGCCACTGATTCCTGAACCCTTTGAGATTGTTGAGGGACAGCTCAGATTGCCTCTCAGCTTGGCTTCAAATTCAGCGTTTTCAAGTCTGCTACGTTAGTTACTGCTTGCCTATCCGCCTTTAAGCTTGCAACATTTTTTGTTTGTTTTTTGTTGTTGGTTTTTGGGGGTTTTGTTTTGTTTTGTTTTTTGGTTGGGTACAAGGCAGTAGAAATTTCCAAGAAACAGTCTCTGCACTTCCTCTTAACGTCCTAATGGACAAGAAATACACTACCTTCTAAGACAGCCTACACAGGAAACTGAGGGGAACATGCTCTTCATATTGGAGTGTATTCAGTCCTTCTGTGATGGTTTAATCCACCGTGGTTTGCATGGTAAAGAAAGGACCTAGCACGGGGGCCATGACAATGTTAGACAGTCACAGCCTGAAGTAGGCAGGCCAGGATTTGAATATCGTCTTGGCTTCTTATTGGTCATTGTATACCTTCTCAAACCTCAGTGCTATCGTCTCTAAGGCAAACATAAGAAACCTCAATGGTGTCATACAGTATGAAAGGAGGGTAAGAGCTTGGCGTCGGGAGACAGGTTATTCAGTCGCTTGTGTTGTTCCCACTGGTTCATTCAGTCAGGAAAACCATGTCAGGGTGTAAAGTTTGAACTGCAATCTACAAGACAAAGATTTTGTAGATCATCCTGTGTGTGTTGAGGAAAACGTCATAGCCTGGGTAGTATAACCACCAGGTGCTGTCATGATGTTCAGGCTTGGTGAGGGCCGTTTTGGTTGGCAGACACAAGAGCGGAAGGAAACCTGCTCTCTCTTCCTTTGCACCCTGAGGGCTGCACACTCATGATCTTCCCCGTATAAACCCCAGTGCCAGACAGCATTGTAGAGCAGGGTCCCAAACGAGAGAACTTCAAGAGGATCCCACACATCAGCCCACAGCAGCCAGGGCTGGAAGGAGCTAGGAGGCTGTTGGAAGCTGAAGGAACAGCGTGGTGTGGGCATAACTGCGAAGAGTCAAAGGCGAGGCCCATCCCAGGGCTGGCAGTGACTCGGGCTGGGACAGTGCTGTCACCAGGCAGCTGTCCCAGCATTTCATAGACGAAACACAGAGCGGCCAAGGAATCAAGGACCCCTTCTCTGTTGACCTTTATGTCACCATGGCTTCATGAAAACTTTCTCTGATAGAGAGTAAAACTGTAATGGAAGTTATTGATAAGCCCAGAAATATATGTTAAATCTATCATTATGCAACTAATTTAAAACATAAGTAAAGAATATCCAAGGGAAGGAGATAGCCATCTTCCTATTTGGAAGCTTGTCCAAGAGGAGTGAAATTAAACCTGGCTGAGGCTCTGGGTTAATATTCAGAAATCAAAAAGGGAAAATGTTTAGCTCACCAGAGAAGTAATATTTTTAACAGGTAGACTGCCTGGCAGTGGGCTGCAATGCCTGGGATGAATTAAGTCTGTAAGTTACTCACCGAGTTCCTTGCCGGGTGTGTGCTAAAGCCAATGACTGTGGACAGAGACGTAGGAAATAAGTCTGTTCCGTGGAGCCGTCAAACCAAAGGGCCAACAGGGACAAAGCTGTCCTTGCAAGGGAGCTGAGGAACACTTGGAACTGTCTACATCTGCAGGAAGCCTCAGCCGCTGTCCTCGGGCATTGGAGCCTAAGACACCTCCCGGCAGGCTAGGCCAGTGTCTGCCACACTCCCAGCTCTCCACCCGGGCAGTTGTAGAGCTGTCCCCTTTTGCTCTTTGCCTCTGCAGACTCCTTCCACTGGAGAATTGTCTCCTGGAAGTCCACAAGAATAAGAAAGTGGTGCGTGGATGGGAGTTTTTCTCCGTGTCTCCACTCCATCTCTTTTCCTTCCTTGTATGAAACCCACCCTCCTTTCTTGAGGCTGTCTTGTTTGTCTTTCTCTGCACACCTGTCACTGTCGTCTGACACACCAGCCCCTTTGGGACCCTCGGAATTTGGAGCCCTGTTAAAGTCTGCTGCTCCTCCAGCAGGGAGCATCGCTCTCCTGCTCTCCCTCCTCCACCCCAGGCCTTTCTCTCTCCCTCTCTTTCTCTCTCTCTCTCTCTCCTAGGCATCTCACACTGCTTCCCTCCCTCCTGCTGACTCAATTGCCCGCTCAGCCCAGCAGGCTGTCAGTGTTCTCCAGACCTCCCTGTCCCCCGAGATTTAGTTAGGGGTCGCGTCTCTGTGCTTGAGTACTGTCCTTGGTTGTGATGTTTTAATATACCATGTTTCTGACTTTCAAGTCGCATTTCCTTTACATTGTGATGACTTTCAAAGCAGGTGCTGCCTTTTCTTGTGTGTGTTTGTAACGGCCCATGGCCTATGACAAAAAGGGTTCAATATCTGCTGGCTGAACGGATACAGGGTCAGGCTGCCCCCACCCCGCACCTACACAGGTAGAACGGGAAGGATAGACAGTGTCCTAGCCAGGCTGGCTGGGTGGGTGGTTCAGGTTCCCTTTGATACTCACCAAATGGATATGTTACTGGTGAGTTAACTCCTGCAGTGTGTGACCCTGCCACTGTGAACCCCGTTTTTCTATGCCCTCGCTTCAGCCGACCCTATCAGCACATCTCAACTTTGTAAACATTCCTTATCCAGTTAAGACCCCCAAATAGGAACATCAAGTCTTAGGTAAAAGAAACGGATGAAGAGTGAACCAGAAAAGTATGGTGTAAGTGGTTAATCTGGGCCACAGTCGTGTTTAGGACAGAAAAGTATGGTGTTATTGGTTAATCTGGAGACGCAGTTGTGTTCTTAGGACCACTGAGGGAAGGGAGGAGAATTAGCATCTGTGGGGCTCTTGCCACTCGCAGACTGTGTTATATCTCAAGCCCCACCATGACAGTAGGGGCAGGTGTTCCTGTGTGCGTTCTCTGGGGGAGGAAGCCAGGCAGGGGCAGGGGAGAGGGCATTGTACAGGATCACACAAGTAGTAACTGGCAAGGCAAAGCAGACCCAGAAGACCAACTTCAGGGCTCTTTGGGTTTTTAAAACGCCTGTGCTATTTCACGTGAACTGTATTTTTGGGTTTTTGTTTGGTTGGTTGGTTTTGGTTTTGTTTTTATTTATTTTTTATTTATTTAAGAAAAAGGTCTCAGTGTAGCTCAGGTCTGTCTCAAACTGACAGTCCTGCCTCAGCCTCTCACATTCTGGATTAGAGCCACCAGCTAAACTGGCTTTTATTATATTATTGTTGAGTCAGAAATGTGGGGAGTTAGCTGGGAAATTAATGTCAAAGTGGTAATTTGAAGGTAGAAGATCACATTATTTAATAACCTTGGCATAGTCCTTGGAACCACTAATAGATTCAATTAGCAACTTAGTATCATAGTTTTTCCAAAAATTAATAGTACCAGAGAGTGATGTTTAAAAAGAAAATTAGGTTCTCACCTGCCAGCCCATTTCAGTGAATTTTTTTTATTAAGAAAATGTTGGCAGTCCTGCTTTTTTGTGTGAAATTCAGCGAAAACAGTTCCTTGCCCAGTAGCCCAGACACAGAGCTCACGTTTGCCTCGGCGCTCTTTGCCTCCCAGCGGTAGGATTCCAGAGCCACTCACTCACCTTAGGTCCTGTGGTAACTCAGTCCTGAGCCTCACAAAAGCTTTTCCCACAGGCTCTCCTCTCAGCGGGGAGGAGGGAAAGTGCACTTCATCCTTGTGCTTGACAACCCTGCATGGGGCCCCGGACATCTAGCAGTAAAGTGCATTGATAGTTTTACTGCACCCTACCCTACGTGGTGTGTGTGTGTGTGTGTGTGTGTGTGTGTGTGTGTGTGTGTGTGTGTGTGTGTAAACTGTCTTACAGTTTTTGATGTTTGGATTTTCAGATATATATGTATGTATTTGCAAAAAAATTACTTTGCCTCTATTGTACTTTTTATTTTTCTTAACTTTGTCTCTTACCTAATAAATCAGTCCTACTTGCTATGGACTGTCCTATGGATTGACTTTCGTCTTGGTTTTTGTTTGCTTATTTTCTGAAGCAGTCTTGTGTGACTCAGGTTGGCCTCAAATTCACTGTGTAGCCAGGGATAACGTTGATTTCTATCCTTCTGCCTCTGCCTCCCATGTTATGATATTTGAACTGAGACTATTATGCTCAGAAAGTTTTAGAAGCGTGTCCACGTTGTGCCTCCCCAGTATAGAACTGGTTCCCGTACTGTTCCGTCGCTACCACAGATCTGTCTTGTTCGTATGTTTTGAGTTACCCGACCTACATCCTCTGAACTTTTGAACATCTGAATCTTACCCTAACAAAATTATCAAGAGATTTTAGGAAACCACAATCAGTGAAAAATAAAAACTCCGACTCCCCAATGAGGTGAGTGGGATGTTCTCTAGTGCTCCCCACCCCCACCCCCCACACCTAAACGAGCCACTGGGTAATTGGATAATTGGACCACAGCCCGCCATGCTTCCCGGCACATGGCAGAGGCGTGGAGACGCAAGGTGCTGGATAGAGTCACACGGATGTTCTCACCTGGCCGTTCTGCATCTGAACGCTATCTGTCAGCAGCTGCTCAGGCCTGGCCTCGTGGTGAGAGAGGCACAGATGGAATCTCACCTGCCTGCATTATCTCACAGTGCGTGGGTCAGAAGTCTGGTTCAGCTGGCTTGTCTGCTCAGGGTCTCTCAGGGCCAAAACCAAGGTGTTCGACCGGCTTGCTCTTGCGGGATGCTCTTGGGAATTACCCACTTGTGACTTGTTTAAATTGTTGGCAAAGTTCATCTCCCTTCAGCTGCAGGTCCAAGGTTACCATTTTCTTGCTGGCTGTCGGCCGGGGACCATCTTTTTTCTCACGTGACTTCTCATCTTCTGGCCAGAAATGTCCCATCAGGCCCTTCTCTCACCTCCAATTTCCTGACTTTCTCTTTTCCTGGCCCCCACCGGGGGGGGGGGGGATGTTTCTGAAGGTTTGTGATTAGATTAGACCCAATGATAGCTTCCATTTGCGGTAAACATAAAGTAACACTGGAGAATAAAGGAGATAGGACCATTTTAAAATTATGCCTGCTATCGTCCACTTCAAACTCAAATAACGAAGGAAGTTATGCTTCCCTTATGTATTTATGTAACTGTCATTCCCTTGATGGGTACTCTCTTTCTGGGGAGTATTTATGACGGTCATTTTATGATCATCCCCTTTCCGGCCTTCCATTCAGGACGGCTAGCCTCTCGTGGGGGTATCCCCCACTGGTCCTAAGTGATGCCCTCTGGTAGCGGGGGAACCGTTAAAGAGAGTGGATTCTTGCAGAACATCACTGAGGGCTAGTTCTTGAAGAAGATGACGGGACACCAAGTCTTCCTCTTCCTGCCCTTGTTTATACCACACTTCCGTCATAATGTGTTACCTCGCCAGAGGCCCAAGGCAGAAGAGCCCAGACCAGAACCTCCAAAACCATGAGCCAAAACAGCTCCTCTTTCTGTATATATTAATTGCCTCAGGAATTTCACTATACTGAAAGGAAGCTGGCCAATACAAGTGTATATCCAATGAGTTGGTTTTTCTTAATGAGTTGTTAGATCAAACAATGACTCATTATTCCAAAACAAACCAGGAGAGCAGTGACAGTGTTCTGCTGGTCCGGGTGTTCCTGAAGCTCTGTTTATTTAGGGTCAATCAGAGACTAAACAGTGGGCACGCGGAAAGTCATTGAACTTCTGCGAAACAACTCGAAAGGCATAAAGTAGCTGTATCATAATGAAATTAACCTTTCTTAGAGGAGAAAATGTATTAATAAAAGAAAAGTGTATTCCAGAGAACCACTATTGCCTTTAAAGCACTTGATTACCAGATTCTCTTAAAAACAAAACTGGAGGAGGTTTGAAAATGAAAAGAACAATAAAGATGCCATGGAATTAATGATGTAAATATGTCTGAGTAGAAACACAACTGTTGGGAATCAAGAGAGGGAAACATTGCTTTGATGAGAACTGGTGGTCTCCTCTGTAAGCGCTGCTGCTAAATGAGGAGCAAGCGGAGAGAATCTTTCCTCACCAGCATGTAAATATTTAAAATATTTAAATATTCAAATGGCAGCCTCCCACACCTGCTCCTGGGGAGATGGCGGGCAGTGCCCTTAGCTTCTTAAACTCACACCACCGATCCTGTGTGGTTGTTTTGGTGATTAACGGAACTGCACATGGAAACCCTCAGGCTACATGCGACAGGTTGGGAATGAATCGAGATGTCTGTAAGCATCGCTACTCAGGTGGTTAAGAACCAAAATGGCAGGGCTCACAAACTTGGGATGCAAATTCAAACCCTACAGTTTAACTCTGTCTCTGAATCTCAAATTACCTCCAATTCCCCTGCTACATATGTGTGTGTTCATAAGCATCTATGCATGCACATATTCCTGCCTTCATTACCATCACCACACACAGACTGCTCAATAGTTACCAGATTGAGTAATTGCTATTAATGATCAGGTATGGTATTTGTGGCTACTAGATCATATAGAAAGTGCTGCTGCTCCTCTGTGCCTAAATTTACAATAAATTAATTTGTATACGTGCATGTGCGTGCATGAAATGCCAGAGATTGATGTCTGGTGTCTCCTTTCCTCTCCTGTTTACTTTTTAAAGCAGCTTCTCCCAGGCCTGAAGCTCACCAATTCAGTTTGACTGGCCGGCCAGCAAGCCCCAGAAACCTGCCTGCCTCTGCTTCCCCAGCTCAGGGAATACATGTGCATCCCACCGTGCCCAGGCTTCTGCATGGGTGCTGAGGTCAAACTCAATCCTTGGGCTTGTGTGGCAAACTCTCCACCAGCTGAACCATCTCTCCAGGCCTGAGTTCATTTGTTCTTCCAGTGAAACTCTGAAATTTAGAGTCATCTGTTTGCCGATAGGGGCCAGGGTCTTGCTGTACTTGGGTTAGGGGCTAGAGCCACCACTCTGCTTCGGAAGGGATCCCTGAATTTATGATAATATTTTCATTTTTCTATACATTCTATATTTCTTCCTTTGGATGATCCCCATTAAGTATAGGATAGTGTTTATTGAGATCAACAAGATCTGTTGTAACTGGATTAGATAGAAGTGGTGTTGAACAGGGCTCCTAACTGGAAGGTATTAAGATTAACCAGTGGGGTCTTAGGTGTTCAGCGAGGCAGCTCATGGAAATGCAGGTGGGCCAGAGGAAGCACAGTGACAAACAAGCACTCAAAATAAAAAATGCTCACTACTAGTCAGCAGAGACACTGCCGCACGGTCTCTTGGGTAGGTTATTTATTTAGGGCTGGGGACTGAGCCTAGGACCTTGCGCATGCTAGGGAAGTACCCTGCACTTTGCACTGGCTTCTCCCAGCCCCAGAATTGCTAAAAGTCTTCACACTGACAGTGTCAGCTGCAGACAGTGAGCAAAGCCACCCAAGCAATAATGCTCTTACGCAGAGAATGTAACATTGTTGACTTCTTTCAGAAACTTGGGTATCTTTAAAAGGAATTTAACCCTATATCTGCCCTTGGAATAGCAATTCCACTCCCAGATACTGTTACAAGGAAGACAAAACTGTAAATCCAACCGAAAACTGTATCCAAATATTTAAAGCACTTTTTAAAAATAATTTATTTAACTTTATTTTATGTGCATTGGTATAAAGGTATTCTATCCCCTGGAACTGGAGTTACAGACAGTTGTGAGCTGCCATGTGGGTGCTGGGAATTGAATCCAGGTCCTCTGGAAGAACTGCCAGTGCTCTTAACCCACTGAGCCATCTCTCCAGCCCCCTTAAAGCACTTACTTAATATGCAAAACAGAGAGACAACTAAGTAGCCACCAGCTGGTGTAGAGAAGGAAGCAGTTGGGGGCACAGCCATCCAGTCGATCGCTGGAAACTGAAAACATAAACTCCTCCCACGGACAACAGCCTGTGTGGATCTCAGTCATAATGAGAGAGGTGAACACTAAAGGCTGCATTTACTACTACTATTATTATTCCCTGGGACTGTCCTGCAACATTCTGGAAAATGGTTTCTGTTACAATCTAATGCAATTTTGATCTAATATGCAGTTCCAAATGCTGACAGATTGCATCAACAAGAGGCAGGAATGCTGAGTTAGATCTGATTGGGTCAGAGATCAAGGTAGAACAGGTCATGAGTGAAATTGGGGTGTGCCGTCTGTCAGCACTGGGGACAGAGTAAAGGCTGGGCCCGCTGGACTGCGTTGGCAGTCACACCCGTGGATTCTGCATGGTTCTAGCTACCCTTTATTAGTGCACGGCCTTCCTTTGAAGGGGATTAATTAAACTGCTTACAGCTGCTCCCACGTGTGTGCTTTGCTTGTCCACTCCATGTTAATTGCTGGGCCTCATAAGTTGGCTGCCTGCCAGTGATGGAGACTCGGCTTGTTGTGGGGTCCTCTGGCCATGTCATAGCTGTGGCCATCTTAAGATCAGAGCAGCTCTGATTAACCCACAGGAGACATATAGGGTCCACAGGCACCCCTCAGAGAGTGGGGGAGGGCTTATGAGGTTGCACAGGGCTAGGTCACTAGGCGCACTTGAGGTCCTCCCCTCTCTAAGGATGGAAAAATAGCAAAGCATTGCGGTGCCAAGAAACAAGCCTGCAGTTAGAACCCAGAGGCTTGGCCTCACCCTGCCCTGGGGTCTGCTGGGACCTCTCCTCCCTCGGGGTGACGGAAGCAGGTGGGGAGGTGTTTTCAGTACCGTTGGGCTCTCATATTAATCCGTGTTCTGAGGGCCGTTGACCGTGTGTGTGCCTCGGAGAGTGTCTGGAGCTCTGTGGAGCTGTTAAACTGGATGCTGAGGCTTCAGAACTCGGGGTGGCAGGCCTAGCCATGTCCAGTGTTTACATTACAGCCCATCTATCCTGTACAAGACTGGCATGTGTTTATAGATGGGCTTGGGAAAGTATTTAGGTTGTTCTTGCGACCAGAGGCTCATAATCAAGTTTTTATGCTTTTCCTTGGAGATGTATGTTGTCAAGACTCACTCTAAGAAACAGTGTGGTTGCTCATGCCAAGAACTCTCAAAGTAGCCTTTCCACATCTCTGAATGAGTCGTGGTTTCTTCGAGAAAGGCAGTTTTGGACATGGTAGTGCCTTTTTTTAAAGCTCATAATCGAGCTCTTTTCAAGTCAGTGGGACCCTAGTTTTTCATCCTGAGTTGAAATATTAGGAACCAATCCTGCAGAGATTTTTAACTACATGAGCCAGAACTCTGAAGCTAAGTCTTTGATGCATATGTACATTTTTAATTTCTCCCTTTTCAGTTCCTGCAGACCAGTTCTCTTTGTAGTCATGTTCACTGTAATCCCATCACGAAAGTGTTGATGTCTTAGTAACCTTTATTGAAGCCACATATTAATCCACATTCCCTCACGGTAACAGACGGTTTGTATCAAACATCATGCAGCTCTGTTCAGACTCCATATGGAACTAATAAGCCACGCAATAAGTGGCCTTGTGTGGATGAGTGTACTTTGGGGTATGTGTGTGTGTGTGTGTGTGTGTGTGTGTGTGTGTGTGTACACACAAGTTGTCTAAAGTGAACGTCTCTTCTACCAAAACCTAAATGACAAAATGGTTCCTAAACCCCCAGAGTCTTTCTTGACCTCGGAAAATTGTGTTTAAAAATTAAAACTCAAATTGAGCGCTTGGATGTGAAAACCGACGTCTCCACTCAGCTGGACACTCACTGATAGAGACTCTGTCTTCCAAGTCCGTCTCTGGACCTGCTGCTGAGGCTGCCCTCACCACGCTATGCAAACCAGTTCACCCCAAGCCCCATGAGCTCTAACATCGAGGTCAACTGCCTCACTTGGTAAAACTCACAGTCACCGGATGGGCCTTGGGATGAGACAGCGTACTTTATTTGGGGAGAAGAAAATGGTTCCTGGAATTTGGCACTGCTGTAGTTGGTGTTGCGGTCCAAATGTACCCTTTGCTCCAGTTTCTGGTGCTCCTAGACAGTGCTGTATTAATTCACCCAGAGAGACCGCACCATTGCTGTCTACTTCCCATCTACTTTATTATCTGCATGCGCCTTTTTATCCTCATTGCCCACCACTGAATTGCAGAGCAATTTAATTGGTTCTGTGGAGCGTCCTAGACCAATCCAAGGAAATTGAACTTCAGATTAATTGAAACCAAAATTTCATATATGAACTGCCTAGCCTCTGGGTGCTGGTACAGGAAGAAGCTGCTGCAAAAGGTGTTTATTTCAGAGCTGAATTTGAGGTGGTTAGACCCAAAGCAATATTTTATTTTTTGGCCTGGATCCCTTGTCCTTCCCCTCCCCAGTAGGAAGAGAGGTGGAAGTATCTGGGTGCAGGGGGCGATGGCGGTCAGTGATGGTGGCCTTTGGTGGAGCTGGGGCAAGGAGAGGAAACAGGAATGGAGCGTTTTGGTGGCTTGACCTCCTGATCTCGCCCTTGAACTGCTGGTTCTCCTGCCTGTGCCTCTCCAGTGCCTACCCTGTAAGGCAGGCTCCATCCTCCGTAATCAGATTGTGTGTAATCAGGGTTCTCTAGGTCCTCTCTCTCCCTACACACACACACACACACACACACACACACACACACACACACACACACACGGAATTTATTAGATTGGCTTTACAGGCTGTGGTCCTGCTAGTTCAGCAATGGCTCCCTCCCAACAGAATCTAAGAATTGAATAGCTGTTTGGCCCAAGAGACTGGATGTCTCAGATGGGCTTCAGTATATGTCAGAAGGCTCTAATACCATAGAAGAAATGAATTTATCAGCGATAGTGAGGTGGAGCCCAGATTTAAGGTGGATCTTCCAGCTTCAAATGCTCCAAGCAAGAAAAATCCCTTACAGGTGTAGCCAACAGCTCGGGTTTTAGTACCAGATAAAGTAGACACCCAAGAACTGTCCATGCTCATCAGTCTCCATGGCAGGCCAGAAGGATGCTGTTGGTCCTCTTGGTTCCATAACTTGCTAGAGGGCTTACATGGTAAGGAGGGTTCTGTCTAAGTGTGTGGTTCCAAAGACGGCTCGCCCAATGGGCACCAGGTGTGCTGATGAGTGAGCGGCTGAACCAGACATCCGGAGCTTAGTAAGCCCAGGTCTTTCTCCGTGCCTGTCTTTCCAACTTTGCCCTTTTCTCTTTCCTTTCCTTTCCTCTCATGTTTTGACAGTACCTTACCAGGGTGACTTGTTAAAGAACATGAAATTTTAAAAGCTTGGAAATGTTTGACCAGCTCGACCCGGGAGGAAGTTTGCACAGAGCCACAGAGCCACGCTGGAGCTGTCTCTCGGGGGCCTGACCCCCCACATCACGTGTCAGTCGTCCCATTCCCATGTTATTATCATGAAGCTATTAACACCTGTGCTTTCACCACTGCCTCTCCAGTCAGAGTCAAAATTAGCATTTAAAATACGAGCTTAATACTTAAGATTTTGCCCTTTGATGGGAAGTAACGCATTTCTTCCTTTGCCAATTCCCTTCTAATTAGTTAAGTAATAAGCTATTACTGAGCCAGCTTTAAGCCCAGCCTAGTGGTAGGTGCAGTGGTGATCAAACAGAAAGAATGTGCCTGCATATTAATGATAGTAAGACTGTTTGCTTGAGTACTTGCCTGGGCCGGACACTGGCTTTGACCCACTGCATGCTTTGAGGCAAGAAACATCCCCACTTTATACAGAAGAAAACTGAAACTCCAATAAGTGAACTGGCTGACCAGAAAACACACCTGGGGGTCTGGGGAATGGACTCAATGGATGGACGTGGTGTGCTTAGTCAGATGGGGAAAGAGTTAATTAAGGTTTCTTCACAGTGTGAGTATGTATTGATAGGTACACTCACAAATTCAGCAAGCAGGAAAAAAATGGCAGCTTATTTATTTCAAACAAGCAACGAGAAAGGAACTGAGCATTATTTGTGGAAGCATAGTAAGTTCAGCATGTAGCTTTGGAGCCTGTCCTGGATATCAGTCTGTAGATCAGGCTGGCCTCAAACTCACAGAGATCCATGTGCCTCTGCCTCCCGAGCGCTGGGATTAAAGGTGTGCACCACCACCACCCGCTCAACATTTGATTTAAGAACAGTGGGATGCTGAAATCAAGTGTGGTGGCAATGCCTATAATCAAACACATGGGAGGTGGGAGCAGGAAATTCGGGGATTCAAGGCCAGCCTTGACTACATAGCATGTTTCAGGCCAACCTGGGCTACATAAGACCTTGTTTCCAAAAATAATGAAAATGATACTGACTGTACTGAAGACAGTAAGAGGAAAGCATGTGGGGTGGATGGAGAGTTGAGTTCCCGATGCAGTGGGTAAGATTGTGTGAACGAGAAGTGGCTGGGTTCTCATCGCCCACAGATGGAGCATGGTGGGTGCTGCTGAAGATGCGGTTTAGGAAGGAGCAGCTGGAAGCAGTTGTTCCCAGAGAGCAGGCGCTGGTATTGGCTCATGGCAAACTTGTGGTGCTTCAGGTTTCCAAGGCCGTTCCCTGGAGAGCAGGCGTTGGTATTGGCTCATGGTGACTGTGGTGCTTTAGGTTTCTGAGGTCCTCCCAGCATTTTATTATTAAACCCTGAATTTAAACAGAAACTGTAAACAGAGACTGCACTTTTGTCTTCCGGCCACCCGGACCCGAATAATCACACAGAGACTGTATCAATTACAACACTGGTTGGCCAGTGGCTCGGGTGTATTCCTAGCCAGCTCTTACATCTCAAGTTAACCCATTTCTATTAATCTATGTATCCCAATGAGGCTGTGGCTTACCGGCGATGCTCTGGCATCTTTCTCCTTCAGTGACTACTTGGCGTCTCCCTGACTCCACCTTCTTCCCTCCTACTTGGATTTTCTGCTGTGCTATATTCTGCCCTGCCATAGCCCAAAGCAGCTTCTTTATTAACCAATGGTAATAAAAACATATTCACAGCATTATGAGGGGAATCCCCATCAGAAATACATATGATAGGAACATTTTTTTTCTTGAGACAGGGTCTCATGTACCCCAGGCTAATCCTAAACTCTATATATAGCCCAAGATGACCCTCAGCTTCTTTCTGGTCCTCCTGCATCAGCCTCCTGAGCGCTGGAATCACAGGCCTCTGCCTCCACACCCAGTTTATGTGGTGCTGGGAACGAACCCAAGGCTTTGCTTATGCAAGGAGAGCCCTCAGCTGTCAGAACCACAGCACAAACAATCTCCTTTAGTTCTCTCTGCTGAGAACTGAGCACGAGCGTGGCGGGTGGAACCCAGAGCTGTAATCAGAAGGCCGTGCGGAGCAGCTGAGAGGCCAGGTGCCTTTGTCAGCCTCGGTTTCTTCATTTACAGGGCTGGGAAAGCAGTCCAGTCTTCTCCCCAAGCCCTGCTAGCTCACAGTCCAGTCTTCTCCCCAAGCCCTGCTAGCTCACAGTCCAGTCTTCTCCCCAAACCCTGCTAGCTCACAGTCCAGTCTTCTCCCCAAACCCTGCTAGCTCACAGTCCAGTCTTCTCCCCAAACCCTGCTATCTCACTCGGTAGTGCAACAGAACAAATGGTTAAGGCCTCACTGGAGGCTCATAGTCTCTCTCTCTCTCTCTCTCTCTCTCTCTCTCTCTCTCTCTCTCTCTCTCTCTCTCTCTTGAAATCATACCTTACAGAGAAACTTTCACTGTGGTCTCAAACAACTCAACCCCTGCCTTCCATTGTGAAGGCAGCTGACTGTGTGCTGGCCCAGAGACATAGTTTCCTGCTAGTCCACATGGACTTTTTTTTTAATATTTAATATTTTTCAGTATGAATCACAGGTGAAATTTTTATGCCATGTGTAAACAATTTCACTTTTTATTGAAACAATGAATTCAGGAATGTCATATTGGGATATCAGCCATTTTGCTTTTATCAATGTATGGAAAAAATGCTTTTATATTAATATAAGGAATGATGTCATTTAATATGGAGTAGATCTTATAATTCAAGGCTGGCAAATCTCAGGAGGTGATTTGGGTCACCAAACTAAGTTTGAAAGGGAGAGAATATTTTCCTGTGGCCTCTCAAGAGCTGTTACCAATTTTCTCCCCAGCCGTCAGAGCGGATGGAACAGAAAGGCTTGTGAAAAACAGGCCCAGACTAGTGTTGTCTGCCCTGATGAACCTGTGGTCTGGAGAAATTTACCACTAGCTTAAATAATAGCTAAGGCACCTTCCAGCTCTCACACCGTAGGCGTCTGCCTCCCGACTTGACGTGTGTTCATTCAGAACATCCTAGAAGCTCACCTGTGTTTTGTGATTCTCCCTTTATCGTCTCAGTCCCAGAGAGTAAACTCCGAAAAATCAAATGAGTGCTAGATGCTTGTGTGTTCAATTAATCTTTTTGGTAACAAAGTCTTACTTAACTCTTAAATTCACTTTATTTTTCATTCTTTTATCTTTGGATAAAACTAAGGATAAAACTCAGCAGCCCCCCCCATTCACACACAAGACACAGTGAATGCTGTAGAGAAACCCAGAGCCCCTGTGAAAATGACATAAGTACATATGATTTAAAATCTCTGAGGGGCAGGAGAGGGGCTCAGTGGGAAGAGTATGGAGTGCCCTAGCAGAGACCAGGGTTGGATTCCCAGCACCGCGTCTGGTGGCTCCCTAACCACTCCAGCTCCAAAGGACCCTAGCGCCTCTCCTAGCTTCCTTGGGCATATACTTATGCACGCAAACATACACACAGACACACCACATATACACAGAGCTGCAGGCAGTTCTGTGCAAACACACACAGGCATACCACATATACACAGAACTGCAGGTTCTGTGCAAACATACACAGAGACTCACCACATATACACAGAGCTGCAGGTTCTGTGCTTAGCAGCGCTTACTGCTCTCACAGAAGACCCAGGTTCAGTTTCTGGTGCCTCCATGGTGGCCCACAACCTCCTATAACTCCAGTTCCAAAAGATCCTACGCGCTCTTCTGGCCTCTGGGCTCTGGGCCATGTGTGGTGCACACACATAGGCAACACAGTCATACACATAAAATAAAAAAAAGTGAATCTCTTCTAGCTTAAATACTCCTGGTGAGGTGTGTGAATGGCGTTAGGAAAACTCACAGACCGGGAATTGAAAAGACCAGACCAAGACTCAGGTTGGCCACGTGTTCAAGTTGAAGGTGCACGTGAAGAACCATGCTGTCCCTCTGTGCAGCTGAGACGGCCGTGGTACACTTAAATTAAATGCTGTTCTCCTCCTGTTGCAGCTGAGATACCAGCATGGCCTGGGGACTCCAGACTTGAGGCAAACCCTTCCTAACCTGAAAAACTTCATGGAGCACGGACTCATGGTCAGGTGGTGAGTATCTCTGTCTGACGCCCACATGGCTCTGCGCCCGCCTGCTGAGCTTTCTTCTGCAGTGAGACACCTGAGGAAGAGAACAGGCAGCCGTGTCCGCTTGTAACCTAAGCTCCACTCTGGCTCAGGCAGCAGAGCACCCTCTGGGGGAGAGGCAAAGCAATAAGGGAAGTCAGCTGGGATTAATGAGGCCTTCAGAGGAGCATCAGGACCAGTGGCTAGAATTAGAATCTGAGCCCAAGGATGCTACTAAAATGTGCCTTTGTCACTGCGTGCTGGCCCACGAGGGCAGGCTGTCGCATAAAGTCTCAGCATTAAAGTGGCCTGAGTCAATGGAAACTGGGCTCGTGCGTTTGGGGATCCTGAAGCTTGTGTCCTGGAACAGCAGGTGATACCTGACCAGATCCTGTCAGTGGAACTCAGGCCCCAAGGTGACACTGGCTGGTCTCCTGGAAGGAACTCTGGCTGAACCAGATGTTCTTGTACAGTGCGTAGATTTAGAGTCTGGCATCTCTGAAACTTGATTTCCTCATTGTTGGCCCTCGCCCACTCATCTCACCGGTTTGCTGCGAGGATGGCATAAGGCGTGAGATGGAAAGCGTAATACTGACTTCATCTCTCCTGGGCAGTGAAGATGGGCCTTGAGGGTAACGGAGAATAGCATCTCTGGCTGATCTCTGGCCTTTGTTCTTGTCCCATGTTTCAGACATCTTTTCTTTTTTTGGTTTTTTGAAACAGAATTTCTCTGTAGCTTTGTGGGTTTTTTTTTTTTGTAACTTTGTAACTTTGTAACCCTAACCCATAACCATAACCCTAACTAGCTCTTGTAGACCAGGCTGGCCTCGAACTCACAGAGATCCACCTGCCTCTGTCTCCCAAGTGCTGGGATTAAAGGTGTGTGCCACCACTGCCTGGCTAGACTTCTTTCTTTAAGAGGAAGTCATCTTGGACAAGTGCTCAGCTGATGAAAGAATTCTACTCCGAATATGAAAATGGCCATCAAAGCTTGATGCTGACCCCAGTGCCCAAATACGGGGAAAGGATCAAGGTTTAATCAATACAATACAATAGCAATACCTGTGGTGACAAAAGTGCCTGCACATGTCTGTGTGTCCCTGCCTCCTCAGGAGGGTCGTGTGGTGCTCCATCTCTGCCTGCACATGTCTGTGTGTCCCTGCCTCCTCAAGGGGGTCGTGTGGTGCTCCATCTCTGCCTGCACATGTCTGTGTGTCCCTGCCTCCTCAGGAGGGTCGTGTGGTGCTCCATCTCTGCCTTCAGGACATATAATTGAGGTGATACCTAACCCAAGTGTTGGTCACCTACAACAGCAGGGAAAGAGGCAGCCACAGCCCTACCTGATTCTTCACCAGAAGTGTCAGCTCCTTCCTAACCTGGATCCCTTACAGCAGGGGCTCTTCCTGCTATAGCCCCACCACTCCTGGGTTCCCAGCCGTCCGCTTCCACACTGCCTGTTCTGCCTCACTGTTTCACTTCTCTCCAGAGACCCATACCTCCTCCTTAATTATTATGAGATGTAATTGCTGTGCATCTGCTTGTGGCTCGAGGATGCACAAGAAACGGCACCCTCTTCTCCCTCGACATTTGGAACCATTTGAGAGAGAGGATACAAGAGACAGGCTAATGCAATCAGAATGTCAGTTTTATTACTGATAAAGCCTCTTGGAAAAAGTGGCTTTAGATCTGTAATAAAAAGGGTTTGCAAAGACATCATTCAAACTTAAGCTTACCCTGAGCATTGGATCTGAAGAGCTGCAGCTCTCCTACAGGGGAGGCCCTTAGCACACTGCAAAGAGCCGTCAGCTTACTCCCCGGCAGGACCCAGGGAATGCTGAGCCACGATTACGCGGATTCTGATCCTAAATCACCCACAGACGGATTCTACAGTGAGAGAGTGTGAGTGAGGGGACCGTACAACACCAGGCCCAACTCAGAATCTTGACGTAGAATTTTGATTGAGTCCTGTAGTTGCTTAATAATACTGAGCCTTATTAATTGTAAAGATGGTATCTCATGCCGGTGTGAAGGCTCACGCCTGTAATCCCAGTTCTCGAGAGATGGCGGCAGGCCAGGATTTAGTTCAAAGTTGTCGTTAGTGAGTTTGAGGCCAGCCCGAATAAATGAAATGCTATCTTAAATGCTATTTTTTAAAAAAGACAAATTTTTGCTCAAAACAAAGAAGAAAGGAAAAGAAGAAAACCTCCTTGTCTGACTTCAGTTGTCACATAGTAGACGTGATGAGGTCGTTACAACCTCACAGAATAGAATGGTGACCTTTCTCTCCCCTTCAGTTCACATGGGATAGGGCTCATCCATGTTTCAACCATCTGACAGAAATAAGCAAGAGCCCGGTGGGTTCTGTTCACTGAGTACCAGTTTGATGTCTCTAACGATTGCGGGACTGTTTTTACCGTGTTGATGTTCAGTTCCTCCTAAACTCTGTCTGACTCCATCTTCTATCTTTGCACCAACCTTCCCTGTATCCAGCGAGGGGCCTGCCGAGCTCTGTCCCGCAGGTCACTGTCCTGGGTTAACCTGTTGGGCATACACGCGGCCCCCGACTTTGCTGTGACCCCTGCCTTCCTGGCAGGAGTGCATCCCTTTCTCTCCCAGCTTCCCTCCGTCAGATGCCCCAGCTCCTCTGCCTGACGTGTCTTGCTGATGGCCCTGGTTGTCCCATTTATTTCCATCCTGTGCAGAATGCACCATCCCTGCTCCTCAAAAGGAACCGTTTTCATAACCACAACAGTTTCACTGTGGAGAACAGACCACTCGGCTACAGTGCACATCCATTTTAAGACCAGAAGATACTAGACGATAAGAGAGTTGGTGCCTTTTTATTGTTGTTGTTCTTTTTTAGACAGGATCTCTCTGGGTAGCCCTGGCTGTCCTGGAATTTACTCTGCAGACCACGCAGGCCTCGAACTCAGAGATCCACCTGCTCTGCCTCCCCAGTGCTGGGATTAAAGGCGTGCGCCACCGTTGCCCAGCTTCAGAGCTCATGCTTTTAAGGAAAAGAATACACTAGAAACAAAAGCTGGAAGAAATCTTTATCACCATCCCAGCATAGAAGCAGATCACTGAGCTCAGAGCCAGCCTGGTCTGCAGAGAAACTCTGTCTCAGAAAACAGAGGGGGAGGGGAAGAGGGAGCGGGCAAACTTCGGGCCTTCTGGGATACCTGCAGGCCATCTACCTGAAATATTTATGTCAGTCCCTCCTCTTGCTGCTTGGCCGTCCTTCCCCGCTTGCAATACTGTCTTTTTAGTGGCTCTCAGTTCTGAGACAGAGAAATTAAATGACTGTGCGAGCCATGTGCCGGCCCCTGAACCTAGAGCAGTAAAGGACGTGGTGCCCGTTGGGCCTGCCAGGCCAGCGCGTTAGCATGGTAACGGCCACTCTCTGGTTCCCTCATGAAGAATGCGCCGCCACTATTCTCAAAAAGTGAATGCTTCCTCGGGGTTCCAAGTCCAGACCACCACAGGAGGCCAGGCTCTGCAAACCTAAACAAAGCCAGAACCAGCTGGTTCAGCCTCTGTAGACTGGGGGCTCCCCCACCGACCCCCAGCTCATGCTCCTCGGGGCAAAGGCCAAACAAACTCAGCCCCATCGGGGAGTCCTAGGGGAGACTGGGCATCGTTTAGGAGAGGAAACATCCCCGGGGAAGCGTCCAAGTTACAAGGCAGCTTGTTTTGTTTGTGAGGAAAGGGCGGTGATGAAGGCTTTCTTACTGAGGTGACTTTTCCCTGTCTATTACAGAATTCTGAACTGTTACGTGTTAGTGTTTGGGACTGCCCGACCAGTTCTGACGTGAGCCCTTTCATCCTCACGCACACAGCTGCACGGACATGGTTCTCACTGGGTTTGGACTCCCAAATACTCTGGTTAAAGTCACTGGTGCCGTAGATACCATCCGTGTTTCCTTTCAACTCCTTTTCTACTGACTCCGAAGTGGTCCAGGACTCAAGTTGATGGACACAGTCAGCACTGCCTCGAGGGCTGAGTTTGGTCAGGGAGGAATGTGCCCACCAGCTGCTGGTGGCTTACCCAGCACTGAGCTGCAGAGATGCCTGCGGTCAGGGCCCTGTATATATATTTCCCTGGCCCTCCACCCGTCTCAGCCAACATAACACACACCACACATGTCTGCCCACACCGGTTCACTTTAACCAGCTCCTGCCACCCAGAACAGCCCACCCCTGCCCTGTCCAGATGCTCCAGCAGATGGAGGTGGCGCTCCACGGGGCATGGCCGATGTGGGGCAAGGGTCACCAAATCTCATCCAGAGGGCTTGTGAGCAGTATGGCGCTGGTGTCTGCATCCGTCTTGCCTGTGGGTCAGCCTGGCACAAAGCGGTAAATGTAAGGCCACATCTGTCCTCTTCATGGGACCTACACCCACAGCTGCGTTCTCGCCACGTACTAATCAAGGTGATGAAACAGGAACAGAAAATAAAGAGTCAAAAATAAAGGTGTAAGATGCTCTAAGGAAGGGACTAAGTTGCCTGACCTGGCAGGAACTCCTTCACTGGCTGCTCTGAGGATCATGGACCTTCCGTGGGGAGCTGGCATTTCTAGGCCTAGAAGGACTAGGGTATGGGAGGCATGGTCTAAGCCACTGTAATGCAGTTCAGCTGGAAGAGCTTCGGGTTTTCCTGAGCATGTACTAAATACCTCTGCCTTCAGTCTCTGAACAAGACTGGGGGTGGCAGAACCCGGCTGATGCTGGTACCGTCGGGATTTCAGCACAGATGCGCCTAGCCTGCCGCCTGACTTAGCGGTTATCGTCATGGCCGCTGTTTTTAAGGGCTATTCATTCTTTGCTGTAGGTGTTTTGTTTTTCCTAAAGTCCATGTTCATCTTACAAACAGGTGGCATGTAGTTCTTGTGTTAATGGCTTACTCTCTTGAACACCAGTGCTATAGAAGTATTCACTATCTCCCTCTCACGTTCTCCAGGCCTCTCCAAGGCCTTTCTGTAGGCTCGAGAGATGCACCCCACAATGTTTGCCCACACTCATTTCTATCTTCTTACTGACTTTTTAAAACCCTTTTACCTGAAAAATCTTTCTGTGCGTATTTATGCCTGCAACAGCCCTAGGAGAGAATGAGGACAAGAATAAGATCACTTACTCCACAACCCGGAGAACAGAGACTCAGAAACACGAGTGACTTGTCAGGGTCACATGACAGCCAGTGATGACACAGAGCAGTTCTTGTCATGTACCACGATGCCCCATGCTTGCTAGTGTCTGCTCTGTGCTTCCCCCACCCTCTCCAGCCCCCGACACCGTGTCACCATTGTTTGGACACCCGTTAGCTTCCCGAGAGTATCTCCCTAAAGGATACACCCCACCAGGAGCCAATCCAGAGTCTCTTCTAGAAAGATACAGGGCAAAGCAGGCATTGTGGGTGGAAGCTGACCCAGGCACCTCGTAAAGCTTTGCCAAAACTGTGGGAATTCTAACCCCGAAATCCAAGCATCCAGTCCTGTTCTGTAGTTAGGAAGCAGGAGGAGGCGCAGGGTGCGGACTCAGCTGCACTCACCTGTAGCCTTCATCTCGTGAGCGCTGTGCTTCTTTAGACAGAAATGTGGTCTCAGCCGTCTGTCCTGCTTTATTCAAGGAAATTCTTACTCTAAATTTAATTTTTCCTGCTCATAAAGCGTAAGTTCTCTGTCGTCTCCATGCAACACAATGTGATACAACGGAGAGGACACAGCTCAAGGGTCAGAAAATGCGGGTGTCAGTTTCTGCTGTATCACTTTATTTTTTTTAATATTTATTTATTTATTATGTATACAATGTTCTGTCTGTGTGTATGCCTGCAGGCCAGAAGAGGGCACCAGACCTCATTACAGATGGTTGTGAGCCACCATGTGGTTGCTGGGAATTGAACTCAGGACCTTTGGAAGAGCAGGCAATGCTCTTAACCACTGAGCCATCTCTCCAGCCCTGCTGTATCACTTTAATTTCATAAACATTTTTAAGAACGAGTTATTTCTAATGGCATTAATAGCACCAGCCCTGCTTCCCCAGCATAGGTGTGTGGAGCCAATGAACTATGTCTACCAAAGGGGTTATAAGCCAAAAAGAACTATAGAAAACAGTAAGTCGGGCTAGAGAGATGGCTTAGCAGTTAAGAGCACTCGTTTCTGTATCAGGGGATCCAAGTTCGGTTCCCCGCACCCACACTGGGCAGCTCACAACGGCCTGTCGGCTCCAGCTCCAGGAGACTGGCACCCTCCTTTGGCTGTAGGTGCTTCACTCACTCACAAACACATAAATAAAGTCTTAGGAATGGAGTGGCTAAGCAGTGGTGGTGCACACCTTTAATCCCAGCACCTGGGAGGCAAAGGCAGGTGGATCTCTGTGAATTTGAGGCCACTCTGAACTGCAAAGCAATCCCAGGACAGTCAGGGCTACATAGAGAAACCTGTCTGGAAGAAAACAAAACAAAAGAAGCAACAATGGAGTAAGTAGATTCCATTGCGTTTGACAATTCACCAAGTATCTCCTGTTCAAGAGATGAAGGCAATTTAAAAACAGTTTGTACTGCCTGGGCCTGGTTCACATCAGTTTGGCTTTGAATCCAAAGCAGCTGAGACAAATTAAATGTCTTGAAGGCCATGCCCTGCAGGCCATTCTCACTCAGCCTTCACTGGCTGTGGCTTGACTCGGGGCCTGACATTAACGGTAGAGGCCTCTTTCCTTTACTGATGACTCTCCACATCTTTGCTGTCTTGCTCCCCATCCTCCCTGATCCTCATCCTCCCTGCTCCCCATCCTCCCTGATCCTTTTTATCCACTCTTCCTTTCCTTTTTCCCCCAGGGGTGGTAGTCTACTCTTGAACTAGCAGCAATCCTCCTGCCTCTGCCTCCCATGTGCTGCTATCTTGCTTTCCTTTGCATGTGTAGAAAATCGAGAGCTCGGCTGCTTTAATTAGAAGTAATAGGGAAAAGATGGTTACCTAGGAACTTTAGCACGTGGGTGCCTGCTCTCAGGAGGTCTGGTGTGGCCCAACCTGTCCTTAAACTCTTGATCTCCTGCCTCACCCCTCTCCAGGTGCTGGGGTGACAGGTTTGCACTACCAGGCTGACTTTAGGTTTGGCACACTTAGGAAAAGATATTTTGGTAAAGTTATAATAAATTGTTTACTGTGTGGGTGCAGTAAGCAAGCAATGCACTTTGAATCACATTGATGCAACAGTCGTAGAAATGTTTAAAAGTCTCATTATTTCTACAAACCCGTCTCCCCTCATCCCTTCCCTTAGTCATGCTTATCCCAAATTCAGAACTGGACTCTGGCAGGTGACCTCCGAGGAACACACAAAACACAGCTAGCTGATGATAGTCTTTAAATTTAGATCAAATGACATTGTCTTTGAAGTCTCAAGAGTACTACTTAAGTGTCACATGGGCTTGCTTTTGAGAGTGTGGCTCTGGGCTAGCATCCTAACACAAAGAGCGGGACCTGGCTGAAAGTGAATGGAAAAGAAAGTTTTACTGGAGTTATTTACTCAGAAGGAGCCTTGACGGGCCATCCCTGTCTCTAGACGGGAACACACAAGGTATACGGGCATCTGTGGAACTTTAAAAGACCTTGGGGGACAGGCTCCTTCCATAACTCATTCCAGAGTTTAAACACCCTCACTTCAGGAAATTCTTCCCTATATTTAACTTACAGCCCCCCTCCTGCGGCTAACACCCACTTCCGCTTTCTTCTGTCTTGGGTAGGGATGGAGAACAGCTGTCTGACATCCTTTGTGCTCAGACGGAGTCTTCGCTCGCCGGCTGCTTTCTCCTCCACCCACAAGCTGAACCAGACTGAAGATGTTCTGTCTAATTTCTCTTTCCTCCTTTGATTATAAAGCAATATCTACTCAATAAAACTTAGAAGCTATAAAAAGTAGCCATGAAAGACAGAGATGAAGACACTGCGGTGGCAGCCAGTCTTCCCAGCCCCGTGTCAGGACTTGGTCAGTCCTTTTCCCGGCCCCCGTGTCAGGACTTGGTCAGTCCATTTCCCGGCCCCCGTGTCAGGACTTGGTCAGTCCTTTTCCCGGCCCCCGTGTCAGGACTTGGTCAGTCCATTTCCCGGCCCCCGTGTCAGGACTTGGTCAGTCCTTTTCCCGGCCCCCGTGTCAGGACTTGGTCAGTCCTTTTCCCGGCCCCCGTGTCAGGACTTGGTCCGTCCATTTCCCGGCCCCCGTGTCAGGACTTGGTCTGTCCGTTTCCCGGCCCCCGTGTCAGGACTTGGTCCGTCCATTTCCCGGCCCCCGTGTCAGGACTTGGTCAGTCCATTTCCCGGCCCCCGTGTCAGGACTTGGTCAGTCCTTTTCCCGGCCCCCGTGTCAGGACTTGGTCTGTCCGTTTCCCGGCCCCCGTGTCAGGACTTGGTCAGTCCTTTTCCTGGCCCCCGTGTCAGGACTTGGTCCGTCCATTTCCCGACCCCCATGTCAGGACTTGGTCCGTCCATTTCCCGGCCCCCATGTCAGGACTTGGTCCGTCCTTTTCCTGGCCCCCGTGTCAGGACTTGGTCCGTCCATTTCCCGGCCCCCGTGTCAGATCTTGGTCCGTCCATTTCCCGGCCCCCGTGTCAGGACTTGGTCCGTCCATTTCCCGGCCCCTGTGTCAGGACTTGGTCCGTCCATTTCCCGGCCCCGTGTCAGGACTTGGTCCGTCCATTTCCCGGCCCCTGTGTCAGGACTTGGTCCGTCCATTTCCCGGCTCCGTGTCAGATCTTGGTCAGTCCTTTTCCCGGCCCCCGTGTCAGGACTTGGTCCGTCCTTTTCCTGGTCCCCGTGTCAGGACTTGGTACATCTGTTTCCCAGCCCCCGTGTCAGGACTTGGTCCGTCCGTTTCCCGGCCCCCGTGTCAGGACTTGGTCCGTCCATTTCCCGGCTCCCGTGTCAGGACTTGGTCCGTCCATTTCCCGGCTCCCGTGTCAGGACTTGGTCCGTCCATTTCCCGGCCCCGTGTCAGGACTTGGTCCGTCCATTTCCCGGCCCCTGTGTCAGGACTTGGTCCGTCCATTTCCCGGCTCCGTGTCAGATCTTGGTCAGTCCTTTTCCCGGCCCCCGTGTCAGGACTTGGTCCGTCCTTTTCCTGGTCCCCGTGTCAGGACTTGGTACATCTGTTTCCCAGCCCCCGTGTCAGGACTTGGTCCGTCCATTTCCCGGCCCGGCCCCTGTGTCAGGACTTGGTCCGTCCGTAGCTTGAGTGACAAATGCATGCGTCCTCTGGCAGCCACATTTTAGCAGGGAGAAAGGAAACGGGCAAGTTAATATTTAATGTATTTGATTTAATGCAAATAAAATCCAGATTAGCTAAAATAATACAACATACCCTCATTAGAGTTATTTTTAAAAGATTTACATGTGTGTGTGCCTGAACATTCATATGTGCACCACATGTTCAGGTTCCTATGGAGGCCAGAAGAGGGCGCTAGATCCCCAGAGCTGGAGTTGCAGGCAATTATAAGCCACAGGAACCAAAGGCAAGAGCAACAAGTGCTCTTAACCCCTGAGCCATCAGTCCAGCCCCTTAGATAGATTAAAAATAAGATATTTTACCTTGCTTTTCTTCACAAGAAGCCTTCTAAGTCTAGCATGCTTAGACTTGCCGTAGCTCAGATAAACCCAGGAGTATTGAAAGTCCCAGGTACAAGTCACTCTGTACAGAGAGAAATCGCAGAGAAGAAAATTGGAGTTCAGGAAACTGGATGCTAGGTCCCTTACATAAGGCCTGGCTCCTCGGCTGGGTTGCACACAGACAGCATGTTACCCTTCCTTTCTTTCTAGCCCCCCCACACACACATGCGCACGCATACATGCACACATGACTATATTCATGTTCTCATTCTCATGTTTGCTTCCTTCCCTTCTCTCCCTGAGTAACATCTTCCCAGGTGCCTCCTCTATCAAAGCTCCCAGCCAGCTTCCTTCTTATGAAAATGTGCATGGCACGGTGGTGTGGTTATTCTCTTCTCTGCAGAAAACTTGGTAACAATAGGAACCTGCCGCCAGGGTGTGGTCAGGAGATGGTTCTGATGGGTGTGGCTAGAGAGGAGGTGGCACTTGAGTTGGGTTTTGGAGGGTGGTTGTGCTCAGGTGAGTGGGGAGAAAATTCGCAGAAAAGCCAATTTAAAGGTCGCTGCATTTCAGGCCTCCTCTTCTAACACGTGCTAACAAGGACGGGCAGGTGGCCGTCTCCAGAGCTCATAATTACAGGATATTTCAGAAAGGCTTAGTGCTAAGCTCTTTGCTGACCCAAGCCAACATTGACCACTGATCTTTAATCCGTGGGTTTAAGCTCAGCTTAGAATACAATTCCAAGACTGTCAACTTCGGGGCTTCTGTAAAGACCATTCTCTATGCCGCTCGTTCAGTGATTCTCCGGTTAGCGGGTCCTTGTTGGCTGATCCAATACCAGATGGTGTCACTACCCCAGGAACTCGTCCACCGTCTCCCAACACCCCTGGGATCCAGGCAGATGATATTCTCACTACTTAAAATGGGGAAGTTGAGGGTCTGTGGGCGAACTCACTTAAGGATGGCCCAGCCTTCAAAGCCAAGGTGGGAACAGCGGGTATAGAGCCCAGCTTTAACCCTCACCTAGCACAGTCTCTCGCTGTGTTCACCACACGGGATCGTCCATCTGCTGCTCCAGAAAAGGAATCTTGTCATTACTGTCCGCTGCGTCTGCTTGTCCTGCAGACTGCACCCCTGCTGGCATCTGTAGGCTCTTCCTCTTCACCTGGGTCCTAAAACCTAGAGTGCAGAGCTTGCCTTCCCCACACGAGGCCCTGGGTTTGGTCCCAGGTACACCCAAAACAAAAGAATGAGAAACCAGAGTTCTGCTTCCAAAGGTGAAGTCTGGGCCCCCTTTTGTCTCACCTTGTTCTTGTAGACATCCGCTGCAGGCTTACTCCAGTGGCCTCCGTCTTCTCTCAGGAGGCACCCTGGGTCCTTCCTGCTTTCCAACTGCAGCTGCAGAGCACATTTTCCCAGATCTGTCACCTGTAACTATAGCCCCAGGAGATCTGGTGCTGTCTTCTGCCTCTGAGGGCCCAAGGCATACACATGGTGCACGGGCATTCATGTACGTACACACAAATACATATACACACACATGCATATGCACATTGGCTTGGCCTGGCCTACAGCTGGTGAAGAACTCTACTCGTCCTGGAGACCTTGGCCTTTTTTTGGGTCATTTCTCTGTCACAAACTCTTAGCCTGTGTTCACACCCACATGGTACATGTCTGAGGTTTTGCATTTGTGTCTTGGGTTCCATGCATGGCTAGCCCCATAAGAGCAGCAAGTGTGGCTTCCTCTGCTGTTAGATCCCAAGCCTAGTGCTTTGCCTGTGTGTGGAGATGCACAGTGTTTATTGGAGGAGGCGGGGAGTAAATGAACCGTCCTGCTGCGAAGCATGTGTCACACCCCTTTAGTAGTGCGGTGGACCCCATGGGACAGACTCCTCCAGTCCTCCGTCTGCTGTGGAGCAGTGATTCACTGGGGGCAACTGTGACTCAGGGGGTTCTGCCCAAGTGGTGGTAGAGCCATCTGGTTTTCTCTTAAAGTAACATGCAGCTGAATCCCATGGTTACTTTGTGTCAGAGTTTATTAGTAACTTGATGGTAGCTCAGTGCTAGAATATCTTTCAAAGACTTCATCTCACAGTTTCTGTCACTGGCCTCAGGAGCCTCACGCTTCCTTTAGCTTCTTTCCAAGCCTGGTTTTAAATTCTGAGAACACTCTGGGGCCAGGGCTTTAATTTCCCTGCCGGCTTCTTCTGTGACGAGTTCTGTGAGATTGTTGTTCCCCTGGCTTCCCTGGCGAGTGGTAGAGGATTTTCCCCTCCTCGTTTTCAGTATAAACAGCTTACTATTCCCAGGTCCCGAGTGCTGTCCAGACACTGCACGGGGTCCCCAGCTGTCATTCCTGAACCTCTTCCCATTTTCTCTTGTAGGACGTTACTTGCACGCCACATAAGTGACATCAAGACGGGCCGTGTCTGTTTCTACAGAACCATTTTGTAGTCCCCCATGTCCGCTGCCCGACTGAGATTTCAGTGTTATTAATGTGTTCTAATTTCCTAATGTGAACGCTGATGGATGATGGAGCTGGCTTGACCCGTCCAGGACCTCCCCGTGACCCCATGGATCATCTCTTTGTTTTCCCCATCCCAGGAGTTCAGCTTTGAGGAGGAGCTTGGGCAGGAGGCTCCCTGCCATTGTCTCTGATCTACACTGGGGCTCCTCCCAGTACACCCTGGGGCCTGGTCGCCCCTTGCTGTTTGCCTGTGGGACTCTATCTTCTCCGGGTGCATCACTGCTCAGTCGAAGCCTTCTGAGGCTCCTTGTTCAGCTCCACCTTTTTACACTGTTTGCTTATTTTCGTCAGACTTTGGCAGGAATCCGTCCACACGGCGCCCAGGGGAACAGTGGCCCCGGGCACACATTTCAGCCCGTGCTTTGGGCCCAAGAGTGTTTCTATTTTTATTTTGTTTGGAGTTTTTTGTTAACATCGGGGCAAAGATTAAGCACTTACTTATCTGGTAATGGTGAGAGGCCCTTAGATCCCTCGCCTGTGGCCAGGAGACCCTGCTTAATACTGTTAACCCCACTCTCTCCTGGGAGATAAGATCTAGCTGTTAAATTTGGCTTCCACTTGATCAGAGAGAGGGAAAGGGGAAAGATAAATCCCACCGCTGGCTAAATTTTGAAAAGAGAATAGTAGTCTAATTTATGGAGGTTGTTTTGTTTTGTTTTAAACTAACTTTATGTCATAATTTCTTAGCTGCCAAAAGACGTAATCCTACCTCAGCTTCGCCTTGGCAACCTGCTTTTGGCACTGAGCACAGCCCCGTCACTGCTCTGCGTTATTTTAGCAGTAATCTTTAAGAAGGTGAGAAACGATTATTGCTTTTTAGCACAGTTGACATGATATTGGCGCAGAGCGGTGCCTGGAGCTTCAAACAGCCTGATGGCCAAACACCAACCTAAACACCGCTAGGTAGAGCCATGAGGTCAGGCCTGTGAGGGAGAGAAAGAAGAGTGTTATCTAAAAGCACCCCCCCCCCCCCCGCCGCCTCTTTCTCCTCTCCTCCCCTCCACTCCCCTCTCCTTCCCTCCCCTTGTCCCCTCCTTTCTCTCTCTCTCTCTCTCTCTCTCTCTCTCTCTCTCTCTCTCTCTCTCTCTCTCAGTATCCCTATTCCTCTGAGTTGTAGCTGTAAATTTTGGCTGGGATCCTGACGATCAGGATTTAGTGTTTTGACCAGCTGTGATCTGATAATGTCCCTCAGAGGAGACATTTGCAGAGACGGGAAAACTTACCTGCTGCTGAGAGCTGCGCCCTCCCCCACTACTCCACAGCGAGAGCCCCCACACCCACCCCTCAGCCTGCTCTGACAGATAAACATCTTGGTGAATCTGAAAGGGAATGGGAGGAACTATGTTCAAATGAAACCGGCCCAGCTTCATGGACTCTCTCTATGTGACAGCTTTTCATGGTTTTCTCCCCCACCACGTTCTGTACTGCTTCTGCGCGTGATTGGTGTGAGGATGCCTGGCGGTGCGTGGAGCTCTAGGAAGAAAAGACAGACATGAGCAGGCTCCCCTGAGTCTCACTCCTCTTTGGGGAAGCAGAGCAAACGCAGTCACTTCGGTAGCTGCAGAGATTTTAAGGTCCTGGGAGCCAATACGGACAGGCTTTGGTAAAGCTCAGATTTCTACTCTGTGACCTTGGTCCAGTTCCTAATCTCCTTCCTGTAACCTTCTTACATCTATGGGGATGCTCTCTGCTTTTGTGACATTGTATCGAGGTGTTGGATTATGTCAGGCATACCACACAGCCCTTCACTAGCTTTATGAGTTAACGGTTTCAGAATCACTATTTAGCCCTAGCCTGGAACTCACTGATAACGGCCCAGGCTCAGGGGCTGTCCTCCTGCAGTGAGTGCCCAGGGATGTCAGAGCTCTGGATCTGGGTACCGTGGCTGTGAACCACCCTCTCAGAGCTGAATTCCCCAGGCCTCTGGGAGGGCCCTCTCTCCAGCCCCTAGTAGTGGTGTTTTGAGGCAGGATCTCATGTCAGTATGCAGTTGAGGGTGACCTTAACTCTTGATCCTCCTGCCTCCGCCTTCCAAATGCTGGGGTTACATGTCTGTGCCGTCATAGCCAGTTGCTCACTGCTATAACTGTTTTCCTGAAGGACCACACTGAGAAGTGTCACAGTGTTACAGGTAGATGCTGAGAATCTCTTCCTGGGCTAATGCTTCCTACCAGAGACCGGGTGAGGGGAAAAGGTGGCGGGACAAGGACAATAGAGCCAAACTCCCGAAGGAGTTTCAGAGGCTGTATCACCACAGGGAGGCCATGGGCAGGCTACTAAACTGCTGGCCACCATCTTCTTGATTTAGGTCATGGAAACAGAGGTCTCCTTTTTACAAAAATCTCTCCATGAGCTAATACATGGAGAAAAAACTATGCTTCAGGGGTTCAGGGACAATTGGAATGTAGACCTCAGAGGTTTCTGGGTGGTTCTTATGGTCCATACGCAGTTGGTAGATCATCTGAATAGGGCATTTTAAGCATTTCTGTTTTATTCAAAGATTTCCAGCCCCATACTTCAAGAGGGAAGAAGCTGCTCATCCCTAGCATGCAAATTTCATTCCTTGATTCAGTACTTCTTCTCGAACTGTCTTACCTTTGCCTGGATGCCTTGTTTCACTGGTTTTTGTTTTGTTTTTGTTGGGAGTTTCTTGAGACAGAGTATCAAATTTGCTGTGTAGCCTGATCCTTCTGCCTCCACCTCCCAAGGGCTGGGTGACAGGCACGCACTACCACCCCCAGCTTTGCCAAGGATTTTAAGTATGTTGCTTTATTTAGTCTTAAGCAAGGTCAGATGATCTATCATGCAAAGGAAAAAACTGCCCCGGTCATGTAACTAATAAATGGGGAACTTGTAACTCCGAATAAAGGGATAATCAAGCCAGACTGGGAGTGGAGTTCAGGCCTTTGAATGTCTTTTCTCCAGAGAAGTCTTTAGGTAGAGCTGCAAAGAGCAGGGAGGCTGTCTGGATAGATGAGGGTTCCCGGAATCAGATAGACAGCAACCACCCTCACCTAGAGAGCGGTAGAATCCAAACCTAACCCAGCTGTCCTCTTTGACCTTTCAACTCCAAGCCACTTGGCCTCTTGCCCTGCTGATGCTTGACCTTTGAAGTCCTTTCTGTCAAACAGCAAGTGTTTGCTGTTAGGTCATTTAGCTGCCCATGATGTAATTGGGTTGTTGAGCAGTCTCTCTCTCTCTCTCTCTCTCTCTCTCTCTCTCTCTCTCTCTCTCTCTCTCTCTCTCTCTCTCCTCTCTCTCTCTTCACTAAACAATGTCCAATAAATCTGCAGTTAGGAAGCTTGGAGCTGTTGTGGGGTTTTGCTTTGTTTTAAATAAATTCTTTATAATTGTAACCTTAAACCCTAGATACAATGTTTCCAGTCTGAACCTATAGCAAGCTAGAAGATTCACTTTCTCAGGGCTCGGGACTAAAGAGAAGCAATAGACTCCGGCAGCCTGAACTTTGGCCTCTGCCCCCAGTAAGGAACACACAGGCCCCTGAGCAGGGGCTGGATGTCAGGGAAAGCTACCATGTTTCCTCTACCTCCCTTCCTCCCTTCCATTGGCAACACTGCAGGTTGAACCTAGGGCTTCACTCAAGTTGAACTTGAATATTCCCAACACTGAACTGTATCCTCAAGCCACTTGGTGGTGGTGGTGGTGGTGGTGGTGGTGGTGGTGGTGGTGGTGGTGGTGGTGGTGGTGGTGGTGAGAGAGAGAGAGAGAGAGAGAGAGAGAGAGAGAGAGAGAGTTTAAGTGCAGAAATTCTTTTTTAAACACAGCTCATATAATTTACAACTTTCACTTGAGAAGCAAATCGTCAATAGCATTTGAAAATTGGTTCCAATTAGTAAATGTGAATTTCAACCTCTTCAGTCAGATGAAGTTATCATGAAGCAAGGCTATACACAGACAAAAGGAACCTTTAGTAAAACCTTCAGACCTGAGCATCAGTATTGTTAGTCGACCATTGGCCTTTCTGTTCCTTGCCTTTTTTCTTGTATGTATTTACTAGGCAGGTTTCCTAGGTTGGCCGCCCACCCCCACCCTGTGAATCCCAGAATGGAGCTCAGATCATTGGTCTACGAGATAACCAACAGCTGTTGGTTTTCTAACAGTAAAAGTTTAGAAACATCCTGAAAATGAGGGAATAATTAAATAAATTACAACATTTCGTTCATTAAAGCAGCCTTTTAAGATGCTGCTCGCCCAGAGGTTTTAATAACACATGACAACAGGAAACAGAATTATGCATATACCACAAAATTGTGGTTTTCTTAATTAAACATAAAATTGAAATCTGGAAGAAAAGCATCCAAAATTAATAGTAGTTACTTGATGGGTAATAATATGATAGGTTTTTTTATGTAGTTTATATTTATGTTGTTTTCCTATGAGTATAAATTACTGTAATAATTGAAAATGCATGCATAGTTAATTATAATTTTAATGCCATTATTTAATACCTTAGCTATTCAGAGCTCAGCTTTATTTAAAATCTAGAATATTGCTAAGATTCTACATGTAGAAACACCCATTCCAAGCAGCTAAAATTAGCATTGCAAAGTTCACATATAAAGCATATCATGTTTGTGACTTCAGCAATTCAGCACCCAGAGCTCACGCAACAAATTGTCACGTGGCCTCCACGTGTGTACTCATGTGCATGCACACTGCACACAGTCCTTAGTAATCAGCTTAGAAGTCCTGCGGCCACAGGAGGAACACAGAGCAGTTCCAGCCCTGTGCCAGTGGCCCTGAAACCCCTGCAACCCCTGCAGGCTCTTCCGTCTGTCACCACCTAGCAGTTCATATTGGTAGCCTAGTCAGCAAGAAATGCCTTTTTTCTGAATTTTAAAATTATATAAAAGCTCTTAATATTAAAATCTTTCAAGGTTTTTCATCTCACATAGCTCAACCCTAAGAGGGAAGAGACAAGAGCTCTAGGTAGGTACACCTCCTCGCCGGGTGTCAGGAGTAACTGACAGGGTCCACTGTGTCTGTGAAGCTGACCTTGAACTGATGACCCTCCTGCCTCGGCCACCCTAGTGCTAAGACTGCCCACATGTCTCATCTGGCCTCATCCCCTTACCATTTATAAGAGAGCATGTTTTTTATAATTCTCCCGTTTATATCAGACACTCCCGTTTCCTGAGCTCCCATCCAAACCTGAGTGTCACTACGGCTGCCCCGGGAGGCCTTGGAATCTGTCCGAGAGATGAGAGTAAACGGCCAGGCTTTGAGTCTGGGTTACTGAGGAGGCCTCAGCAGTGACATCCGGCCTGGGTTGTGCCTGCCTTTAGGACGCAGACAGGGTTAGGAGAATTTGGGCTGTGATGGTCAGCATGGCTATGGGACAGGCTGGCGCTGCACAACCCACTCGCCGGCCTGCCTTGCTCCTGTGGCAGAGGCACGGGGTTCAGGGGCTAAGAAGGTAATGGATGGATGTCAGGAAAGTATTGCTCCCTTCCCTGTGTAGCTGGTGGGAGGGAAATCATATCTTCCTGTAGTGTAAAACCAAGGAGAGCTGTTGGGGAGTGTAAACACAGGTGAGGGCCACTGAAATAAATCCCTTTGCCCCAGGTAAGGGTGGTGTGTCTCTGATTCCTTGTCTCCTCTGTCAGCAGAGCAGAAAGTGAGGGGCAGTGCCAGAGCCACACACAGGGCTATCAGGGTCCTCACCCTTCACACTCAAGAGCCGTGAAGTGCCCGTCCTACAGCTCTCTGCTCTCCTGGGCTTGTCCATGCTGAGGTGACAGCCCGAGGATGCTGGGTCTCTTTAGATGCGCTTACCTGGCCAGCCTGCAGGGTTATTCACAGAGGAAAACAAGGTTGGCCAAAATACAGCTCAGCCGGTCACCGTGGGTTTGACATCATAGTGACAGAAAACCTAGACAGAGGCCAGCAGATTTTGTGTCTTGTCGTAAGAACTAGAAACAGTCATTTGCTGGTCCACTTGCCCAGTTGGTGTGTAGCTCAGGAACTGTTCTTGTTATGAAGCTCACTGACACCGTGCTGTGGCCAAGCGCGATGTGCCGGGTCTACAGAGAGACGCCTCGTGGTGCCATTTCCAGAGAATGAGAGACCATAGTGTAACCCAGAGAATGAGTGGCAGGCAGCTGCAGGCCTGTCTGTGGACACCGGAAGCACCGTAGCTCCCTTCTTCTTCGTCAGAACTTAGCTGACATGTAATTTGAAAATGTTGCCGGAGTCATTGTAAATGCCCTCCTGCAAGTTCGGAAGCTCCCTGGAGGCAGAGCCCTCCCATTTCTGTCTCTCCTGCCGCAGACCTAGATAGGTAGCGGCCAGTGGCACGTGGTTTCAGTCCTGCCTGGCGGCTGCCCTCTACATGTGTGTCCACTCGCACGGTCACACCGCGAACTGCAGTCAGCGCTCCCTGCAGGCTTTGCTGGCACAGTTGCACCCATGCCTCGGGCTCTGGCGCTCTACACCGCTAATTGATGGTTACTTATTATTTCGGACTTACTCTACTTGGCAGTGCGTTTGCGAGGCCCGGGTGAAATGATACATGTGAAATTAATTCAGAAACTAAGGTTGTGTGTGGCTGGACAGCGGTTATTATTCCTGGCTCAGAGAAGGCCCTGAAGACCAAGTAGTATGAAGATGTATGTGGTCAGCCTTGTAAAAGAGAAGCCATTTCCCATGGTAATGGGTTCCCTCGATGCTCTCCATGTGGTTCTCTGTACCGGGAGATAAGTAGTGGATGTCGGAAAGACCATCCATCAGCAGGCTGCCATGGGAAACTCACCCTGCTCGGCCGTCGGGTAGAACAGAGAGCGCTAGGGCCCAGCACCGTTCGCAGAGATGAGTTTCTCCGCAGAGGCAGTCAGCCCATAGCCTTCAGCTTTTCCCCAACTGACGTGGTCTCTGTCACTTCTCCTACCTTGGGCATTCTTGTCTTAAATACATTGAATAAATCTGTATCCTTGAAGCGTGCTGTTGTGTTTCTTGCTGTAAACCCTATAACAAATACCATCACAGACTGATAATGGTCTAATCCTGTTTGGGGATTTGTTTTTGTTTTTTATCTCAAATCTAAAATATGCAGTTACTAATATGCTAAATTATGCCTCTGGTCCTCGAAGATCTAAGCTGAGTTCTAAAGTAACTTCTCCTTTTCACTTGTCTTCTAGCGACAGACATCACACCTCCAGCGCCATCCCTGTTCCAAAGAGGCAGAGCTCCATGTTTGGGGGTGCAGATGTAGGCTTCTCTGGGGGTATCCCTTCACCCGACAAAGGACATCGAAAACGGGCCAGCTCAGAGAATGAGAGACTCCAATACAAAACCCCTCCTCCCAGCTACAATTCGGCACTGACACAGCCCGGGGTGGCTGTGCCCACCTTGGGAGACTCTGAGAGGAAGGTCACACCACTGTCCTCCTCCTTGGACACGTCCCTGGACTTCTCCAAAGAAAATAAGAAAACAGGAGTAGTTCTGAGTAACAGTGTAAGTGGAGACCATGGAAATTTGGACTCCAGCCAGCAAGGGGAAGCCCTGCCCGGGCACCTGGCTGTGAACGGGACAGCACTGCCCAGCGAGCAGGCTGGCTCTGCCGGTGCCCTGCTGCCAGGCCCCTGCCTCCCGACCCCCTCGGCTGAGCTCTGCTGTGCGGTGGAACAAGCAGAAGAAATCATCGGACTGGAAGCCACAGGCTTCACCTCAGGCGACCAGCTGGAAGCGCTCAGCTGCATCCCCGTGGACAGCGCCGTGGCGGTGGAATGCGACGAGCAGGTGCTGGGAGAGTTTGAGGAGTTCTCCCGGAGGATCTACGCCCTCAGCGAAAACGTGTCCAGCTTCCGCCGGCCACGCAGGAGTTCCGATAAGTGAGGAGAGGGGGCAGACGGCGGGACCAGGGAGAGCTCCCGCCCTCCCCCAGGCCCAAGCTGCACTTGACCTTTTTAGTAATTCTGGACACTGGGGATCACTGGGTACCGTGGGGCCAGTCTCTGAGATTTGCTGTCCAGGCCTGGTGGTGGTTTCCAGGTGAGGGTCACCCTCTCGCTGACAGCTCCAGTCATCTTACAGGCATCCGTCTGCGCTTTATTTACACGCGGGTGTTTCCCCCAAAAGGAAGATGATAATACGTATGTAGTAGAATGAACTCTCCTTTAGTTTCTCAAAAGCATCTGTCCTCGCCATTGTTCGTAAAACTTTGCAAAACGGAATATTCAGAAACAGCTTTCTGCAGCTTCCACTTCCTGAGAGGCCCACGGATGGCCCCTTAGGCTGATGAATAAGAAGCAGAGGGGGTCCTTGTCCGGGACCCTCTGCCCTGACTGCCGCAGTCAACCTGCAGACCCCACTGGCCCTGCTTTCTCAAGATGGCTCACGCACCCTGAAAGCTGGGGCAGTAGATTCGCTAGTCCAAACCAGCGGACACGACACTCTGTCCTGTCCAGTGTGCCATGTCCTAATGCAAAACTTTCCCATGGTGGATCCCGGGGGACCCTCAGAAACCTCAAGGTCACCACAGTCAGGGGGCAGCCAGCTTCCTTTAGGGCCAAAGTTTTTATTTGGGCAGATACCGTGGTCCAAAATTGGGCACACCTCTAGCAATACACTCCCCAGATAAAGACCCCCTAGATGTAAACCCCAAGTTAACTTAGTACGTTTCAGTCGGCAGGAAGCCATCATACATGACGACGTTACATGGAGTCAGGATGTCCAGTTTGCAGGGGCGAGGCAGCCGAGAGACAGTTGGATCCAGAGACTGGATGAAGCATAGACGATGTGCAATTTCACAATGTTAAATTATGTTTTTGAGATCCATTGTCATTCTGATTCCATTTTACTGTTGCATTACACATTATGTACCCACAGACATTGCCTCAGGGTTGCAAGCTCTTAAAGAAAAATTTATCCATATGTCCATGTATTGTATAGAATAAAAATTGAATTTGCTTCACTTGACCTGATCTTCTGCCACCCCCAGTTTTGGTTTGGTTTGGTTTGGTTGAGCTTGGGTTTGGGGGATGGGGGGGTCATTTTTCCCCCTCTAAACCTGAATCTCTTCATGTTTCATCCTGACAAGGCCTGCACCGTAACTAAGCTGATACTGCTCTTTCATTTGAGTTTGCATGCTGTGAAGAGCGACGCATACTTCCCAGCTGTATTTATTCCCCAGTAGTGATGTCCCACATAGCTCCTGAACTCGCGAGTCCCTTAATTGTGTCCATATTATAGCTGAGCGTCCCTAGGCCACGGCTTTAGTTGGCAGCTGCGCTGCCGGATGGGCTAATTCGTGCCATGATTTCTCTAGACAGCGAACGCACAGACTTACTGCACAGCAGACAGCTGTCCAGTCTGAGGAAGTCCATTATTCCACTTGTTGGGGTGAGGCTTCTTCACAGGATCCTCTCATTGGCTTTAGAGTCAGAGTGGGTGGAGGAGATGCTGTGGGCTCCTGCAGGTAGAGGTGTGGGAAGATCGGTGAATGACAGGTGATCTGTGACCTCCTAGGGCTGGAATGCACTTGAGGCCTCACGCCAGTGCATCTGGGCACAGTCTGTTGCCCTGCCCCTGAGCCTGTAAAGCGGCTCAGTCTCTGCCCTTCTGAACCTCCTAAGTGTGGACTCTGAAGTGACTTCCTCAGCATGGAGCCATGCCCTTGCATGGGTCCACACGGCTCTAACCCCATGGGTTCTGCCCATACCTTTAGCAGAACCCGCGCTGCCAGTGATGTCTGCGTCCAAGTGCTGGTCAGCTTGAGGCCAGGGTGAGCATCCTTTGATACTTGCTGTGACCTGGGCAGAGCCTGCTGCAGCTACAGTGTGTTTTGCCTTTGTTTAAAGTGGCCAGGGCCAAATTCCCAGATCTCTCCTATTGGTCTTTTAATTAGCCTTGTACATCACTAAAAGTAATAACAAAATTTGCTTATGAGGCAGAAATGGGAACGACAGGTTTGCTGCTACCCTTTTCTGAACGGCGAAGAGCCCCTTCAGCTTTCATGTGGTTGAGACAGTTCTAACAGCCTGTACAGATTACACAATGAATATTTGATTGTGTTTTCTCTCTCTATTTCCCCTTAACCACGTTACAAATTACAGAGGTTTATTTTGCCCTCAGAATATTAGGGTTGGAAGATTGTACCCAGCTGTACTTTTTAGCAGTTCTAATGGCAGCCATTTATCCTGACCTAACTTGTTATTTAAATAAGTTTTAAACCACCACCAATAATGAATGGCATGTGAAGCCGGTCTGTTGGTAATTGGAGGGAAACTCAGCATCTGTATTTATAAAATAAAATGGGAGTAGTATTTATCCTGAAAGTTAAAAGTATATGTGATTTCTCCCGTTTTGAATTTCATACCGAAGCTGAGTTAACTCCGAAAACCTGTTCTTAGGCAATCAACCAGTTGCTCATTGATTCTCAAACCCACCCTGCGCTCGTGCGTGGCACTGAGCTAAACAAAGCGAACAAGGATTGCTGAGTTCTCATCTCTGCCGCATCCTCCAGTCGAGAGTTACAGCTACGTGATTCGCTAAAAATTCCCTGTGGTGACTGATGGAGATGCGATCCAGGTTAGAGCTCACGTTATAGATGGAGGGCACAAGGCGGGCGGAAGTCCAGAGGCGCTTGGAAAACGCTCAGCGTGGATGGATCTGTTCTCTTTCTCACCATTGTGACAAAAGCCACTGAAGGGAGAAGGGTTACTCTGGCTCACGGTTCCAGCACACGGCCACCATGGCAGAGACGCCATCGCTGCGGGCACTAGCGGTAGCTGGTCATGTGACTCCACAATCAGAAAGCAGGGCAGTGTCAATGCTGGACTTGTTTGATTCAGTGAATTGGTGCCACCCACAGCTGGTGAGGCCCCTACCTAGTTAACCTAACCTAGATGACCCCTCGCGGGCATGGCCCACAGCCTGACCCCTGTGGGACAAGATAGCATGCCAAGTTGACAGTATCTGTCACTCCAGACAGATCCATCGGGCCATGGCAAAGTCCCTGCCCAGGTGGTTAAAGCAGAAGCACAAGTCCCTAGAACTTAGAAATTGGCGGGCAGCCTGCCTCTGAACAAGGTTTGTAGACACTAAAACAGTCACTACCCTGCCATCTAGTTAAAGTCCTTCAAACAAGGTCTTATTTTAAACATACAAAAATTAGTACTGACTTTTTCAAAATTGTCTCGTGAACTGGGGAGACGGTGGACGCAGGACGGGGACTGAGTTTAAGCCTCAGAACCTGTCAGAAAACCAGAGGTGCGCTTGTGCCAGCACTGAGGAGACAGGCAGGGCTCCTGGTCCAAAGCCAGTGGAAGACACTGCCCCAAAAAAGCAAGGTGGATGGGCTGGCAAGATGGCTCAGGGGGGTCAAAGCACTTGCTGCACCTGCCTGGTGACCTGAACTCGATCCCTGGAGCCCACGGTAGGAAACCAGCCCCTGAAAGCTGCTCTCTGACTTCTCATGCATGTGGCGTGATATTCAAGGACCTGTATTCACGCACACACATCACACACTCTGCATAGATCTGGTTGCAAAGAGCCGACAGCCTGGGATGGGCCTGATTTGGGGGAGTACCCTGAGGGTGTCTGAGAACTACATGGGAGGAGTACCCCAAAGGTGTCTGCCGACTCCATAGGCTTTGTGAGAAACCTGTCTCAAGAAGATAGAGAGCATAAGGAAGTCACCTGATGCCAACTCCTGGCTTTCAACATTCAGAGACACTGGCAGGTATATCTTGCACACAGGCACACAGACATGCACCACACACACACACATGCCACACATATACACACCACATGCACTCATACACATACACACACCACACACACACTCAGCACACCCTGAGCTCCCAGGAAGCAAGTCCCTTATGTAAAAGTTCAGATAAGAAAACCTGATAGATCTGGAGAGGAAGGCTGAGTCCCCAGGTCACAGACGAGGCCCAGGAAAGCTGGCTTTAACCAAGTTCACAGAACTCAAATGACACAGCTAGGACTCCAAACCAGAAACTGTGGGGCCTTTCTCTTCCTCAGAGCTGGAGCCACAGCCCATTTATTCATTCATCCATCCATCCATCCATTCAGTCATTTATTCAGGGCTGGTTGGGTGCCCTCTGTTGGTCTGGCCCTGAGCAAATGACCAAACATCCCTTAGAGTGTCACTGTGATATGGATTCTTTTTTTTTTAATAGATTTATTTATTTATTATGTATACAACATTCTGCCTTGATGTATGCCCACACGCCAGAGGAGGGCGCCAGATCTCAGTACAGATGGTTGTGAGCCACCATGTGGTTGCTGGGAATTGAACTCAGGACCTCTGGAAGAGCAGCCAGTGCTCTTAACCTCTGAGCCATCTCTCCAGCCCTGTGATATGGATTCTTTATCAGCTCTGGTAGCCTGGGGACTCAGAGCCCAGGCCAGCAACTCCTGACACCACGCTGTTCTCTGTTCTCGGTGAGGAAGAAGGAAGGTGAACAAGGAAGGTGTGAGTGAGGCTGAGAGGTATTTATCACAAAAAAAACCGGAACTCCAGGGCGAGAGAAGATACCCCAGCAGGAGCCCACCTTCTTGCTTCTGCAGGGCTCAGGCATCTCCTCCCTGGTTCAGTTCCCCAGGCCTCACCCACTCAGCCCAGGTACAAGGTTTCTGGCAAGAACCCCTCTGTTCTGCCTGCCCATGGCAGACTCCCTTGGGTGGCTGGTGCTGCCTCTCTTCCATGGGGAGTGGAGGTGGGGTTCTGTGCTTTTCCCTCACCAAGGCCCTCAGGCCCTTGTGGCCACTTCCCAGTCTCCCATGGCCTCACTGCTGTGTGTGCTGACCCTTGGCTTACGTGCTGGGCAGGGTCTCCCACAGGGGCTTGCATATTTCTCCTGGACAAGCAGGTCCCTGGTTAGAAGGGGACAAGGACATGGAAGGAAGGTGGCTTCTCAGACTCCACCAGTCCTTTGACTCTGGGGTCCAGCTTCACTTTCAAACTGCAGCTGTGCAAACTTCTGCTTCCTCTTCAGAGGTGAGAACATTTTCCTAGCTCCCTAACAGCCTCTCTCCCCTTCCCTCCCCTCCCCTCCTCTCTCCTCCCCTCCCCCCTCCTCTTCTCTCTCCTCCTCTCCCCCCCTCTGTTGGGAGCAGTGAGACCCCAGATCCTGAATTTCTTGTAATCCCCTGATCTGAGTGCCTACAGCTGCTCTGAGCATGAGACCTTCAGGAGTTCCTGATGGCAGGAGAGTGGTTTCTGGTGGATTTGGCTGGGATGTGGCTATCTCTCCTCTCCTCTCCCCCCCCCCCCCCCCCGTCCTTTCCTCTCCTCTCTTTTCCTCTCCATTTTCTCCCCTCCACACAAAGAAAATGGGGAAGAGGGGAGAGGAGAGAAGAGGAAGGGGGAGGGGAGGGGAGGAGAGGAGAGAGGAAAGGAAAGGAGGGGTACCGCACACCACGCCCCCGTGTCTGCTAGACCCCCGTGTCGCTAGACCCCAGTTCGCGAGCTTCGGGAAAGGGAGCTGGAGGTTAAAATACACAGAGACAGCGACACGGGTCATCCTTGAATTCCCCGAGAATGCCCCCTTTATTGTATTCAGGGGCAGATTATATAGAGATCCCACATCCCTTTCTTGTTCCACGAAGCGGGGCCTTTACAGTGCACACTTGGCTTTGGAGACCCTCTAGCGCCTCAATTCCCGGGATTGTTCTTCACTTGGCCCTGGGGTGGCTCTCACTGCCACAACAGGGACAAAGCAGGGACCTGACACAAGCCACAGGCCACGGGCCACGGGATGAAACATTCCTGTTGGGTGAAGTAGGAATGATGTCAGGGCTGCCGCCCAAACAATGGAATCCTGGAGTTCAAAGGAGAAGACGCTGCCCCTGGCGCCTGGTGCGCCTGCGTGGGCTGCGGAAGGCTGATGCGCCCCCAGCCGAGAGGATGCCAGAGTCAGGCGAAGGAGGAAGGTTTGGTTTCAGTAAAACATCACCCAGCACATTACGTTAGTATTGTTGATATGACTTTAATTGCGGTATTACTCCTGTGTGGTTTAATTTATGAGCCTGCTTGGCTTTTTATGGTTGTAGAAGAGTTATACACTTTAGTTTGTATTTATTTAGGATTTTAAAAAAAAAAAATGCGTGAGAGTGAAAATGAGGCATGGCCCAGTAATACAGAACAGCCCCTCCTTGCAAATACCGCCGCCTCGCCCCCACCTCCTAGCCAGAGGGAAAGGCCAGCAGCCTGGACCTGCTTTGGGTCTAGATCCTTGGGTGCCCTCTGGGTAGACCCTGCCTGGCAGACCCTCTCCCCTCGCAATTGTCTCTCCCCTCGCAATTGTCATCACAGACATCACCCTGGGGACACCCCCAGCACACACAGCACACATCTGGGGAGGATCAAGCAGAAGGAAAGGGGCTTCAAATCCCGCTGATGTTCTCAGCGGAGCCAGGCAGGCAGCCTTGTGCCAAGAGAGGCTCTGCCTCACTTCACCTGGCCCGTTCCCAGCTGCCCCCTCTGTTTCTGGCTTTAGTGCGTGCCAGGTCCCCGGAAGAGTGGTAAAGAAAAGGATGTAGTCCTGGCATCCTCTTATTTAGGCAATATGGCAAACAAAAATAACTTTTCAGCCTTAGGGGTGGATAGGAGATTTTCAGTCTTAAAAGAATCGCGGCGTGGGGATATGGCTCAGTGGCAAAGCGTTCGCTGTCTGGCACGAACAGAGTTTGGACTTTGTCCACCAGCAGCACCGCCAAAACCAAGCCCGGAGTCTGTGCTTTACTTGTGGATTGTGGCGTGACACTTGCTAGTGACCCTGTACTTGGTGTCGCTGTGGTTGGAAACCTTCGGAGGGTCTTAAGCAGTGACCATGACTCACCCGAGGATGTATTTTAAAAAGACCACCATGGGAAAGCCATCTTCATTGAGGTGGGCTGTAGCTATTCCAGGGACCCCTTGGTACACGTCAGTTATAAAACAGGGATAAATATTTTTAATACAAATTATTGAAAGACTGAAATATTTTAAAATATAGAAGTCAAGGAAAGTCTGTTCTTGGAAATCTGTTACTAAAAGGTAACCCCCTCCCCACACCTGGAGTAAGTGGAAAAGTACAGCCCTTACCCTTTAGGGTGTGGAAGGGGGACTGAGGGGGGAGTGAGAGAACCGATTTAGGCCTAAGACCCAAATCCTCAGCCAAATGTGAAGGGCCGGATGACAAAAACAGGCACCTGAGCAGCCACCTTGAGGCGGTGTGGCCTAGACTGGGGAACAAAGAAGCCGGTTGCCTCTTTTCTAAAGTCGGTGAGTTTCCCGCCCTGTGTGCCCTGTGTTCGGCTCTAGGAGCAAGGGTCAGAGGGCAGGGAAGCCAGGTTGGGAACAGCAGGTGATGCGGGAGAGTGTGCTCAGGATCAAGGGGGCCCTGGAGATGTGAGCCCCAGATTCTGAACATAAATTTCCCAAGCCCTGGGTGGACAACCGAATTCCAGGGGTTCAGGGAGACTCTAGAGAGCCACACCAGAGCAGTGGGCACTGAAGCCATAGGCCAGTCACTGCTGTTGCTCCGGAGACCGGGACTGTGGCCTGAGTCTCTCCATACCCGTCATCAGCACACGAAAGGAGGGAGAGGAAATGGGGAGGAGAGAGAAAAGGAAGCGGGAGGACTATTACAATATCTAGAACTCAAACTGGAAAGAAATAGGAAAAACAAGAGGCGCTGCCCTAGAGCGGACATACATGTTGAACTTGACAATAAAGACATCAGAGAAGGTTTACAAACATGATACAAAGAAAAATATGTCGAGAGACATAAAGGAGGGAGTAATTGTATTGACTGAAGAAAAAGGAATTCTCAACAGAACGACATGAACATGTATATATGTCCATGAAAGCGGAATGGAAACTATATTCTTTTTTAAAAAAATATATTTATTTATTTATTATGTATACAATATTCTGTCCATGTGTATGTCTGCAGGTCAGAAGAGGGCATCAGACCTCATTACAGATGGTTGTGAGCCATCATGTGGTTGCTGGGACCTTTGGAAGAGCAGGCAATGCTCGTAACCACTGAGCCATCTCTCCAGCCCCAGAATGGAAACTATAAAGATGTTAGAAGTAACTGAATTGAAAAGTCCTCAATTAGGATAAACAGTAAAATACAGAAGGCAGAAAAATATAGATGGGGACATTGAAGACAGGTCAGCACCGATACTGTGTAACCGACGCAAACAGAGCCCTGGACACCAGAAACAGGTCAGCACCGATACTGTGTAACCAAGACGCAAACAGAGCCCTGGACACCAGAGACAGGTCAGCACCGATACTATGTAATCAGATGCAAACAGAACCCTGGACACCAGAAGATAGTATCAGAAGTTCCAAAGTGAGTGTAATTGGAGAGGCAGCGCAGAGGTAAGGGCAGAAAAGGCTGTTTTCACACTGGCCCAAAGCTTCCTAAAGCTATTTTCAAAAAGGCAGACTTGAAAAACTAAGAACCCAGCACATATTAATCAGGATAAACAGAAAGAAAACCGAGCCAAATTGATAAAAGATAAAGATAGCGAGACATCTTGACAGCAGCCATTAACAAAAGGAGCCTTGATGCTGCGGTAGGTGGTACAGTGAAAACCCAAGGCTTGTGTCTCCAAAAAGGGGAACCACAAGATGTTGGGCCACACCCAATATGCTGAGAATATTCTGCAGGATAAAAAACAAACAAAAAGCCCCAAAACTAAAGGAAGCTCTTCAGGTTGAAAGACTGAAGATTTAAAAAGGCCTGGGACTAATGTCATTAGGCACCAGCTTAAGACAATGCCTCTGTGTTCCTATGCAAGCAAGTGCGCATGTGTGTGCATGTATGTGTAGATGTGTGTGCGTGTATGTGCAGATGTATATGTGCATGCGTGCATGCATCCACACAGCTTGACAATCTGCATATGGGAATATTGGATGTTGATAACACCAAGAACTGGGAAGAAATGGAAGCCCATTACTGCAATGTCCCTAGATGTTACCTAACACAATTCACTGCCTCTAATAAAATATACTTCTATGTGCATATAACATGCATATAAATATTTTAAGGACACACATTGTAACCTCTGCGGAGAGGCCGAGGGTCTGAATCTGGAGGCCAGCCTGGGCTTCCTGGAGAGACCCATCTTCAGTCACATCAACAGTCGTGATCATACCCCAGCAAGTGGAGGATGTGTTCCAGTCCAAAGGCAGAGGTAGAGAGGACTAACACAAGCAAGAGCTAGTTCTAGAACAACAGACACACGTTTTCAGCGGACACGGTTTGTTCTGTATGGACTAACCTCCATAAAACCCTCAATACAATGTTGGTGTTTGTTTTTTAGGAAAATACAAGCCAGATGTGGTGGCATTCACCTGCAATCGCAGCACTTGGGAAGTGGAGACAGGAGGATCAGGAGTTCAATTGGGCACGTAGCAAAATTCAAGACAAGTGTGGGCTACGTGAGACCTTAACTCAAATAATATGAAAAACTAAGGAGGAGTAAGGAAAGGAGTAGGTGGGGGATACTGAAGTGGAGTAGACAGGGAGCTATCATGGGCCAGCTCCTTAGACGGGGAAGGAGACAAGTAGGGCCTGGAGAGCAGAGGGGAAGTAGGGTGCACGCACCTGTGAGCTCAGGGTGGCCTTACAGCAGTCTTGCTCAGAGCTCTGGGCAGCCCACTATGGAAAGCTGTTTCTCTGGCCTGGGTGGAGGGAGACCCAGCATTGCAAGCTCCCCAAAACACTAAACAGTTTATTAAGGTGGGCCGGTCAACCACCTGACCAAGGACCACCCCTCAGGAAGGTGGGTCTGCTGTAAGCCACGCTGAAGAGAAGAGATGAGACCAATGAAATACTGGACCTTTCCTTCCCAGAATTCTGCCCACGGTGTCGTCTCTCGAGAGAGCTGGTGGGTGCTGGCTTCTCTGGGCCAGGTCTCAGAAAGACTAGCTTTCCCTTTTTCTTTTCGATGCTCACTGGGGCCAAAGTCTGCTTTCTCTGGTGCTCTGCTTCGCCCTTGCTCTAAAGCTCTCCTCCCTACCATGTGACTGCTTGTCTGCCATGTGGCTATCCTCCAGGCTGGCTTAATTCAAATTGTATGGCCTTTTCTCTTTCTCTTTTCCTTCCTCCTCCTCTGGGCAGCTGCCAAGACTCACGGCTTGCCCCACTGGAGCTTGTCTTCTAGACGCTAATAAAATTGTCCTCAAGCTTCCTTTTGGAGGGCATTTTTAAATTATTTTACTAACAAGACTCAGGACCCCAAAAGGGGACCCAGATTTCCCTGGGAAAATGTGGTATCTCTGCCAACACTACCCAAAATTTCCAGTAACACTGACAGCCGCTTAGAGGTGCAGACAGCAGTTCCTGGGAGAGACTGTTGGTGGATGACGGGATTCAGAGATGCAGTTCAAACTGAGCCACGAGCATCCTTCAGAGATGAGCAGAAGATGGGATAGAAGGACTCCCAGGGGGCCAAGAAGGAATGACCTGAGAGCCAGGAGCTGAAAAGTCTTGAGAAAAGGGTAGAGCCACCCATTGTTCTAACTACTTAGGGAGGCCAAGGCAAGAGGATTACCTGCACCTAGGAGTTCAAGACCAGCCTGGGCAACATAGCAAGCCATACCTCAAAGGGAAAAGAAGGATATTCTCTTGAGAAAAGGGATCGCTAACAATGAAGACTCAGATCAGAGGACTAGGTCTAAATGTCTAGTCAGGGGATGGCAGGCAGAGAAATTGGGAAATGAGACTTGAGCCTGTGCCACCACTGGCCAGGCATGCTCATAGGAGGCCAGCAGTTAGAAAATGTCCCTGTGCCCAGCCTCAGTGACCACCCTCTGCTGTGTAGTCGTTGAGTACCAACCAAAGAGCTCATGAGTGGGCAGCTACCCTCTCTGTGTGGGAGTTTCAGAGAGTAGGGACCCTCAGAGAGCAGCAGAGTGTGGGGCGTGAAGGACGAACAGGAGTTCAGTTTGCCTTCGATAAGTTGTCCTGCATGACCCAGGATGCACTCAGGAGCTGGATGGGAAGAAGTCTCAAGAGGCAAAGTTGGTTCCTCACAAGCTTTCTCTCACCCTGAGAAGGGCTGAGCACAGAGGGTAGGCAATGCTGGCTGAAGCTGAACAAGACTGGATGAGAGTCTGCTGGTCCTACCCTCCCCACCTAGAGACACTCACTGCAGCCTTGCTGGGCTCATTTCCTCCAGACCGTCCACCCAGGGGGACTTCATGGCCACGTGCAATCCAGCTGCAGAGGCCTAGGGCAGCACATCTGCTCCCTCAGAGGCCCTGCTCTCCCGGCCCCTCCCTGCCTCAGGACTGCCGGCAGAAGTGCTCCCCCAGCACAGGGAGGCCTGAGAGGGGAGGTGTACAGGCTGATACAGGGAGGTGTGAGGCCGTGGAAAGCACACAGACGGAGGCTTCCAGAAGACAGCCAAGCCTAGGGCTGCCTGGGCTGAGGGCCTCCATGGCAACGCTCACAAAATCTGCTGCCAGAGAAAGTTCTGTAGGTCCAAGTAAGCAAGGCTGGGTAGGCATCCTCTTGGCTTGACCAGGGCAGTAGAGTTTGTGCCCTTGTCGAGGAAGAATGTGCCCACTGTTCATCTATGGCAGAGACACTGTGTCAGGACAATGTCAGGATGCCCAGGAATGGATTCTAGAGGCCGCTTAAGAGATAAGATTTGTTATCTGTAGAACTGCTATATCAACAACACAAGAATCCAGCGAATGACTTCCTATTAACCTTGATGCTTCACTGAACAGGTCTGTGGTGGAAGACAGTTCCAAACTGAGCTCACACCCAAAAGAACAAATCTTCCCCTTGGAGTTGACTCAGTCAGATGGTGGACATTTTGACTCTCTCCAGTTCAGACATCGTGAGCACACCACAGACCACCTGTGGCCACCGCCAGCCAGGATCTGGAGGACATGCTTGATGCTTCAAGATGGGAATCTACAAGTTCAAACTCAAAGGGGGGATATTCATGAGCCGTTCCTCACCATTGTGGGCAACCATGACAGACCTGGACATGCAAGTAACTATAGCCACATAAATGTATCTTCTGACCCCAGACAGCTATACTGTGCTTCTCCTCACTGGGCCCCAAAGCTGTAATGGCTTCCCCAGAGGATGGGATCAGAAGCAATCTGGAAGAAGGTAATGTTCTGTAGTTTCCTGAGACCTAACCATGGAAACCCACTGCCTCTGTCTGGAAAGGCATCCCATGGTGTGAGGGGCTGAAGCACAAGGCCATTGGCTGCTGAGGAAAGTCGCTGAAGACCTCCACCAACTCAGCTTCTCCCTGCCCCCAGCTGCTCTCTGCTCAGCTTCTCCCTACCCCCAGCTGCTTCCTGCCCCCAGCTGCTCCCTGCTCAGCACCCTCCATGGCTCCCCCATTGCCTTCAAGTGGAAGCAGGCACTTGCGGGGGCTTCAGCTGTCACCAGCAACTTCCTTAGCCCCCCCAGTTTGCTGAGCTGTTTATGGAAACAAAGCTGGGAAGTCAATAGACAAACTTCAGACACAGCAGGGAGGATGGGCCTGGAGTGTGCCTGTGGGTGCTCACAGGCACAGGGCATTCACCAGAGCTATGGGGCCTGTGGGTGGGGCAGTCCTGATGCTGAAATGTCCCCTGTTGGAACCATGGGGGTGCCAGAGCCAAGCCTCTTCTCCTGAGAAAGCCTTACTTAGAGGCTTCCTGTGGGGGCAGGGGGAAGTACCATCCTTAGGTATCACAAAAATCCCCACCTCTAAGCTGCTGGAGGGTGACAAATATAGAAGGCACCAGGTCAGGGCCACGCTCTCTACTCCCGGCCAGACCTCAGTCTCCCTAGCAATAAAGGGCAGGAGCAGGCAGGGTGAACCTAATGTGCTCACCCCATTCTCCTGCCTCCATTCCGTTCTCTCCCTCCAGACTTCCATTCCCGCAGGCAGAGAAGGTGTCCTGTGGCCAGTGTCTCCACAGGGTAGATTCCAGGCAGTCTCCCTGCGGAGGCTCCCACTCACTGGCCCAGGTCACACACACCACGGCTGTCTTCTTGGAGGAGAGGATTTACACGGGAAGATCCCCAGTGCGCTGCGTGGGCCTAGGCAGCCCACCTGGCCCCTTCTCCTACTTCATTTGTATTCTGCACAGCATCCGGAAGCTGGAGGAGGATGAACGTTTCTCTCTTTTTCTTTGGCTCTCAATACACCCACATCCTCTGAGGTGCATCTCAACGCCTCACTCTAAAAATGAGGAAACCCTGGCTGAGAGGAAGGGGTGCACAGTCAAAGACCCCAGGTGGTGAAAACGCTTTCCCATACCTTGTAGGGAGCCAGGGAGCCTGGAGGGGCTTGGGGTCTGGCAGGGAACCCAAAGTCTGAGTGTGTGCTTAGGGGTTGATGAGCCTGGAAACATGCTAGCCACTATGGCTCCCCGGGCAAGGGAACTTTTCCTTGCGCAGAGATTGGGAGCAACATGACCCCCTGCCCCATACACACTCTCTCCATGAGGGGTGGTGAAGCAAATTGAGCTGGGACAAAAACCTGCAGGCAGGACCGGCTCCTTCAGGCACCGAGCATGCCCAGACCCTCGGCATTCCCAAGCCTTGGTGTCACAGCCTGCACACAGAACCTGGATAGGGTCAGGTTCAGGTAGACCAGATACCCACATCCTGGTTCTGACTGTGTTTTGGTCATCTGTGCCTATCCTTCCTGGGTTCCTATGCACCATCACCAATTATGGCAGGCTGATGGTGCCTGGGCCACACTGGCTCCGGGAGGCTGCCTGGTGCCGAGACCTTTCTTGTTTCCTCATCTGCCACTGGGGACACAAGACCCTATCTGGGGGTGGGGGGGTCCTTGAGGCCCCTTTGTAAACAGTGAGATGTGGGTTTCAGGAGGGTCTCTGTGGATTGAGTGAATGGATCTCTTTCTCTCCTCTGGGGTCTAGTCTCCCTCATGCTTGGATTGCAGCCTCTACCATCCAACCATCCATCCATCCATCCATCCGTCCATCCAATACATCTACCCACCTAATCATCTGTCTGTCCACCCCTACCCACCCACCCACCCATCCACCCACTTACCCATCCATCTGTCCATTCACCCATCCAACCAACCATCCATCCATCCATCCATCCATCCGTCCATCCAATACATCTACCCACCTAATCATCTGTCTGTCCACCCCTACCCACCCACCCACCCATCCACCCACTTACCCATCCATCTGTCCATTCACCCATCCAACCAACCACCCATCCATCTATCCAATCCATCTACTCACCTAACCACCTGTCTGTCCCCCCACCCATCCATTCATCTATGCATTTACCCAGCAGCTGCCAAGCCTTGCCCCCGGAGCTGCCACTAAAGCAGGAACAGCACCACCCAGGGCAGGCCCTGGAAGCCCTGAGATAGGACTGTGGTCTCTTGCATTCCATTTCCAAGACGTAGAAACAGACTCAAAAAGGCACCAGAGAGAGGGAGAACCATGTGAGTGACATCCGAACTCCAGCCTCCTGTTGCTCCTCTCCTGACCTGGGTGTCTCTGTTCTGTCCTGCCTGCCCCCTCACAGGCCAGGCGACTGGCCTCTGCTGCCCCTCTGTCCCAGGCTGAGTGAGGGTACTGGGAGACCATCCGCTGCTCCCCAGCTCTGTGATATTATCTCTGGCTCACGCCCAGCCCGGAGCAGGATACAGCTTTCAACACCTCCCTCCCCTCAGACCTATGCGGGTTGTCAGAGTTTCTCATGCAAGGATCAAGGGGCCCCTGGGTAGAGGGTCCCCCAACTGAGCCTCCTCCCCCCAGACAATCACAGGCCCTGAAGTGGGAGAGGGCTGAGCAGTGCATGAGAATGAGGGGGTTCCGTGGCCACTCACCCGAAGCTCCCTTCCCTGCTCCCCTCCGTCCATAATCTCAGATGTCTGTTCAAGGAATTTTCCGTCCCATTCCATCAGTGATTTATTTAGACTCCGCTCATCTCACTGCCTGGCGGGTGACAGACCCCACTCTCCCATCCCCGCCCCAGAGCCCAGGGCCTTTTCATCTCCAGCAGGCAGCCCTGGCCTTGCTCCAGTCCAGCCAGATGGGAGGGGCACTGGGGCCTGCAGCATTTCAAGGAACCCCAGAGTCCCACGCCCAAGCACCCTGGCAGGCCTTGGTGCTCTGTGAATCGTCCTCAGTCCATCTGGGATCCTGGAGGAGGTGGGGGAAGGGTTGGGGCTAGTGAGGAGAGGTGGCATTCTGACTCCTTACTGAGCTGATGACTTTGAGGGACCAAGAGAAAGAGGGCTCCACTCAGCCCCCATGGGTGCTGAACTCACTCGACTCAAGCCCAGGGTTTTACACACACACACACACACACACACACACACGCATGAGCACACGGCAGGGGACTCGAAAGTCCCAGCATAACAGGTAGGAGGTCAGTCGCAGGCAGAAGTTCTATCTTCCTCCCACTCCTGCCCAGATCATCGAAGCAGCAGGATGTGATCTGCCCCACTGAAAAAGGTATTGAGCCACATGGCTAACATAGATAACAACAAGAGCTAATAAGTAGCCTGAGCTAATGGGCCAATCAGCTTTATAACTTATAGAGATCTCTGTGTGATTTTCTTTGGGGCTTGCCGGCTGTGGGGTGCTGGGCAGGACAGAAACCCCAACAAGCAGGCCTGGCTCATGTTACAGTAGGCCAGTTTGTAGCCCTGGTTCTGGTGTTGGTGGTTGCTGGGATGGTCAGCCCACCGGCTCTCCCTCATCCCCAACACCGGGCTAGCTCACATCCTTGGATCACAGCATCAGGGCCAGCTCTCCCACCTGCCACAGGTGGTGAGCCACAGGGGTGAGCATCTTCCCCTCAGTTACACCACCATATGGCAGATGAGAGGTGGGACCAGTCACATTCTCAGGGCTGGCTCATCTGCACCCCTGTCAATAGAGTCCATTCCTCTGTGCTGCCCAGGTGAGGTGCAGGGCCTGATCTCCTTAGTGCTGCAGTTGGTGAGGGGCAGGTCAGCTCTGCCACCTGCCGCAGGTAGCAAGGGGAGGAGGGCATCTTTCTCTCACTCACACCACCACATGGCAGGCCAGGGGGGCAGGACCACTTCTCCAGCAGCAGCCCAAGCCAGGACATCACCATGGCCCTAGGTGGCAAGCCCACTCCACTGCCTCCTCCTCTTTAGATGTGTGTATCTTCACAGGACAGGAACCATTATGTCTGTCTCTCTCTCTCTTCCACACCTCACCCTATAAATAGAGGCTGACTGCCTGGTGCCACAAGGTGCTGCTGACCCCCAGTTTTAAAAGTCTTTTGTGGGTGTTGTTTATGTCATGCATGGGTGGACATGCACCTGCAGGTATTGCGTTGGGCATGTGCCACACACATAGTGTTCAGAGGACAATCTGAACAATAGGCCTCGCCTTCCACCCTGTTTGAGGCAGGGTTTCGTGGCTACTATGTCAGCCACTAGCAGGTGTCTGGGTATTCTCCTGGCTGCCTCCCCTCTCCCAGCAAGGGTGCTGAGGAGAGATCCAAGAGCTATTGCATACTGCACCACGGATCCAGGGATCTGAGCTCAGGTCATGATTGTGTGGCAAGTATTTCACCCACAGAGCCATCTCCATCCCTGGTGCCCGTATTTCTAAGGTTGCTATGACTACAAGTTCATCTCCAGGAATTCCATCCACCCAGGGTAGGGGGTACTAGCAGGAGTCCCCTCCATGCAAGAGACTGGCGTGGCAGGAGCCAGGTGTGTGTGCACGGGATGCACAGACTGCTTACAAGAACCACGGGGCAGAGAACTTCAGAAGATGATGAGGGGACATCAGGTTCCTGTTTTTCCAAGTCTGGCTCAGGAAGAGTCTCCTAGTCCCCAGCCTGGGTTCTGTGGACATCCGGAGGACACATGGCCAGCGGCTCCAGGGAGCAGGAACGACGTCATGTGTCCCACCTCCCTGGAGCTCATCAAGTCAGGCAGAATTGTACATGTCCCAGAGGCCCCTAGGGCCTGCCTGGCCATGTGTTAGCCCTCGAGAGCTCAAATGCAGTGTGGATAAGTCAAGTGGGAATTCAAGAGACGAGGGGGTGTGAGAGTGTGGGAAGATGGGGCAGGTGGACAACAGGCAAGTCAGTCATGCATGTATGGGTGTCTTTGTGTATATGTGTGTATGTACGTGTGTGTACATGCATGTGTGCATGTGTATGGGCACATGTGTGTATTTGTGTTTGTGTGTGCATGTGTGTTCCTGTGTATGTGATGTGCATGCGTGTATATGTACTTGTGCACATGTGTGTGTTTGCGTGCATGTATGTTTATGTGTAATGTGATGTGCATGTGTGTATATGTACTTGTGTACATGTGTGTGTTTGCGTGCATGTATGTTTATGTGTAATGTGATGTGCATGTGTGTATATGTACTTGTGTACATGTGTGTGTTTGCGTGCATGTATGTTTATGTGTAATGTGATGTGCATGTGTGTATATGTACTTGTGCACATGTGTGTGTTTGCGTGCATGTATGTTTATGTGTAATGTGATGTGCATGTGTGTATATGTACTTGTGTACATGTGTGTGTTTGTGTGCATGTGTATGCATAGTGTTTATGTGATGTGCATGTGTGCACGTGTGTGGATGTGTGTGTGCCGGGCACTCATCATAGAACTGAGAGAAGAAGGCAGCTGTGCACCTGACCCATGTCACCCCGTGGGGTCAGCATTTCCTTGTGGTTAAACTAGGAGGGCACACAGAAGAACAGGTGGTGACCCCTAAAGCTCTGGGAAAGCGGGGAGGGCTGCCGACTCTGGGAGCTCTCTGAAGGTTTGCTGACTACGTGAAGGGGGGTAATGGGTCCAGCTGGCATCTGTGCCAGAGCCCTCACCCCTAAGCACATACTGAGGATGGCGCCCCAGCTCCTCCACTCCCGCAGGCTGGCCAGGCGGTGCACCCAGAGGCCTGGGCTTGAGTCTCCTTCCCGCCCTGCAAATCCCACAGGAGCCCAGCTATTCACCGGAACAAGGAGGGATGAATTCTTGGCCGCTTCAGACCCTGCGCTTTGCTGAGGCGGCTCCACCTCCGTCTGGGTTTGATCAGCTCCAACAGAACAGGCACTTGTTAAATTAGAGGGGAGGATCTCTTTTCTGGAAGCCCATCAGTGCCTCCCACTTCAGAGCTGGATGGCCCCTTGACCTACCCATTTCACAGACGGAAAGACAGAGGCCAGACAGATACCTCAGGGAAGGCTGAGCTGGCAGGGTGCCCTCTGAGCTGACCGAGACCATCCTTGGATATTCACTCACACCCCTTTCTAGCCTTTCTCCCTAATAAATCTGGAAGTTTCCCCTAGGTTCACATCTCTGCTGTGTTTAGGGATAGAGGCAGGACACGCAGACAGAAGAGCCCTCAGGGCTTGGTGTTGGGTGTAAAATGGATCTTCGGGTGTCCGCTCGATGAGGGCAAAACCCTGCTGGAGTCCAGCACACAAGAGGTGTATCTGGCTGGACCAGCGGCTGCTATTCCAGCTTCCTCCTCAGGCCTCTCGTGGGCTCCTTTCCCAAGGCCTGGCCATCAGCTGGGGACAGCTCAGCTGTTAGCCTTCTCCGCCCAGCCCTTTGATCTGCTGCCGCCTGGAGCCACCGCCAGAGCCATCAGGGACACTGGGGTCTTACTGGGAAAACCCAGGTCCCTTGCACAGGCCCAAGGGTCCTGCTCCATGTCTGAAGTTCTCTCCACCCCATCCACCCACAACTGTCACCAGGTTGTTTGGGTCCCCTGCACATAGTCAGCCCTTTTGCCCCCCCACCCCCACCCCCGTCATTTCCTCAGCCGCACCACCTCTAGAACGCCCTCGTGCAGGCAGGCTCTGGAACACCTGGTCCAATCCAGCCTAATCCAGCCCAGTTCGTGTGAGGCTGGGCCTGTGGAGCCTGCAGGTGGAGCCAATGAGGCTTGGAGAGGCACAGTCTTTTGCGACTCTTTCTGAGCGCGAACCTGGATTCCCAACTGTCCACATAGACACTTCTAGGCTTAAGAGGATGGCAGAGTGGGGGCCAGAGGCATTTATCTGAGACTCCAGAGGGGGCGCTCCACTCTGGAAGTCCCTGCGTGCAGGGCAGAGTGGCAGAAAAGCCACACCTAGCGAGACCGCTGAGGACCCTGCCACACTCCCTGGCAGCCTCAGGAACGGGAGCTCCGCCCCACTCTCAGTGAACAGGAGCTCCGCCCACTCACAGTGAACAGGAGCTCCGCCCACTCACAGTAGACCAGACTGCTATCTTATGGGACAGCAATCTAGAGGCCACATGTCCTCCTACAAAGCTGGGTCAGCCTCCCCAGCCTGGAGGTCTTGTCTTGGGCTGCTGGGCCCTTCTTCTCCCTTCTGCATGTTGGGAGAGTCCTGGCTCAGGCCACCAGGGTTGGGTAGGAAGTCCAGCTGTCCCCAAAATTGTGTGATTCCCCCCAGCCCCGCCCAGTCCTTGCCTGCCCAGAGCCCTACTTCCCATCTGGAAATAGAAGAGGGTGACCGAGGGGCTGACAAGCTGCTGGCTCATGGTGTGGCCACCGTGAGGGGCTGTGAGAACCTCAGAAAACCTTTGGCTGCCCTCGTCTCCCTGGGGGTCTCTACACATGGCTTCTTCCAAGCACTGATTAACAGCTGGGTCACACCTGTCCTGCAGATGTCGGCTCCTCACTACCCCACTGGGTCCTCTGTGTGTGTGTGTGTTCAAGAGTATGCATATGTGGGAACTGAAGAAATGGCTGACTCTTCTAGGCTCACAGAGGATCCGGGAAAGTCCCTGCTTCGTCTGTCCCTTGACTCCCTTGGTTCCTAAGCAGGCCACTTCAGGGCAAAGCCTCAGCTCTGTAGTTCGAGGCCCTAGGCTGTGACTGTAGCAAGATGCCCCCCATCCTCCTCTGCAGGGTGGTTAGAGAGAGCCAGCGTTAGACACAGACTGACCTGAGGTGGGAATCCATCTGAGGGAGAGAGCAAAGAGAGGATTTGCCGAGGTAAAGGAACTGAGGTCAAATAAGGGCTAGGGCGGACTGTGCCCACTCTCTGTCGAAACGAGCCTAATCTGGCTCCCAGAGCCTGATCGGGGTGTGGCAGGGACGGTGGCTTCTGAGGCGTCAGCACACACTAATTCCCCGTGTCCCTGTGGGGATGTAAGAAAGCAGGAGCTGGGGGACCCAGCCAAGGGCTCAGCCTCACGCTGTCCCAAGCATGGGGCCAAGGACAAAGCTCTTTCGGAGATGGGATCGGCACTCTGCTTGCTGGCTGACAGGCTCTGCCAGAGGGTCAGGCTGCAGGAGGGGATCTGGGAACAATTTGATAATTAGGCAAGAAGTCTTGTCAAGCAGCTTCCATGGGGTCTATTAGGGGCCCAGGAGAGGTCTTGTGGGAGGGGGGGCATGGCCCCTTGCCAGCCCACTCATGAACCCCTACCTCCCATTTCTGCTCACCTTACCACCCTCAATCCTTACCCCTGCTGGGTCATCAGGATCCCTGTTGGTGCCAAGGACCTGCCTCACCACGTCTTCCTGTCTCCTGATGTGCCCCTCAGCTGCCTGACGAGTAACGTGGGCTGCCATGATGGAAGGAAAGCAGGCAGAGACGTCAGGAGAGGTGTGGCCCCCTGTGCCCTATAGACATGGCCAATGACAAGTGTCCTGAAGCCCGGGTGAACCTTGTAAAACAATTCCCCCATGACAACCTTGTTGTAGTTACAGGATGGGGGTGCTGGGCCTGGAGGATGGGAGGTTGGTCCGGCCAGCTTGGACCCCATAAGCCATGATGTGCCCACCCTGTCCTCTGTCATATCGTGTGACCTACATTCTGGAACCAGGGACCAAGCCACAAGGCAAGGTGCAAGCAGAGCCTGTGGACATGCCTGGGCATGGAGTCAGAGCTGGATGATGGGTGGTCAACCTGAGCAAAGGGAGCAGTTTCACAATGACGGGGTGTGGGGGAGCCAGGAGGATGAGAGGTGGCTGTGAGGAAAAAATTGCTAAGGGGCAGCTCCGCTGGCGCAAGGAAATCCAATTAGGGCAGATCAAACCAAATCAAAATGCCCGTCGTTTTATTAAATACGGCGCTCTCGGGTGGCAGGGAGACAGGAAAGTGGGGAGCCCATGCAAACCCAGAACCACGAGTTTCTTCTCTGGGAGTCCATTTAAATACCCCGTGGGCATGGTCCTGACCCCTCCCCGGGGGATGCTGGGATTTGGAGTCCAGAGCAATGCAACTCCCTAAGCCAGGGGCTGGGGCTACACTCCAGACTTAACAGTGGCTAGGTCTCTCTGAGGCCTGACCTGTCAAGTTGAGAGGGACTTCTGGAGTGCAGGGTGCAGCGTTGTGACACCTCCCAGCCCAGGTGAGCTCTGTAAATGACCCTGAACCCCAAGGTGTGTCTTCTAGGATCCTAGAAGGCCCCAAGGCCTTCTCCAAGCAGGCCCCAGCCACTTTGGGTGAAAAGAACCTAGTTTCTATCCTCCATGATCTAGGTTGAGAGGCAGTTAGGCCTGAAGGGGAGGGTGTTTTCCCTCCTTAGGGTTTCACTCTTGAACTAACCAGAGCCATCGCTCAGCTGGTGGCAAGCACACAAAGAGAAGCTTCGGTCATCCCAGAGCCTTCACACTTCCTCCCACAGGCCAGGGCTTCTGGGTAGCACTGGGCAGTCCTAGCCTTCAGCTGGTAGCCAGGGCCTCCCACCAGGGGAGGAGGCTATCTTCCTTTCTCCTGAGTCCCCCTTCCAGCCCAGGGAAAACATGTCTCCCTTGGTATTTATTTCTAAGCTCAGCATTTGGAGACTGGGCTCGGACAGCCGGTGTCCAGAGCCAAGAACCACAGGCTCACTAGAGTGCAGGGGCCTGGGAACGGCTCACCCGTGGAGGTGATGTTGCCTCTCTCCGCCCCCCTCGTCAAGTGTCAGAGTGATTTATGAGCAGATGCTGAGGCTAAAGAAAATAGGCCGTCTTAGGGATCCACCCCTCCTCCTGGGTGCTAACTTGCCACAGGCCCAGGGGAAAGGGAGAGGTCCCTGACTGGGTGACCTTGGCCGGGTCCCTTCCCTCTTTGGGCCTCTGCTGCCTTTGAAATGGGTCTGGAAATCGGGCCCAGACCACAGAATTGCCACTAGATCAAAAGAGAAGTTAGATGCCAGGTGCTCAGAGCCTGGCACAAAGCAGCCTGCACTATGCCCTTGTTAGGAAATCCCCCAGGTGTGCCCTGTTCAACTGCAGCCCGCCCACTCAACTGCAGCCCGCCTACTGACGAGGGCGTCCCCCGGGCGTCCCCCTGCCTCAGCTCCCTGTGAGCTACCATGAACCCAGAACCACTCTATACCAATTCTGCCCAAACGCTGTCTCCCGGGAAGCCTACTTCATTTTCCATCAGTCAGTGTTCCGGGCCACCCCGAGCTGCTTTTATCAAACCTCTTTGGCCACCTGTTAACGTGCGCGTGCACACACTGCGAGCCTTCCAGATTTGCTTGCTCTGCCGGTCCCCAAGCCCGAGGGGAGGGGCCTGGGGATGAGAGGGCTTGCCTCGTTTGCCAGGAATCTTCCGTGCAGTGCCCGGACAAGGGAAAAGGGGGAAGCTGTAGGACAGCCCGGAGCGAGGGACGCTCATCCAGTGTGGCACCCAGTTAGGTGGTTAGAGTCGGCCAGGTGGAGTGCTGCCACTACCCAGGCCAGGCATGGCTGGAGATGTGGGCCAGCCAGACCCATCAGGAGCAGATAGAGAGGGCCTGAAAGAGGCCAGTGTAGCTACGCCTAGTATACCGCACGAACAGGAAAAAGACAGACTGAAAAAAATACCAAACAGCTACTCTAGCACGGTTAAAGACTAAGAGGAGTTTGGTTGAGTTTTTTTGCTATTGTTAATTTTTGAGACAGGGCCTCATGTAGCCCAGGATGGCTTCACAGGCCCTGTGTGGTCAAGGATAGTCCCCTGCATCAACTTCCTGAGTGCAGGAAGGTGTGTGCGTCATGACTGGCTTGCTGATAATATAAAAGAAAGGCCTATGAGGAAACCCTAACACGGGCGCCTGGAAGTCGATGGAAAATTGTCAGTGTCAAATTCTAAGACTGACTTATCTCATGGCTCCTTGGTTTCTCAGGCAGAGGGGAGAGGAAGCAAGGAGCTGTGTGAGTTGGGCACTTTTCTAATCTCCTTTGTGCTGACCCCCAGAGTCCTGGCTTCTCATATGGAACAGCCTACAGTGTTGGCCTTTCAGAGCCAGGGCACCTCAGAACTATACCCCTATGCATCTGAGCTAATTATTATTATTTGAGGGAGATGAAAAAGACATCCTTAATTCAGAGGCATTACAGAGGATGGCATTTGGGCACCTAACAGTATGTGATTGGGCCCTGGGACACAGCACAGGAGACCGGACACAGATCTCTGTGCTATGACTCTTGGCACAGGGCCTGATAGGGGCCACTGGGCCAGGATCTGAGCCTTGCTTCTTTCTGCATAGACGAAATATTTGGGCTGCCCATCCCCTAGCTGGCCAATCACCCTGGCCGGGTGCTGGATGGGGAAGAGGAAGTCCTGCCTCCCTGAGGCCACTACAGAGGGTGTTGCGATTGATGGCATCTGACCTTGCTCTGCCACAAGCCCAGCAGAGGTCCTGAGGCGGCCATTACCCTCTGGTTCCATTTCCTCATCTGTAGAATGGAGTTGGAAGCAGAAGGACTGGGCAGACCTCCCAAGATGTCATCCTGCTCTTTCTATTGACTCTGTCTTCTGGGGACACTTGCTGCACAGCTGACCTCCAGTGAGTGACATTGAGGGGATGCCCCAGGAAGTGTTACAGGAGGACCAGGCTCATGTGACAGTACCCAGATGCTGGCTAAGCACATTTTCCCTCTTCCCTCCATAATAAAAACCAAGCCACTGTGGCAAGGGCTATCGCAGGGAACGGACCTCCAGCACCCAAAGGACAGGGAGTCACAAGACCAATGGGTGGGGCTTTCCAAAGAGTCCAGAACTCAGATCCTGGCTCCATGACCCCAAACTGTCACTCAAGGCTTCATCTCTGGCTTGCTCACCCGAACTCTTGGCTTCTTCCCTCAATTCAGAGGCGGGATGTGGGATGTGGCGGTCCTCATTTTACATATAAGGGAACTGAGTCACAGAAAGTGACAGAGGTCATCCAGACATGATAGGGCAGAACTGAGTCTGTGCCTGGCTCTGAGAGCCTTGTTTCTGCAGTGATGGGTTGACCAGTAAGCCACCAGCTTGGGTAGTGCCTAGGACACAGAGGGTGCCCTGGAAGAGGTAATTATGGGGCACCATCACTGTGGGGTCCTACTGTCACTGTGGGGACCCACCGTCACTGTGGGGTCCCAGTCCCAATGAAGGTGACTCTGTCAGGGCATCCATATCCCCAGGTATCAGGTGATAAGATTTGGAAAGTTTGTCTATAGACAGGAATTTGGGGAGGGGAGTTGTTTAATCTATTGTTTATTTGTTACTAGGTGTATATATGTGTGCACTTGTTCAGATGTGCATACATGATACATGTACATATGTTGACATACCACAGCACGTGTGTGGAGGTGATAGGACAACTCTTGCCAGTTCTCTCTCCTTCCACCCTTACGTGAGCTCTGGAAGTCAAACTGAGGTTTCTGGTTCTGCACAGCAAGGATGTTTGCCTGCTGAAGCGTCTCACTGGCCTTGCTTTTGGCCTTTTGAGATAAAATCTTACTATGATGCTATGCTCAGACTCAATCTTCATCCCTCTACCTCCCAAGTTTTTGGATTACCAGCCTGTGTCACCATGCCTGGCTGTGGGTATAATTCTTCTAGAACCTTCCAGTCACGCCTCCTTTGGGAGCTTCTCCTAGAACATATGTCCTATTTTAAGTGTCCAGGCCCCAGATACTGAGTCCCAGGGCAGAGGATGCTGGACTTCAATCTCTACTTCTGCTTCAATCCCTCAATGGCCCTGGTCCCCAGAGGAGACCTCACTGCCCACACTCACCAAGAGCATTGGAGACTGAAGCCTGGGGACAAAGTGGCAAGGCTTGGCAGAATTGAACCTCCCTTGGCTAGGACCAGAGGGATTCTGGTGGAGAAGGGGTCTCCGGCCTCTCATCTATAAACTGCCCTTCAAAGGAGAGGCCTGGAAGTCTCCAAACCACCAGGTAAACAGCATCAGGGAGGCGACATACATCCAGTCTGGACAAGAACTCCAGCCTCTGCCCTGGCCCTCACTAGTGTCCTCTGGCCTGGAGTGGGTCTGGGAGACTCTAGTGGGTGAGATGGTATCCTCAGAGTTCAATCAGTCACTGTCCACGGTCCAAGGAGCACAGGGGCCCTGAGGTGTGTATAACAGGAGACCCTCATAGAGATGAGACAACCTGGAAATGGAGTCTGGGCTCAAGACTCATCACAGGTAAGGCAGAGACTTCATCTCAATTTGCTAATGCAAATGCCAGCTGTCACAGAGAGCAGAGCCACTCTGCGGGCCTCCAGGGAACGGCACAGAGCTGGAATCTCCATAAACATGAAGCCCTCAAGCCTGTCTCCTGAAGAGACCTTTACTTACTATCCAGGTGTTCCCTGGTCCACACCTGCCCCGTGTCCTCCTGGCTGCAGCGACGTGGGCCTTGTTGGCGCAGCCATGCTGATATCCTCATTGGTAAATTCTGGGGTTAATGCATGGGGCCTGCCTGAGGTGGCTGCCTGCTTGGGCTAGGTGGATTGACTGGCCCTGGAGTGAGGAGAGGGCTTGGGGCAGGAAGCGTGAGTGAGGCTGGCACAAGACAAACTGTGTGCCCCTGGTGGAGAAAGTGAGAATCAGCATCCCTAAGTCCTGGCTGGTTCCAAGAAGAGGCCCAGAGTCAAGGAGAAGCCCCCTGACTGTGAATCTAGGGCTGGGAGGAAACCTTCAAGTTCACAGACTCTGCTGTCTGGAGCCTGTGCCTCCCAGCCTGCCCCTTGCTCTTCAGTCCCCCTGAGCCCAGCACACTCTTAGGGAGGCGGAGGCAGTGGGGACATAAAATAAACATTTGGGGCTTAATGTCCCCTGTGCCTTGCCCAGGAGCATCGGACCACAGGCCCCTCCCCATCGGCTTCCTGGATGTGGACAAGCCCCTTTCCCCTGCTCGTCTTCCCTCAGTAACCTTCAACTTTAACCCTGAGGCCTAGGCAGATGAGGCAATGGAGATCTAGGGACTGAAAAGGAGAGAGCATCCTTCACTGCCACGAGCCTGGGGAGAGGATCCTGGTTTAGTCATGTGAGCAAGGGGACCGGCTGAAAGTACGATTCTGCCTGCAATCATCTCTGCAGGTGGGTGGTGGCCTGGGGGACAGTCAGGGACAGCCCAGTAGTAGTCCATTTGGAGAAAGCCTGGCAGTAAAGCCACAGACATCCAAACTGCTCAGTCCTGGATTGTTCTCTCCCTCCCATATGACACCAAGCCCCGCTCAGCAGTCTGAATCCTGACTTTGCCGCTGGTATACCATGATCTTAAATCGCATTATTTTTTCCTTTATGAGCCTGATTGCTCATAATAAAACCGAGGTGGTGGACCCTATGCCACGGAATAGTTATGAAAACTGAAGACAACAGCTGCAGAAACCCATAGAGGGCCAGAGGTTGCCTGGAGTCACAACACAAGAGGGTAAGCAGGATGCTGGGTGAAGCCAGATCTCTTTGTACAACATCTGGCTTCTTTTGGGTCTGGTCTGTCCAGAGCCTGGTCTGTGTCCGCTGGTCTGTGGCAGAACACAGCAGCGATGTTTGGGGCTGGGCCGGGCCCCACATGGTGTGGTTGCTTTGGCCTGAGCCACCTCTCCACAGGGCCTTATCTGTCCATTCTCTCCTTTCCCACAAAGTAATCTTTCTCTCTCTTGGAAAGTTCCTGTTTCCTCCCCGCCGTCTTGTCTCTCCCCAGGCCTGTCTCCGGAGACTCTAGCCAGCCTCCCACACAGGTCCAAGCTGTTCAGCACAGGGGTTCAGAGTCTACAATGACCACCCCCTGACTCAGGATGGTACAAACGGGCTATCCAGAGCATGATGAAAGGTTTTACTCCCAAACCCACAGGTACAGAGTTCTATATCTTTGAACACAGCAAACTCCAGGGCTGCTGCAACCCAAATGAAGCCCTACCCCCTGCTGAGTGGATCCAGCAGGATTCAACCCCAAGCCTGGGGTAAGGAGCCCTCTGGGATCCAGTGATCTGCCTCCTTCTTGGTTGCCTAGCTCCTAGCCACTATCTGGGGACCCACCGAAAACCCACCAGGGCTACCTCGCTAAGGTCCCAGCTTCCCAGGGTGGCTTTTCTTGCAGCCAGCTTAATGGGTCTGAAAGCAAGGCCAATGGCCATGCTGTGGTATTAAGAATGTCCCTGAGGAATAAAGACACTGCCAACTGGGTTTATGTTTCAAGACGTCTGTCCTCACCCTTGACCAACAGATCACAGACAGGGAAATAGGCCAGGACCAGGTCCGGGGACCGGGTGGGGTTGAGACATCAATGGGAGGCCGCCTTGTCTAGAAACTGAAGAGTCCCCCTGCCAGACCAGGAGCTAGAGATTTGGGGGGCAGGCTGGGGCTTGCTCAGCATTCATTGTACACAGTTGTTTAAAATATAATCATCATATATATATATATTTTATATATAATATATAAAGAGGAATTGAAGTGAGCCACCCCAAAGAAAAAGCCATATTTTATAAATATTTCTGTAACTCCCGCATCCCAAAGGAGAGGGGAAAGAAAAATAAAAATTTACAACCCAGTTAGTGGTTCCATGTGATGGGCACAGGGTCCCAAAAAACATTCTGGGAGGCTGGTCTTTCTGGCCTTGAAAGGTCAAACGCACACAGTCCTACCCATCCCTGCCCTGGCTTCTTGGAGCAGCCTGGAAGGCAACATGTGGGCACTCGGGCCCCAAGCTGCCAGGTTATTTTTAATCCTATCGGTTTCCTTTGATGCCCCGGCCCTCCCAGGGCGACCAGGCCTCCTGTTCCCGGTGGCTTCCAAGTGGAGTCCCAGCACAAGCCTCCTCCCACGCCTGGCATCTGGGATCGGCAAGGAAGTCCACGGGGTCTCCAGGCCCTTCAGTGGGTCCTGGGGGGGGGAACGGCGCCCCTCCACAGGGGCGGAGCGTGCAGCCTCACTTGCAGACGTAGCGCTCCACCGTGCGCTCACACCTGCGGCAGGTGACATAGCAGCACCAGTGGTACTTGCAGTGACACCGCTCCACCACTCGGTCCGTGTAGGGGTTATAGCCACGCCCACAGCACATGAGGTCGCAGCTGTCACTGCCATTGGAGGTTTTGTTGCACTGCCTGGGGGTGGGAATGAGAGGTTAGTGAGCACCCATCACCACCAGCATCTGCCTCTCCCTGCCAAGCAGCCTGCACCCTCGCCATTGTGGCTGACCCAGCCCGGCAAGAAGGGGGATCAATCTGAGGGGAAACCGAGGCTTTCCTCCTCCCCTAACTTCCCTGTGTTTACAATAAGCTCTGATGGAATTGTTGCTATCTACCAACCTGCCTACCTACCTACCTACCTATTGAGAAAGAGTCCCTCACTGAAACTAGAGCTCAGGCATCCACTTGGCAAGACTGGCCAGTGAGTTCCGGGGCACCTTCCTATCCCTGCCCCCACCTCATCGTTAGGGTTCTAGATTTATGCCATCACACAGGTGGTGGGGATATAAACTCAGATCCTCATCTGTGGCAGGCGAGGGGATGTTCAAGAGAGGGTTTCTCTATGTGACAGCCCTGGCTGTCTGCCTGGAACCAGTTCTGTAGACTGACCAGGCTGGCCTCAAACTCACAGAGATCAGCCTGTCTCTCCTCCCAAGTGTTGGGATTAAAGGCTTGCGCCACCACCGCGAGGCTGATCCTCAAACTTACAAGGCAGGTAGGTGCCTTACCAACTGCGCCTCCACCTCAGACCCCTCCTTTATAATTAATCTTTAATTAAGCTGTAATGGAGGTGAGTGTCATTTTCACAATCAAAAAACTCAGGAGACATTCTGCAACACTGAAAACAGCCCAGGAGGACCCTGGGCCTGGACACTTGGGTCTGCTGAGTGCAGGCATGCAGGTGTCCAAGGGAGCCCGCAGTGACACCTCCCAGAGGCATTCCGCATCCTTCTGTTTGTGGAGCAGATGCAATGCATAGCAGCAGCTGCTCTCACTGCAATGAGGGACAAGCAAAAGTTCTCTCCCTTAACACCGGTGCCAAGGCCGCTGCTCAGCCTCCTCCCCTAAGCTATGGCAGGAGGTGAGGAGCCAGGAAGGTCTCCCTGCTGCCGTCTGCCTTCCTGATAAAGGGACAGCTATCCGGGTGAACTGTCCCTTGGGCGAGCACTGAGGAGGGACTGACTGTGTTGAGGGATACAGTTGGGGACAGGGCGCTAACCCACAACCTATGGGGAGCGTCTTCTGTGATTCTCTGCTCACTCCGTGTCCTCTAGGGCCCTGTGCCCAGCCCCTGTGTGTTACAGATTCAACTCCCCTTCTCAGCCGCTCACACCCACCCTGCCGCTTCAAAGCCAACTCGCGTTCCTTCCTGTCTCTTTTGCCTGACCCACTCCACCTCCACTCTGCCCACCCCCTCAATCTGGCCTCCAGATGGGAGCCTGGGCCTCTTCCTCACAGAGCCCCGGCCCGTGGGGACAGAGCCCCAAACCAGCCCTCCCCTCTCACAGGCAAGACCGTGGGCTGCGGAGGAAGCAGAAGCTGGCCGGGCACCAACAATGTGCCAGACACGTTCCCAGACACCCGCTCTCTGCTCCGTATTTCCCTAACCTTGTGAGCACCAGCTTCATGGAATGCTATGAGCGGCTCCTTAATAAAAGAGTTCCCCGGCCGTGTACCTCTGGGAAACTCGGTTTAATCAAATCCTTAGCTGAGGCTCCCTCAAGCCTTGGGGATGGCCAGAGAGCTGCCCAGGTGCATCTGATCACAGAACTTTCTTCCCTAGGTTTCCAGGAACCCTCTTTGCGAAAGCAGCCACCTAGTTCCTTAACAGCCCCACCCGGCACACATTAGGTCATGGGCCCCTTCCTTGACTTTCCTGTCTTCCTATCCAGAGCCAGGGTTGGGCCAGCTATGGGGACCTCAGGCCCAACCTATCTAGTCCCCAGGGGACATGGGAGGACTGGAGTCTGGGGGGGGGGCACTTATCAGGGGACAGCTCATCGGCTCTGCTTTGGGTACTTCCTCGGCTGCCTCAGGTTGGATGCTGCCTGCATCTCTCCTTGTGCCTCTCAGTTCCTCCTTTGTCCAATGAGCAGGAGGGGCATTTATCCCTCACCTGTCCCTGTGACATCTCCTGAGCTCCTGTTTCATGTTGGGCAGCTCTTCCTAGTCCCTGTCATACGGTACCACTGCTGTTACTTCCCATCTAGGGAGAAGGTGGGGCCATCAGCCTCTATCCCTGAATCTCCTCCGTCTCCCTGAAACCTCCTCCCCACACTGGGCAAGGACTCCACTCTCCAATTGTTGAGTCACCACTGTGCTCAGGCCAGCCCTGAGTGAGGCATGTGTAGGGGTGGCAGTGCACCTACCTGTCTTGGGTCCCGTGGGATCCCACCTTCTCATTCTTCATACAGAAGTCAGGGGAGCTCTGTAGATACACCAGTTCTGAGTCCTTCACGGGCCTGATGTCCAGGTCCTTGGGCACTAGGTGCTTGCGGGTGCCCATAGGCCGGTGCACCACCTTCGTGGCCGACAGGTAGCGGGTCTTGAGGTCAGCAGCCACATCCCGCAGTTCTTGCAGCCCCTTCCAACAGGTACGGATGGAGCAGGAGCCAGACACCCCATGACACTTACACTTGGTTTCCAGGGAGGCACGCAGAGCCTGCGGACAGGCAGGGTGTCGGCAGGATAGCCAGAACCCCTCCCTGGCCTGTCAGGGCTCTGGCCCCCCCACCTCATGACTGGGGGTTCTTGGGGGTTCATGTCCCACTGGATCCTCAAGGGATGGAGCATTTGGCACTAAAGGGATGGGGGTCATGCTTCCACTCCAGGGCAGCTAAGAGGGGCAGGCAGGAAGAGTGGCATTTGCAGATACACACTCAGCACAAATGTCCTAACACAGCTGCCACAGCCCATCCGGGAGACCCACTCTTTGCCCTGCCCTAAACAGGAAGGCGCGAATACACTACGTCTGACCCCCAAGTTTGCAGTTAGAAGATTGCGGGGCTGGGATTTGAACCTGCATCTGACAGTGATTCCAAAAGCTGACTTTCAATTGTTCTACGCCTTCTCTCTCCCACAAACCAGGACTTACTAGAGGCTTGCCTGAAGAGCAGCAAGAAGAGCAAGAAGGAAGGCAGCTGGGGGAAGGATGGGGAGACAGGAAGGAGACAGTATGGGGGTGCACCTCTTTCTGGACCCACCCACGGCTGCCGGGTGACCCCTCTGCCATCACCCAGCCTCTCTGCTCTGAAGTCTGAAGCTGGTAGGCGGCTGCTCCCTGGTTGAGTGTGGTAAGGGTTAAATGAGCTGTACCAAGGGGTGTGTGGGTTATAACAGTTTAAATCAATATTGGCTCTGAACATGCAGTTTAAATCAGAGCTGTGGGGGAAACTGGAAACCCCTGGGCCAGGCCTGTAGGCAGGATCCAGCCCTGGTCTGAGAAATGACTCTTCCCCCCAAGTCTTCCCTGGGCCTCATTTTTCTGTTGGTGTCTGAGGGTCAGAGGTCAAATACCTTCTAAGGACCTCTCTTCAAACCCCTGCTCACAGGACACTTCCCTCTCCCTTGTCCTGTAAGGGTCATGGGTCACCTGTATTCACACCCTGCATCACGTGGCTGAGGAAACTGAGGTGAAGATTGGCTTGGCCTTGCTCCAGTCCCTCAGTCAGTGAATTGGTGGGGAGCTAGGCAAAGTGTCAGGGATCATCCTTATCATGGCAACAGGAAATGGGGACTGAGGAAGCATACTAGTTATAAAATCTGGAACTTGCTAGACGCCTAGGAGGGAGAAGAAAGAGATAGGCACCAGGGACAGAGCGCTGAAGCTTGGTTCCTTGAATCGGGTCTGGAAGGTGTGGACACTCAGGGGCAGGTGCTAAATTGCCTGGTCCTGATGTCATTTAATTCTCACACAGACCTGGACTACAAGGAACAGCATTCGCCTTTAGCAGGTGGCTCCAAGAACAGGCCTGATGTGTCCTGAGATGGAAACTAAGTATTTAGTTTGGGGGGGGGGAGGGGAACAACCCAGCTGGAGGCTGAGATCACCATAGTGATAGTCACCATCTTTGGAGCTAGGTAAAAGCTCTTTGGGTTCCCACAATGGGGCCAGTCCCAGGGCGGGGAGGCGGGAACTCCTGGCTAGTGTGATCTGACTTCAGTTTTCCCAGACTGTCCAAGGACAGCCTGGACATTCAAGAGTCACCAGGGACAGGTGAAGGTGGATGGGTTTGCACAGATTCCACTTCCTCAGGCCACGTGTTCCTGGCTGAGCCACCAGGGCTAAACCATTTGAGAGATTCCTTCTGCTACATAGTACACTCTTCTTGGGGCCTTCCCCTATCAGTGAGAAAGGGACAACAGAACTTTTGGGGGTTGTTCTGGGATCCCAGGAGGGAAAGAATAGAACAGGGAGTGCATGTTCACACCACGGATTGGTGCCAAGTTTATCATTCCGAAGTAAAGGTGATTGCCACAGACCCTGACGACCTGAGCTGGATCCCTAGAACCCGTGGGAGAGAACCAACTCCCCCAAGTTGTACTCTCACTTGTACATGCATATACATACATGTAAAAGTTTAATTTGGTTCATTCATTCCCACACTCGCCCAGCCTTTTGGGTAGCAAGCAAGAAACAGGGAGATACTGGTAGCAGATTCTGGGGAACCCATTCTCTCAAGGCAGCGTGGAATCCCCCTCCCATTACAAAGAGGGGGTGTAGTGTAAAGTCTGTGGCCCAGCCCCCTCCCTGTCCTCAGGGAAGGCTGAGGAACTTACAGGAGGGCCCACCCTGTCATGGCTATATAGCTGGGAAGGAACAAGGCCAGAGAGGAAGCAAGTCACCCTTCAGGAAGTCAGGGCCAGCGCCAAAGGCCAGAACTCAGAGGTCTGGGCTCCCAGCTCATTGTTCCCTCCGCTTGGAGCACCCCAGAGAGGAGAAGGGGCAGGCAAGCCCAAGCTCTAGAGAGGGGAGAGTGGCAGGGTCCCAGCCCATTCCCTCTCCCACACCCTCATGGGGCCCACCATGGGGGCGGGCCCTTCTCCAGCCAGTGGCCCAGGCACACCCTCTGGGGCGGGTGGGGGGTGGTTACCTGTCTCCCCACTTCACTGTTGTGTAGACGCATCAGTTTATTGGCTTGGGATCCCGTTTTTTTCACCTTCATAGGAGCATCGGAAAACTTGGCCCCCATGAGGAGCCCGTAGCTGAGGTTGTCCGCACATCCTCCCCAGCGGTTCCCGGGCCCGGGTGGCTCACCTGGGACAGGGCCGCAGGAGCAGCCGGGCAGGTCGCCAGAGGTGCAGGCCCGGGCGATGGTGTGGCTGATGGTGGCGGCCGACAGGGCATACACGAAGGCTGACTCCCGGGTACCTGTGAGAGAGGTGAGGGTTAGAGGGGCTGGAGGTCAGGAGGAGGTCATCTTACTCCACCCATACAGTGGGCAGCACAGAGGGACCCAGCTGTCCCCAGAGCAGTGCAGGAGAAGGACTTGCAAGGGCTACCAGTCTGCTAGTCACAGGGTGCTTTACATAAGCAAGAACCTCAGCCCCCTGAGCCCTGGTGGGAATTCAGGACTAAGAGCCGATTTAGAAACCCATTCTTGGGCTGGAGAGATGGCTCAGTGGTTAAGAGCATTGCCTGTTCTTCCAAAGGTCCTGAGTTCAATTCCCGGCAACCACATGGTGGCTCACAACCATCTGTAATGATGTCTGGTGCCCTCTTCTGGCCTGCGGGAATACATGCAGACAGAATATTGTATACATAATAAATAAATATTAAAAAAAAAAGAAACCCATTCTTCTCACTGCTAAGATGAGACCATCCCGGTCATGTGTACACAGACACGGATGGGGGCACCATATGACATGTGAGCTTGTTGTCACAGCTGTAGGTCAAGGTACTGCAGAATACCCACAGCCACCTGGAGCTTCCCGGGACCCAGGGAGACAGCATAGCCCTGCAGAGAACTCGTTCACAGACTTGGGGCTTCTGGAACAATGTAACAGTATGTAGCCCTGGCTGCCTTGGGGCTAGCTTAATGCCACAGTCTCTCAAGTGCAGGATTACAGTCTGGGCCCTACTCACAGCTGGGAGACAGGACATTTCCATTGTTTGAAGGCAGCCCGTATGCAGGACAAGGACACTGTGACAGAGCCCCAGGAATGAGCATAGAGCTACTGGGGTCCCACTCCATTCCAGGCTGTCCTGGCCCCACATCTGAATCCTGGCCCTGTCTCATAACTAGCAGTTACCACCCCTACAGAACCTCAGTTTCTAACTGTAGAACCCACCTGACAAGCCTTCCCTGGTGTTCCGACATCTTGGGGGGTCGGGGACTGACTGCCATCTGCCATCTGAGACCCCATGATGCCTGAACCCCGTGGTTGTGTGGGGTATGCACTCAGCCTGTGTGCACTCAGGTTCCCTCCCGGAAGCCTGCTTCAAAGCTATTTGCTGCTGCCTGGACTACTTCGTGCATCACAGCAGTTCCCGCCAATCAGGTTTGCCTGGGTCCACCTGCCTGCCCAGGGGCGGGCTTTCCACCAGTCTCCTTATATTGACTTGACTTTCAGTACAGCAGGGAGCCACCTTGGTGCGGTCTAAGGCAATATCCTTCCTTCATCCATGCATTACAGCACACGTGTGTCCCGAAGCGTTATTCGGGCCAATGTATGTGCTGATATATTCACTCATTAATATTTATCCATTCCCCAGTTCGTGCCTGAAACCCATATCTACGAATGACTCATCCGCTCAAGCGTCCGCCCAGCCGAGGCTTATCCATCTGTGTAACCATCCATCTTGTCGCTCATCCGTCCACCCATGAATCCACGCACCTATCCAAACACACAGAGCTTCCGCAGGGATCCTCCCGCCACAGCAGCACGGCGCCCCACAGCCCATACCTCTCTCCAGGTCAAGCAGGTAGTTGGGGGCGAGCTCGATGGAGGAGCAGTTCCAGCGCATGTCGGCGAAGGCCCTGCGGCAGGCCTTCATGGCCTCCCGCGCCGCGTGCACGATGGTGCGCATGAGCTCCAGGTTGCTGCGGCAGAGCTGCACCTGCGCAGACACCAGGCCCTCCAGCTGCTTGCAGTGTTGCGTCTGGTTGAGCGCGAGGGCTGCTGGCGTCTTGGACAGTGCTCTGCATACCCCGAAAACCACCAAATGGAAGAAAGACAGGGTGTGAGGGGCGTTTGGTCAGCAGGTCAGTCCTCCCCGTGAACAGACTCAGAATCATTTTTGCCAAGAGTAACGTGGCAGAGCAACGGTTTGCCTGCCCTGGCCCAACCACCTGCCGTTTGGGCATGACACTATCTCTCTCTGGGCCTTACACCCTATTCCTAACACAGAATCACATCCTTTATCCTGCCTGAATCGTATAATTGTCTTAGGAATAGACACATCTGCAGTCTGCAAAACACTTCCAGCCACTGCCTCAGACCTCCTGGCCATGAGTTACTAAGCTCCTTCCATTCTCTCAGCACAGGTAGCTGTGTGCCAGAACCAGGGCTGGAGTCTCGTAATAATCACACGTGCTATTAGTTAGATCCTTACGCTATTGCACACTGTGCGTTAAGAGCTTCACACCATTACCGTGTGCGATTCTACCACCATTGATCACCGTTGTAAAGTCCTCACCTGTGCAAAGGATTGCCCTTCAACAACTCAAGGACACTGACGTTTATGGCGATCCAGAATTTAGAAAATTCAATACCTAGTCCAGACAGTCAAGGATCACTGGTCCCCTCTGGTCTTCGGGAACATTTAGTCTAAGGGCCCATCAGCAATGACGCAGAAAGGCCCCAGATGCCCCAGCTCCTGGACGGCCTAGGGAAAGGCATAAGCTTGAGAGGCCCTACTGTGTGACTGTGTGACTTGGGCAAATCACCTAAGCTCTCTGGGCCTCACGGCCCTCAGCTGCAATAACGATCATTTCTACTTCAAAAGAAAACAGGGAGGCTTAAATAAGATAATGTGCTCATGTCAGGCATAGCGACACATGCCTGTGATCCTAGACTTCAAACCTCAGCTCATTGCCAAGGGGAGTGAAGAGACTGGATTTCCTCCATGTTGGCAGATGAGAGTGTACTGCTCTTCCTTTTTGAACAGCCACAAAATCCTGGGGAAGGCCAAATGAGGTAATTTTTGATAAGTTGTTTCTTTCTGCCTGTCTGCCACCCATCATATAACTCCCCACCCCCACCCCATACAGACACAGGAAGTAGACCCCTGAGGGCAGAAGGCTGGCCTGGCATTTGTGGTTAGGATGCCTTACCTAGCCTAAGATCAGAGGTGAGTGTCCTAAGCCATGTCCTTCCCTTTGACCCTGGCCCACACCAGTCCAAACCATCGAGAGGGAATAATGGTTTCCTGGCCTAAGCAGATCCTTTTGGCCCAGATGGGCTCAGACTGTAGAGGCAAATGGTCCCTGTGTGGATCTGCCTCTCCTGGGCACACTGCAGCAGCTCTCCACAGCCCAGGAGTCCAGCTTTCCCAACCTGGCCAGCAAGGCTTGCCTGCTTCCTAACAAGCTGTCAGGGCCTGGGTGGGTATGACCCACAACTCCATTCTCCCTGCTCGCTTGCTGGGTCTTCTGTGTTTTCTATGGTTGAAATGGAAGGTTTCCACGGGCCAGGGGCACACAGCCCATGCAAGCAACATGACTGTCTTCTTGGCTTTACCCTAGGCTCACCTAAAAGTAGGGTGCCGGCCAAGAAATGGGGTGCTGATGGAGCCCTTCCTGCTGAGCAGTGCAGGCAGCTCCTCAGGACTGAAGCTACTCTCAGGCCCAGTGCCCAGTGCTCTCCAGTATCTGGGGCTAACTAGTGGGGGAATCTGGGGGACCTAGCTCCTTCTTCCCTCTAAAGTCCCCAGACATTTGCTTACCCCATGCTAGGCTAAACAGTATTTTATCTGTGAGGGTACCTCCCAGAGGGCTAACTCAGCAAGATACTTTGAAACTCTTTCCAGGGGGCAGGTAGAGTGTAGCCAGACCACTGTTGGGGACAGAGGGACATGGGCATCCATGGGACCCCCAGCAGCAGCTGGCACAGTGATACACCTACTGCTCCACCCCCAAGCATAGTGAGGTCTTCCCAGGAATCCGCTGATTAGCGGTAATGACCTGGGTAAGTGAGCCCCCTTGGGGAGGCAATCAGGACTAAGGCAGAGGCGGGGGAGCCACCGTGGACAGCTCGCAGGCAGGTCTGGTTCAGAGTAACCCTAATTGGAAACATTTCAGTTTATCTGCAGTGGGGAGGTGGGGGGAGAGGATGCAGGAGGGGACAAGAGGGAACTGAGAGTTCACTGGGGAGTCTATGCCATGGGTTGGGAGGGACTTCTCTCATTCAGGAGTTGGGGTTCTCCGGCTTCAAGTTCTGGCTAGGTTACTTATTAACCATGTGACCCAGGCGGGTCACTGCCAGTACCCAGCCTCAGTTGCCCAGTTTATAATATTCAGTGCTCATAGTTCTGTGGGTGAGGGCGTTTTCCAGGGATACAGCTGGGAAGCTCCTTGCGAGCCACAGTCTAAGGCCTGACATCAAAAACTTCACTCAGAAAATGAGGAGACCCTGGTCAAGGATACGACCTGCCTCAGGGTCCTCAGAGTTAGCCAGAGAAAGTAGTCCTTTGGTTATATTTCTGTGGACCCTGCTGACCCCAGGAAGGCGGGAGAGCCTATTCCCTAAACCTATTTAACCCACATGCTACCAGGCTTTGGGCTGTCCTGGACCACATCCCAGTCTGTTAACCATGAAGCAGGAAAAATATCTAGGCCAACTAAGCAAGGTCAGCCCTTCTCGGTGCTTCTATCTGGCTCCTGGGGATGGCCTTGAGAAGCTTCTCCCTTGGTGACCTGTTGGAATTCCTCTGTGATGTGCTAGGTCTAAGAACCAGAGTTTTTTAGGATTCCTGGTTAGGTTGAGGTTGAAGTTACCAGGGAATACAGGGCCTGGCTTCCTCCTAGAAATTTAGGAGCTTAGTGGCTTGATGAACAAGGCCACCTCTTTTCCTATGTTTCACAGATGGGTCAAGGGCATTGGATGAAGAGCAGGAAGCCCATAAGCTAGAGATCCAATCCTGCCTGGCAGAGGCCCCTGCTCCACCCCGTATTCACTGGACCGTCCTCCCTTAAGGAGGGCCCTGACTGGTTGCCGTGCTCAGATATTTGCTAACCAGAGTGGAAAGGAGCTTCCAAGGACTGCCAACCCATAGGAAAGAGAGCTGAACTTCTCCGCTTTAGTGTGCAACAACAGAGGCAGAGCCCAGCTAGAAGCTAGACCTCACAGACCCCAAGCCAGGACTCCAACAGCCCAGGTCAGAGCTGAGGAGCCGAGGCACAGAGAGGCTGAAGTCTTGCCCAAGGTCTGCCTGACAGAAGGGATTCCAAGGCTGGCACTCTCTACCCCACTTCATAGCAGCTGCATGCCTTCTAGAGCCTCTTCAGGCTCTTCCTAGAGAGGACCCGCCCTTGCTGAGTAGGAGGTTCAGTGCAGTCAGCTGCTCTGAGGACAGCCTCCAAGGGCTCCCAGCTAGCCCGGGGTCTTTCCTCCCCCTCCTCCCCGAGAGGGGGCGAAAGGCTCACACCTGCTCCCCCCCACACACACACTGAACTCACCATGATTTGCCCCTCCTCTGGCTTTGGGTAGTGCCCTCCCTCAAGGCTCTCAGTGTGTCTCTAGGCAGTCAGGTTCTGACCCTGCTCCCCTTTCCCCCATACCACCTGTTTATGCCATCCATCCCAGAAGCCCACCAGGTGGGCACCTCAGGTCACTGAGCCACATCTGGTTTCAGTTCCTGGTCAAATGTCCCTTTCATCTCCAAGTCACTTTCCAAGCCCAAGCACATGGTCCCCAGGACAGCTGGCCCTTGGAGTCCCCACCCCCACTGCACAACGGCCCTGAGACTTCCTTCTACCAACAGCCCAACTCAAAGCCCTGCTCCACTCCTCATCCGCTATGAAACTGTTTAAGAACCTCCAAGGGCCGGGGTGGTGGTGGCGCACGCCTTTAATTCCAGCACTCGGGAGGCAGAGGCAGGCGGATCTCTTTGAATCTGAGGTCAGGCTAGTCTACAAGAGCTAGTTACAGGACAGGCTTCAAAGCTACAGAGAAACCCTGTCTCGAAAAACCAACCAAACAAAAAGAACCTCGAAGGTCTTCCTCTCCTCCTGCTCAGGGAAACTAAACACACAGCACAGGTTGGGAGATGGAAACCAATTGTGGGTTTGTGGAAAACAGCACGCAGCACACAGCAAGACTGCATCTGTGTGAACAATTGTTGATGACTACTATTTCCCTGAGGGGGAGAATCCTGGGTCTCACAGGCCCTTGTTGAGATATATATATATATATATAATTTTAAGACAGAGTCTCCATTGCTCAGTAGCCGAGACTACTGGTCTGTGCCACCCAGCCTTAAGCTTCTCTTCTCCTCCCAAGTCCTTCCTTCCCTATCTTCCAGCTCCAGCAATTATCAACCATTATCAAAGTTTAGCCTCCTGAGCCCTCTGCCCGGGTTCTGATCTCACCGTCACTGAGAACCAGCACGTGACCCTTGTGGCAGTTATTTAGCCTCTCCAGCCCTTCACTTCCTTATTGAGAACCAACTCCTCTTAAGGAGTGCTAACAAATCCTACAGAGGCCCACAGCTCTCAGAGAAGTGACAGGACCATTGCCTGCAAGGCACTGTGTCCCCCACCCCACCCCAGCAAGAAGGGTCAGGGGATGCTCCTGCCTCTGTCCATGCTCTCCTCCTGGGACACCTGCTTCCATCGCTGCCCATCTAGTCCTCCCTGGGGGCACGTCTTGAAGGCAGACACTGAGCTGTCCCATTGTGTCAGGGCTTAGGGGTGGAGCTAAGCTGCGTGTGCTCCCAGTCAACCACCCATCCCACTCAGTGCGAGCCAGCTTGGGACTGAATGTGTCACATGCATCCTAGAACCTCAGTGTTCTCTTTGTAGGACAGGGAAAGAGGGACAAGAGCAGTGGCCCCAGGGCACTGCTTTATGAGCAAAATGAGTCACCCAGGTCTGGTTCTCAGCCATGAAGTAAGACCCTTGCACCTTTCAGCAAATGCCTTTCTATTCTCCCTCACCTCCTGGTCGGAAAAAGTGGTGGCGCTCTTGCTGACTTGTGTCCTGCCTGGGGCAAGAATGAGCAAGGGTGCCCAAGAGCAGCAGAAGCAGGTGGGAGGAGACCCACAGGCCAGACCACCTCTCCTGAAAACCAGAAGACAGAAGAATGGGATTCCTCTTGAATTATTTAATCAATAACTCAGCACGAGAAAGGGTTGGACCGGTGACCTCAAGACTGTTTTTTCCAAAGGTCCAGTGTCCTCTCTTTCAGTTAATCCATGGACTCTCTTCAGGAGCCATAATCCACCCCTCGTTTTTTCTGCAGACTCCCTACACATGACCCAAGCAAGGGGAGCCTTAACACATCCATCCGTTCTAGACTCTCCCCACCCTGGCGCTGTCCTCTGGGAGTCTCCTCCACACCACCCACGTGCAGAACTCCCCACTTCTGCGCCTGAAAGTGGCAAGCCGTGGGAAATCTCTGTAACCCACATGGGTAACCCAAGCAGGCAGCCCCCCTTCTGAACTCCCAAGCCCCCACTCCTAAAGCGCTTGGAAAGTTATTTACAGTCGGGGTTTATCTCTCCCAGCCCAGGGGCAGCTCTTTCGGGAAGGGACTGCTTTTCCCTCAACCCCACTCTTTCTCCGCTGCCTCTAGCAGGCACCACCGGAGAAGCAGCCTCTTCACAGGGAAACCAAGGGGGAAATTGCCTCCAGCGACCATTAATCCCGACAGGACACCCTGCGCGTGTGCTCACAGCCTCCTGCGGTTCAGGAGCTCCCCAGGGAGCCTCCTATCTGACACCAGAGAGCCAGTGCTAACTATCCTGGCGGACGTGTACACCGAGGCCCCAGGAGGTAGAGTTGGAATGACACTTCCCCCCAAGGTCGCCCAGGTGGAGGGGTCAAAAGTGCCTTTGCAGACTTTTCAGGGGGCTGACGATCCTGGGCTGCCCCTTGTGTTCTGCACTGTGCACCCCCTCTGGATTATGCCCCTTGGAGAGAATCTTTCCGAAATCCCTTTCTGGCCTTTGCGCAAGCCTGGGCTGGATGAGAAAATCCCCTCATTCACTTCACAAGCCCAGAGAGAGTAAGAACAGTATTCCCCAAAGGAGGTGGCCGAAGCTTAAGAATCAGTGGTCCCCGACATCCAAGCCAACTTGGCCTCGCAGATTTTGGTGCGTTCACCCAGCCTCTCCAGCCACTCTCCCCATGGCCCATTGGAGTGAAGGCAGGGTACTACTTACAGCCACTTGATGCCATAGCACACGCCAGTGTGGAGCGCCAGGGCGAAGAGCAGAGCCTCGCAGACCTGCGGCCGCGCCTTCATCGTCGCGCGCGCCCGGCGCTCTCGGGGGTCGCACCCTGCAGGAGCCTCTGCGAAGTCCGCCGTCTGCAGGCCACCACTGCCGGTCCTGCGCGCACGCCGCCTGCAGTCGGGAAGAGCGGGGCCGCGGGTTAAGGCGGTGCGCTGGCGGGGAGGCGTTTTATTCAAATTACAAAGGAGGGGTCGGGCCGGGGAGGCCGAGCGAAGCAGGCGTCCGCTCCCGCCCCGCGCCGCCCGAGACCCGTCGGCGTCAGGCTCGGATTAGGTGAGAACGGAGCGCGGCCGAGGGCGTGTCTCCCAGGCCGGATCCAGGGCTATACCTCCCAGGAAGGTATAGCCCTGTGCCGCAGAACGGAGGTGCTGGGGGAGACCCAGAAGAGAACCTGGAGAGGACCACAAGCCGCAGGCGACACCCACCCAAGACGCACACAGACAAACTGACGGAAGAGACCCCGCAAAAAGAGGAACGAGGATGCAGGGCCAAGGCAGCTGATTCGGGAAGGGATTTAGGCTATTAGAATCCACAATATTGATTATTAGTTATTTGCAGCTTTAGTGGTTCTATGTTTCATCCCGAGTTTCCCTTTTGCAGAGAAGTCTCCTAGTGTGATCGCCTTTGCTCTTCCCAGTCCTGGGATCTGTATTATCACCCACTCCATCTCAATCGAGGAAACCTGAGTCCAGAGATGGGAAAACGACTCGGTTGGTGCCGGACTGTTCAGCTCTCGTCTACCTGTGCCTCGCAGGTCAGGTTAGGGAGAAAACAGAAGATTTGTCTTCTCTTGGCACCTACTTTTCAGTATGGGAAAGGGAAATTGGAAAAATGGAACGGTGGTGGATGCCCTTTACACACTGAAGAGGCTGAAGCGCCCCTTAGGACATCCCACTTGAGCGGACTAGGTAGTAGCTCCAGAGCTCCTTAGCGGAGCAGGGAAGCTCCAGGCCTGCAAGAGGTTGCTTGGGACCGCCAGGCGGCGAGCTAGAACAGCGGAGGAGAAGCTACCCCGCCCGCTTGCAGACTGCGAAGCTGCTTTCTGAGGCTTGCCCTCCTCATCATTCTCACCTCATTAACTCCCTTCCCGGCTTCTCCCAAATTTACCAACACCTGGCGTTCGCCCCGAATATGCACAGCCCCTCTCCCCTTCCAAGGAGCAAAGACAAAGAGATTCCTCCCTAAAGGGTCCACGGAGTCTGAAGAAGGAGGTGCCAGACTTGGGAGAGGTGCTGGCGGAGAGGTCGCTGGAACAGGGAAGAGCGGTTCTCATCTGGCTCTCTGAGCTTGGGCAAACCCTCAACCACCCCAGCCTTAGTTTTTCCTTTTATAAAAACAAAGAACGGGATTTCAGCTTCCTGATCTTCGTCTATTCTCTCTCTGCCTGTGTCCACTATAACGCATACCTGTGTAGCCTGTGCACATGTATGTGTTTTGTACATGTGTGAACGAGCGCGCGCGCGCGCGCGCGCACACACACACACACACACACACACACACACACACACACACACTGGGATTTGAGACGTCATAGTTTTCTGGGGCCTCCTGGCAGAATCAAGAGGAATCCAAGTAGAAAACCTTGAAATACTTTCCCTCTCCCGTCCTCCACAGAGTTCCCCAGGTCCGAAGTGCTTGGCACAAACGAGTCTAGGCTGGGATCTCAGGGGAATTTTTGCTACAGTCCGACTCCTCCTCCCATCTCTTCGGTATCCAAATCTTTCCCTCACTATTGAAAGTTTACACACTTCCCCAAACCAGAAAAATATCTGCAGGATCGCAGCGGAGCGGGCGGGGGGGGGGGGGGGTTCAAAACCCCAGTCGTTGTCTCTTTGTTTCCTCTGTAAATGTGGGATCGCAGAAGGCGCCCAGAATTCCTGAGTGGGAAGCGAAGGGCAAGGGCTGGTCTCAGAAGGAAGCTCAAGGACTTACAGCGGGGAATCAGTGTCCAGCTCAACTAACTCCCCTAGACCCTGATCGCACAGCAGACAGGTACCCAGGCCTCCAGCTACTCCCTGCTCTTCCCAGCAACTCTAGCGGCCCTAGACTTCCTCCGCCACTACAGCGCTTTGCTGAGGAAGCACTTTTGGGCCTGGGCCTCTAGGTCCTGACATTATTCTTGTCCTGTCTAAGAAGGTCCAGGCCAGCAATGCGAGCCGCTGGGTCACCCTCTCAGCTTGCGCCCTGAGGGTCAAAGCGCATTCAACTTGGGGAGTCCCCGGCCCGCCAGGGGGCGCTAGCCTGGGTTCGAAGAAAGATCTGCCCTGGCCTTACACAGTGGGACTTCGGGCAAGTCCCCTCCTTTTCCTGGGTTCTAATGTTCCCGTCTTGGATGAAGTGCAGAGTGACTTCCCTCTTGGCCCTGGTTATCTCATAAGACTTGTTTTGGTTAGCCCTGAAACAGACTACGCAACCTCTTACTTCAGCCTGGGCTCCTAGCCTGCGTTGGGGACAGTCTTGTAAAGGGCCCGCGGAAAACAGCGGTGCTTATAGATAAAGAGAGAGTAATCCTTTCTTTTTTCTTCTTGGACAAAAAGTCCAAGCTACTTAGCTTGCAGCAGTAGGAGGAACGAGCCTTCCGGGGTTGTGCAAACGCTGGACCCCAAAGGCACTTTAGCCCTGGCCGCCAACAGGTGGTCCTAAGGCTTGGAGCGGTTGAAAGCTCTAGAAATTCCACTTTAGGTAGCCTCCCCGCTTGACCTAACCGGCGAGGATTTGCCAAACCTTTCCCAACCCCAATGTGCCATACTGGCCCAGGATTTGGTGCTGTGCGCCGGGACAATCTCCGCACCAGTATAACGCTCAAGCGGGCCGCTCCGGAAGCCTGGCCGCGAAGCTCTAAAAACGGAAAGGGTTAGACAGGGACTCCGAGCCACAGCTTCAAGGTTACCTGCGTGGCTGCGTGAGACCCGGCTTTAATCTCAGCCGAGATTCTGTCAGGATCCTCTATGTTGCACCAGGTCACCGCGGAGACGCGGTGTTTGGAAAGTAGAAAAGGGAGAGCGTGGAACCTTTGCCACCCACTGGAGCCGGATCCTGCGTTCCCAAAGACCGTGAGGGACATGGAGGCACCTCAGTGCCACGGGTGGAAGATATGGGGCTGGTGGAACTCAGCCAGATGTTCGGAGCGGGAGCGGCTCCAGATGTGACGCGGAGCTGGGGCAGGACTCTCCTCACTACCCCCCAACCTGGAGCTTAGGTCGGTAAACAAAGTCACCCCACCCCTTCCCAGTTGCCTCTAGGTGCCCTTCTTACCACCCGGAGAGCCCCACCTCCGGCACTGGTGGGAGCTGTGGACTTCTCGGTCTTTTGTCCCCCCCTCCCCCGCCTCCTCACACACACCCTCTGTCGCAGTATCCAAATCCCCCACCCCCGAGATGGCTCGGGCGTGACCTCATCAACCCGCAGACTGCGAGGGAGGGGACCGAGTCCTGGGATGGGGGACAAATCGAAAGAGCTGGGGGGAAACTGAAGGAACCGTGCAACCAACCCATCCGGTGACCCTTCTAGTCCCCTGGTCCCCGAGTCATTCCATCAAGCTGTGCTCCGCCAAGCGTAGTTACTCGGAACTCTGCAAGGAGAGAGGTGAGGAAAAGAGCAACGAAGGCCACTTTGGTTTGCTTCACCAGGAGTAGGTGCCCAATAGGAGGTCTCTTGCGTTCAGTCGACCCTCTCCCTACCCTAGCGGGTCCCAGTCCACAGCCCCTGCTCACCTTCGGGGTACTCTCGTGGCGCTTCTGGCCGCCCTTGGGAACTGGGAATGCGGCCTCGGCCTGCGGGAGCGGCGAGCACAGTCTCTGCCAGACGCCGCACAGCAGGGCGCAAGGGATCCTGGCACTTGGGCGCTGAAGCCGGCTGCTCTCAGCTATGCTCGTCTCTCCGGCCTGCGCTCACGGATCTACGGAACTCTCTCCTCTGCTTGCACGATCTGCGGCGCCCGCCAGCCCAAGCGCTTTATAAGGCGCGGACCGCCGCTTTGATCCGCCCACGTCAGCGCTCCGAATCCCCACCCGGTGGCTCGCGCGGGGCGGGGGCGGGGTCCATATGACGCCTCGGACCCGCGGCGCCCGCCCGGCGCTCCGGGACACTTCGCACCCTATTGCAGTATGGAAGGGAACTTGCTCTCCACAGGCAGAGTTGAAAGCGTGCCTGCTGTGTGCCAGCGGAGCGCCGGGGCGCGCGGGAGGCCCACCTCGAAAGCTTGAAATAACCAGCTAAGATCCTAAACCAGCCAGAGGGTCTATCTTGGGTCACAGTGCGGAGCCCGGTGTCTCAAAGCGCTCTTACTTGCAGCAGGAGTTGGGGGTCCTGAGTTCTGTGCTTCTGTCGTAGCCCTGATCCTGGAAGGTTCGTGGGACCAACTTTCTAGGCAGCTCAGAGGGGCGCTCGCTTCTAGGAGGTGCTGGGGCTCTGCTATGTGAGGCACATTGTAAACAGACTCCAAGTCGACTTAGACTGCGGCTTGATTGCAGGGGAGTCTTGTGGGCAACTCCACCCAGAGGTCCAGTCCGTAGGGGCTGGGTCCCATCGGAGGACCAGGTTTCAGAAACTAAACGGCACTGGAGAGGACTTCCCCTGAGATGTAACCCTGTCTCCCAAGCTGTCTGTTAGACTTTTCCTACTCATTGCAGCTGCAAACGAAGTGTCTTTCACGGGTTTCACCAGGGTAACCCACATGCATACCCAAACACACTCCCAAAGGTGTGTATGGGGTGCCCACAATCCATAATGGCCCTGAAACCTCCTAGTCCAATAGCCCTCTTGCACCCTGGGCTGGGGCAAACCATCATAATGGCTACAAACATACTCTCAGGAGATACCTGTACATATCCCATGCCCACTTGCTCAGTAGCCCATGGGTGTGGAGTAGTCATATACATGCCATTAGATTGGCACTCAACACAGACTGCCCTCAAACCGTTCATGCATAAACATACAAGTTGTTTAAATGTCCCTGTATTTAACTGTCTTGCCCACAAGACAAAAATAATAGAACCCCCCCCAAAAAAAACATCTATATTCTCTAGTCAGGATTAACACCCCAGACTGGAAAGCTAAGGCTCAAAAAGAAGTTGCTGGAAAGCCTGGAGCTAATGCCAGACCCAGATATCCCCTGCCCAGGGTCAGTATAGCAGGGCCTGTGGTAAGCAGGTGGGAGGGGTAGACTCCCTGGACTCCCCGGGACTGAAGGAGGCCAGGAGTCAATTCTAGGACTCCCATGGCCTCGCTGTGACCCCCCCTAACTGTGCATCTCTACCTGGTGGGTGGAGAACAGGGCACAGCTCAGGTGGGACATTTTGCTCTAGGCGGGATGGAGAAGTGATAAGGCAAAGATGCCAAAGGCTTGAATTGAAAGTCAGAGGATCTGGACCCAGCCTACCACCACCTCCGCTCCCCAGTCTCCAATCCCTAAAATAAGGAGCATTCTCAAAGAGGCTCCTTTGGTTCTCCTTGGGAGAAGGTTGCTTATCATCTTTAGTGCCTATTAACTTTTTATCTACTCTTTCTATCCCCCTTCTCTGTCTAACTTTCCCCAAGAGTCCTTCTCTGACAGGCCTGTACTGGACACCTAGGGCTTGGGCTCTAATTCAGTGGGAACAAGACTGTTGCCCTGGCAAGGCAGAGCAGGACAAGGTATCACACCCTTGCTGCTGGGAGCACTCACTCACCCTGCCTCTCTCAGTCACCAGGGAGATACTAGCTATCTAGTAAGTCAAGATAGCATTTCAGAGGGTTTCCTTCCGGTCACACTTTTCCAGCCCCATCCTGCAAGTGTCTTACCCAGGGAGGCACTAACTGTAGTTCTTTCTGCCATGCTGAACCCCCACCACCGCTAGCCCCCTCCACTCACTTCTGCTTCCTTCCCTGAAGGCTAAAGTCTTGGTGGGGATGGTGGGGGCCTGATGGCTGCTTCCAGGAACCCCTAGGTAGGGGCCAGGAGAGCTAGTTACAGTGAACTCAGCACTGGTTTGCTCTGAGATAAGCAGTTTGCTCTCTCTGAGCCCCAGCCATGGGTGAGAGTTGAGCTAGGTAACCTCCAGAGTCCACTGGCCCGAGAACCCAAGTCCTAATTCTGATCTATAGCAAAAGATGGGAGGGAGGGGAGAGAAGAAAGGGAGGGATGGAGAGAGGAAGGAAAGCTTACACTGCAGCTACTCTCTCTCTCTCTCCTGATGCCCAGGGATTCCTGATCTTAACCCTAGATGAAACTGACAGAAACCCTTGCTATCATTTCCCAGAGGGATGCAGAGGTGTCCTGCTCTGCCTTGCTGACAATCTAGTCTCTGTTGAATTGAGAAAGGCTTGTCTGGGGGCGAAGGAGCATGGGTTTGAGCAGAAGGGTCTAGTCTGGCTGCCACCTGCCCTAGGCTTAGCATGCCTGGAGCCTAAAACCTAGGCAAAGAGAGGCTACTACGTAACCATTGTGTTGCCAAAGCCCCGAGGCCTGGCGCTCACACTTTCCTCTGCTTGCCCACTGGGGAACTCTGAGGAAGTGGTTCAGCCACCAAGTTCCTTGCCTTTATCATTTGCACCACAGGAAACACAAACCTCCCCCTAAAGCTTCTGGAGGATAATGGATAGAAAGGGCTTGTGTATGCCTTTACTGCAGTGTGAGCCACTGCACGCACCTCCCAGGCCTGTCCTCTGTCTCAGGCACAGCCCTGGCTCTCTGCATGTGAGCCCACCAAGCCCCAGGCCTGCAGAGAGGTTGTGCAAGAGACCGGCAAACCTGGTTCTACTCACCACCTGGGAGGGGCCTATCCTCCCCTCCTCCTCCTCCTTCAGGGCCGCAGGGGAGGTGTTGTTATTCTACAGCACCCAGGGAGAGGGCTGGGAGAGGCTGCTTTCCTGGGTGCACATAAGGAAACACCACAGGTCATGTCTGCTGAGGCATCACTTCTGAAGGGCTGCTTTCAGTTCCCATTGTTGAGTGGCCCTGGTGTTCCTCAGGCCTCTGTAAACTCCAGGAGAGAAACCGAACCTCAGCTAGTGCACCTGCAAGAGACTTGGGCCACTGCAGGAGCAGCCAGTGGCCTGGAGGAAGAGCTGTACCTTCATTCTCTTCACCGAAGCCACCCAACTTCAGCCTGGCCCTTGCTGTGACAGCCTGAAGCCTTTCCTCTCCTGATTCTGTGTCAGTACCAGAGAAAGGGCCGGTTGACTGCTTGGGTCATGTTTCCTTTAAGTGACAGCCGGTAAGAGGATGCTGGGAAGGACCAGAAGAGAACCAAGGAGCAGGGAGCCACCAAGCATGCATCTGGTGCAGTTTCTTCTGTCATCCAGCTTCTATTCCCCTCCTTGGAATGTGAGCCAGTGTCGCAACCTGGGACCAATCTGAAGATGCAGAGCCAAGGCACAGGCTAGAGGGCTAAGGACTGAGCTGAAGGAAGCCTCTCCTCCCTGACATTGTTTTCTCAGCTATCACATCCATGAGAAGGCTGCCTTACACACCCTGCCACAGGAGAAGTCTGTCCTTCCACCCTTGATCTGGGCTGGCCCATTACTGTTTGTCTAGTGTGACCAAGGCAAGCTGGAGTTCTGTCAGGCCTCAAGTCCTCGAAGGTTCCCTCTCAGCTCCCAGGGACAGGGGTGGGCACTGGGCTACATGAGATGAACACACTAAGAAAGAAAAGATGGGGCTGAAGATAGTGCAGCGGGTAAGAGTATTAAGGATATGAGTTCAAATCCTCAGCATCCGTGTATAAAGCTGGGTGGGTAGCGTGCGTCTCTAACTCAGCTGTTGGGAACTAAGACAGGACTGCTGAGGTTTGCTGGCTGCCAGCCTAGGTTCAAATGAGAGACCCTGATGCAAAGGAACAGGGCAGAGTGACACGTAGTGGCCTCTGTGTGCACACACACACCACACACACACACACACACACACACACACACACACACACACAGAGTGAGCAAGCCAAAATATGCAATTATTACGTAATGTTACTTCCCAGTCTCAGCATCTCAGAAGTGAGCCACTCTCATAGCCCTAAGGTGGTCAGAAGTCCGAGAGGGACACGGGACATGGGATAAGTGGTGCCTTTTCTCAGCCCCTGCTGCATCCCTGTGTGTGTGACATCAGAGTCAGACAGGATCAGTTCCTCCACAGTGCCAGGTGAAAGAGTCAACATCCCTCAGCCAGCCTTGCTCACCAATCCCAGAGGCAGGATTCCCCACCTTCCACTGTTCAATGCAATCTCTACTATTATGGGATGGCTCTTCTGCAAGAGAACCCTCATCCCCTCCAGAGCAAAACCCCGTAAGTGCTGAAGACGCTGGCTCTCTTCCTAGGATCCCCTTTACAATGGAACAACATTGGGGTATCACAGGGGTCTCTGACCTTGGCAAAGTAGCACAATTTTGCTAACGGCAAGTATTTACATGGTCATGTGCCTCAATCTCCACACAACCAGTATGTTCACTAGGGCCTAAGCCTGGGGGGCTCTGCCATGTTCTGAACTTTAGCCACACCAGCTGTCTCTGTATGGCTCACCCTTGTGCCTGAGTCTTGGGTCTCAGCTGGAAAATGGGAATGAATTTTACCACCTAGGGGTGTAATAGGGCCTAGGCTAGATGATGGATGTGAAATGCGGGGCCGTAGCAGCTCCCTGATAAAGGCAAGTTCCTCTTCTGCCAGGTACATAAACTATTCCAGATGGGAAACTTGCCGGTTTATGTAGGTGGGAGAGGGGTAGCCATCGGGGGATGGGGGAATTACAGACAAGATGGGGAAGCATGGCGTCAGGGAAGGGCGAATCCATAGCTCAAGCTGCCAGTGTGTCTGAGGAGGAGTGGGAGCCCTTCCGTCCTGTGGGCCAGCCACAGGAGACAGGGAGGTCTCCAGACAGAGGGGCAAGGTCAGGTACAGCTGGCCTCTGGTCTGGAGCAGGCAGGTCCGAGAGTATTGTACCTGAGGAAGGCATGGGACAGCTGCTACAGATGGCCACACTTGTGGGAAGCAGGCTCTTGGCCTTCTAGCCTAGACCCTTCACTCTGTATCTTTAGGCTTCCTGATGGGAAGAAGTGGGGAAGTCAAAAATGCAGCCAGAGAGAAGGATAGACCAATAAATCAGAATGTGGGGTAACCTTACCTACATGGTAGGGAAAGGGTAGATGAGAGTGTGGGCTAACCTTACCTACATGGGGGGGAAGGGTAGATTAGAGTATGGGCTAACCTTAACTTTTTCTTTTTTTTCCTTTTTTTTTTTTTTTTTGGTTTTTTGTTTTGTTTTTGTTTTGTTTTGAGACAGGGTTTCTCTGTGTAACCCTGACTGTCCTTGAACTCACTCTGTAGACCAAGCTGTCCTCGAACTCAGAGCTGCGCCTGCTCTGCCTCCCAAGTGCTGGGAAGAGGCGTGTGCCTCCACCGTCCTGAGAGTTCACAGTTCTGAACTCTGCCACAGTTACAGGCCCCTGTGAGCCTTCAGGCTGCGTTGAGAGCAATGAGTGCTAGGTAGACACGATTAGATGGGGAGACACAGGCCAGACAGGAGAAGTGACATGCCCTAGACCAGTCCAGCGGCAGATGCGTGACTTTAGCTGGGCTGGAATCTAGGCTTCCTCCCTCTCACTCCCACCCTCTCTGTCCCTAGAACTGAGGATTGGCCAAGACATTCGCCCAGGACTCTGTGATTTGAGCCAGAAAGAGGCTGACAGCCGTCAGCAGACAGCACTTAACCCAGATTGACAATTTAATTGTGCAAATGTGGATGAGGCACAGTTGTATGCAAGGAAATCCAGACGGTCTGGCCCTCTGGGGATCCTCCACCGGCACCCCAGTTGCTGGGGAAACAGGAGGAGGTGGGGTGATGTCACCAGCTGTAGCTCAAGCATGGGGGTTGGGCCTCTCCTTCAGGGCTGTGGGCCTAGCTTCAGGCTCTTACCCTCAGGTATAATCCCGTTCCTTACAGTTGGAGTTCATGGAGCTCCAGGGGGTTGCAGTGACGTGCTTAGGTCACAGGGGCAATCAGAGCCGCACTGAGCCTGGTCCAGGCAGTCCATAGACACATTGAGAACAAGAATAGGCCAATCACCTGTGAGGACCCATGCCCAGCTCACTGCCTTACAAAAAACCAGATGTGTGTAACTGTGGTGAGGGCTGCTTGGTCCCTCTGCAAAACAAAGGCTATCTGGGGTGAGGCGGTGATACTGTCAAATTCACAGGAGCCTTAAATGAGCAAGAGCCCTGGGTTGCCACTTAGCAACTCTCGCTGGCTGAGGGGGCACTGAGCTCAGAAAGGGCAGATTGCCAGACCAGTCACCCAGAAGGTTGGGGAGGCACTGGGCTGTCAGCAATCTACTTCGTTTTTGGAACCCACAGAGCTCAGGACAGGTAGGTAGTTCCACTTGCTGCTATCACCGGGAAGCTCCCATTGTCTGAAGCATTTTCCCAGAATCCCCAGCTTCTCACCTGTGAGGGAATATGAACGCCCCCCCAAGCATAAGTAGCCATGGCCCTTAGCCATGCCCTCTTCTACACCAGTCTCTCTCTCTCTCTCTCTCTCTCTCTCTCTCCCCCAAGTCAGGATTTCTCTGTGTAACAGTTCTGGCTGTCCCAGAACTCACTTTGTAGACCAGACTGGCCTCAAACTCACAGAGATCTGCCTGCCTCTGCCTCCTGAGTACTGGGATTAACGTGTGTCACCACTGCCCACCGACCTCCACTGTTTTCAACTCTATGGAAATCAATTTTATACTGCAGTTCAGAAAACTGAGGCTCAAGAGCCATTGCTCACTTGCACCCAGCCAGAAAGAAAAAAAAAACAACAAAAAAACCTGGATCTTAAGCCAAGATCCCTTGCCCTCCAAACACCATAACTACCTTCTTCTCTGGCTGGTAGGGTAATCGGCAGTGCCCTCGATACCCAGGGCAGGAGGTGGTGATTGTGTTGCCTTCCTCTTATTTCTGTTGACAAAGGTACCCCTACCTCCTACCCACCCTCATCTTCTGAGTGTTGGGCTGAGGAGAAGTGCCAGCCACAGAGCCCAGGACCCTGACAGAAGGCCAGGTTTTCTAGAGAATTCTGTATTTCTAGCTACGTAACTGGTCTAGGAGGAGTATGTGACCCAGAAGGAACACACTGAGCAATCTACCTGGGGTAGCACAAGTGAATCTGGGAGGAGCTTTCAGCTCAGCACTTCCTCCCAGGTGAAGCAGAGAAAGCAGGGGGAAGAGAAGAACCAGGTGAGGAAGGGAGCTCATTGGAGGTCCTGAGCATTTCCCTGGGTCTCCTCCCCTGGGTCTCACCCAATGAGGGTCTCTGTCCTCTGTCTGTGGGTGCAGTCCTGCCAGAGGCTCTCTGTGTGGCTGGGGCGAGGCTCTCCCTACAGGAGCAAAGGATCCAATCCTCTAGGAACTGATGGTCGGAGGTGGAGATGGTGTGGGCAGTTCTGGTTCAGGTCACTGCTTGCTCTCTGGACTGTAATCGCTTCTCTTTAACTTGATGGCACCAGTCCTGGTGTGCTAAAGATTCCCCAAGACCTATACAACTACCGTTAAAAACTGATGTGTGACTTCCTCATCACTTCCACCCACCATCCTCTGGAACCCCCCCCCCACTTGTTAGTAGCGACTCCCCAACACGAGTCACCATCCCAAACTCTTAAAAGCATTATTTTCTTTGAAACAAAACTTTATGGATTTTTCTCCACTGGACACTTCGAGCTCATGTTGTAATTTCCCCACGTAGCCACGCGTGTGGACATTCCATTTCTTCATGTGATGGATGTCACTCTACTGCACTCCTCCGCCGCACGGATACCCTGCCTTCTGTTTATCCATTCAGCAGCTGAGTGGGCACCTGGACTGTTTCCCCTTCTGGGCCATTACAGATAATGTCGCTACGGACGTTCATGTGCAAACATCTGTAGGAGATATATGTCTTGGGTTCTTTGGTGTATGTACCTAAGAACGGAATTGCTAGATGATACGGTAACTCTGCAGGACTTTGGGAAAGCTGCCAAACCATCTTTTTTCACATTTCTATCAGCAATGCAGGAGAGATCCAGTTTCTCAGCAGCCTTGACAAAGCTTGCCGTCTTAGTGTAAAGAGGAATCTCGTTGCTTTTTAAACTGTATTCTGAGACAGGGCCATCTGGAGCCCAAGCGAGCCTCAACACAGAGCCAAGAATGACCTTGGACTTCTGATTCTCCCGGCCTCGGCCTCCCAAGTGCTAAGATTACAGGTACGCTGCCCTGAGGATCAAACTCAGGACTGTTGTGTGAATACCAGCCAGGCACTCAACAACTGAGCCGCTTCCCACTTCTGCGCTGTAGTTCTGATTTGCATTTCCCCAATGACAAATGCAAATGAGCCTCAATCTATGTGATAATCGGCTGTTTCTATATCTTCTTTGGAGAAATGTGTATTCAAATTGTTTTTGTTTTTGAGACAGGGTTTCTCGGTGTAACAGTCCTGGTTGTCCAGGAACTTGCTCTGTAGACCAGGCTGGCCTCCTGAGCCTGGGATTAAAGGCATGTGCCACTACCAACCGGCTCAAATATTCTTTTTCCATGTAAAATATCGGGTAATCAACAAGGTGTGATTGGTACAGTCTTACAGTGCTAACAACACTCAGCAAGTGGAAACGGGAGGATTCAAAGTTCAAGGCCACCCTCGTCCTTGGAGGTCAGCCTGGACGGCGTAAAACTTTTGATCACGGGCTGGAGAGATGGCTCAGTGGTTAAGAGCACTGTCTGCTCTTCCAGAGGTCCTGAGTTCAATCCCACCAACCACATGGTGGCTCTAAACCATCTGGTGCCCTCCTCTGGCGTGTGGGTATACATGGAGGCAGAAAGTAGTATATATAATAAGTAAATATATCTTTATATTTTTTATTTTTTTGGTTTTTTGAGACAGGGTTTCTCTGTGGTTTTGGAGCCTGTCCTGGAACTAGCTCTTGTAGACCAGGCTGGTCTTGAACTCACAGAGATCCGCCTGCCTCTGCCTCCCAAGTGCTGGGATTAAAGGCGTGCGCCACCATCTTTTAAAAAAAAACTTTTGATCACTTCCACAGACTCTGAGATGTTTAGGAAGGGCTCAAGACCCTGTCTTCCTGTTTCGCCCCCCCCCCCCCCCGCCTTGGGCTTGCATCAGGACCCAGGTTGGGTTGAACAGTTTGCTGGAACACCAGGAACAGCTGTGGTCAATCACCGGAGCCAGAACTAGAGGAACACTGGGCGTCAGGGCTGCCCCAGGGAGCCGGAGGCACCCCAAATATCAACCTCCTTCTAGGCTGTCTTCTCTAATCAATCACGTTAAAAAAAAATGGAGGGGTAGGCTGGGGTGTAGCTCACTTGGAGGAATGCTTACCTAGTCGACATTAAGCCCTGGGTTCAAGCCCCAGCACTACACACCTGCAACCCCAGCACTTAAGAGGTAAAGGCAAGAAGATCGGAAGTTCAAGGTCATCCTTGGCTCTGTAGTCAGTTGGAGGAGACCAGAAGGAGATACGTGAAGCCCTGTCTCCAAAAGGAAAATAAAATCTTGTTAAGTGTACAATTCACTTAAGTTTATTCAAAGTTGTACAGAAATCCTTTCTATCATCTTAATGAGAGGGAAACTGAGCCCAGAGAAGAGCAGGCCTTTCCCTGGGTCTCATGACTGGCTGGTTAGTCAGCAACAAAGTTAGAGCAAAGTCCTCTGACACCCCGTCTGTGATGTTCAGAGGGCACAGGCTCGGTCGACAGGCACACTCTGTGCCGTACCCTGGCCATGAGAAGTATCTAGTGCAGGCTGCTGAGTGGGGTCAACTAAATGGGTGTGATTGTCTGATCCATCAGTCAGGTACTCAGACTGTCCCCTGACTGTCCCTCTGGCTGTTCTTCTGACTGTCCCCCTGACTGGCCCTGACTGGCCCTGACTGTCCCTCTGACTGTCTCCGACTGTCCCTGACTGTCCCCCTGACTGTCCCTCTGACTGTCCCTCTGGCTGTTCCTCTGACTGTCCCCCTGACTGTTCCTCTGACTGTCCCCCTGACTGTCCCTCTGACTGTCCCTGACTGTCCCCCTGACTGTCCCTCTGGCTGTCCCTGACTGTCCCCCTGACTGTTCCTCTGACTGTCCCCCTGACTGTCCCTCTGACTGTCCCCCAGACTGTCCCTCTGACTGTCCCTGACTGTCTCCCTGACTGTCCCTCTGGCTGTCCCTGACTGTCCCCCTGACTGTTCCTCTGACTGTCCCCCTGACTGTCCCTGACTGTCCCCCTGACTGTCCCTCTGACTGTCCCCCTGACTGTTCCTCTGACTGTCTCCGACTGTCCCTGACTGTCCCCCTGACTGTCCCTCTGACTGTCCCCCTGACTGTTCCTCTGACTGTCCCCCTGACTGTCCCTCTGACTGTCCCCCTGACTGTCCCTCTGACTGTCCCCCTGACTGTTCCTCTGGCTGTTCCCCTGACTGTCCCTCTGACTGTCTCCGACTGTCCTTGACTGTCCCCCTGACTGTCCCTCTGACTGTCCCCCTGACTGTTCCTCTGACTGTCCCCTGACTGTCCCCCTGACTGTCTCCAACTGTCCCTGACTGTCCCCCTGACTGTCCCTCTGGCTGTTCTTCTGACTGTCCCCCTGACTGTCCCTGACTATCCCCCTGACTGTCCCCCTGACTGTCCCTGACTGTCCCCCTGACTGTCTCTGACTGTCCCCCTGACTGTTCCTCTGACTGTCCTCCTGACTGTTCCTCTGACTGTCCCCCTGACTGTCCCTGACGGTCCCCCTGACTGTCTCTGACTGTCCCCCTGACTGTTCCTCTGACTGTCCCCCTGATTGTTCCTCTGACTGTCCCCCTGACTGTCCCTGACTGTCCCCCTGACTGTCTCTGACTGTCCCCTGACTGTTCCTCTGACTGCCTCCTGACTGGCCCTCTGGCTGTCCCTCTGACTGTCTCTGACTGTCCCTGACTGTCCCTCTGGCTGTTCCTCTGACTGGCCCTGACTGTCCCCCTGACTGTCTCTGACTGTCCCCCTGACTGTTCCTCTGACTGTCCCCCTGACTGTTCCTCTGACTGTCCCCCTGACTGTTCCTCTGACTGTCCCCCTGACTGTCCCTGACTGTCCCCCTGACTGTCTCTGACTGTCCCCCTGACTGTTCCTCTGACTGTCCCCCTGACTGTTCCTCTGACTGTCCCCCTGACTGTCCCTGACTGTCCCCCTGACTGTCTCTGACTGTCCCCCTGACTGTTCCTCTGACTGTCCCCCTGACTGTTCCTCTGACTGTCCCCCTGACTGTCCCTGACTGTCCCCCTGACTGTCCCTGACTGTCCCCCTGACTGTTCCTCTGACTGCCCCCTGACTGGCCCTCTGGCTGTCCCCCTGACTGTCTCCGACTGTCCCTGACTGTCCCTCTGACTGTCCCTGACTGTCCCTCTGGCTGTTCTTCTGACTGTCCCCCTGACTGTCCCCCTGACTGTCCCCCTGACTGTTCCTCTGACTGTCCCCCTGACTGTTCCTCTGGCTGTCCCCCTGACTGTTCCTCTGACTGTCCCCCTGACTGTTCCTCTGGCTGTCCCCCTGACTGTTCCTCTGGCTGTCCCCCTGACTGTTCTTCTGACTGTCCCCCTGACTGTCCCTGACTGTCCCCCTGACTGTCTCTGACTGTCCCCCTGACTGTTCCTCTGACTGTCCCCCTGACTGTTCCTCTGGCTGTCCCCCTGACTGGCCCTCTGGCTGTTCCCCTGACTGTCCCCCTGACTGTCGCTGATTGTACCCCTGACTGTCCCCCTGACTGTCTCTGACTGTCCCCCTGACTGTTCCTCTGACTGTCCCCCTGACTGTCCCTGACTGTCCCTCTGGCTGTCCCCCTGACTATCTCCGACTGTCCCTGACTGTCCCTCTGGCTGTTCCTCTGACTGGCCCCCTGACTGGCCCTCTGGCTGTCCCCCTGACTGTCTCCAACTGTCCCTGACTGTCCCCCTGACTGTTCCTCTGACTGCCTCCTGACTGGCCCTCTGGCTGTCCCTCTGACTGTCTCTGACTGTCCCTGACTGTCCCTCTGGCTGTTCCTCTGACTGGCCCTGACTGTCCCCCTGACTGTCTCTGACTGTCCCCCTGACTGTTCCTCTGGCTGTCCCCCTGACTGTTCCTCTGACTGTCCCCCTGACTGTTCCTCTGGCTGTCCCCCTGACTGTTCCTCTGGCTGTCCCCCTGACTGTTCTTCTGACTGTCCCCCTGACTGTCCCTGACTGTCCCCCTGACTGTCTCTGACTGTCCCCCTGACTGTTCCTCTGACTGTCCCCCTGACTGTTCCTCTGGCTGTCCCCCTGACTGGCCCTCTGGCTGTCCCCCTGACTGTCCCTGACTGTCCCCCTGACTGTCCCTGACTGTCCCCCTGACTGTCCCTGACTGTACCCCTGACTGTCTCTGACTGTCCCCCTGACTGTTCCTCTGACTGTCCCCCTGACTGTCCCTGACTGTCCCTCTGGCTGTCCCCCTGACTGTCTCCGACTGTCCCTGACTGTCCCTCTGGCTGTTCCTCTGACTGGCCCCCTGACTGGCCCTCTGGCTGTCCCCCTGACTGTCTCCAACTGTCCCTGACTGTCCCCCTGACTGTTCCTCTGGCTGTCCCTCTGGCTGTTCCTCTGACTGTCCCCCTGACTGTTCCTCTGGCTGTCTCCGTGACTGTTCCTCTGGCTGTCCCTCTGGCTGTTCCTCTGACTGTCCCCCTGACTGGCCCTCTGGCTGTCCCTCTGACTGTCTCCGACTGTCCCTGACTGTCCCCCTGACTGTTCCTCTGACTGTCCCCCTGACTGTTCCTCTGGCTGTCTCTCTGACTGTTCCTCTGGCTGTCCCTCTGGCTGTTCCTCTGACTGTCCCTCTGACTGTCCTTCTGGATGTTCCCCTGACTGTCCCTCTGACTGTCCCCCGCCCCTCCTCCAGATGGAGTTTCATTTACAGCCCAGAACACAGTCTACCCGATGTATTGGAGCATAACGTGCCCTACAAAGGGGCCTGTCAGAGGGCTGATTCCCACTGCCCTCTGACAGTATTGATAGTATTGACTGTATTGATAGGGAAGGTCACTAGGAGGTGGGTCACCACCTTCATAAACAGACGTATGTTTTTCCTAATAAATTAGACCAGTTCTCACAAGAGGGTGTTCTGTCTCTCCAAGGTGGATGATAAATCAGCCCCCCCCCATCTCACGCTTCCTTCTGCACGTGCCCACTTGGTCTTTCCATTTCTTCACCATCAATAGATAAAACACAAAGCCCTCATCAGAAGCTGACTAGACGTGGCTACCATCAAATCTTGGGCATTTAAGATCATGAGTACATTAAGCCTCTTTATTACCTCTGGTGTTGTAACAGCAGCCTTAGAGACACCTTCATGATCGGCCTATTCTCTCTCTCCTCCATCGCATTCTAGTTCCGAGAGGTTTCTTGACAATGCTTGGGAGAGAGAAGGTGTTTGGTAAATAGTGTTGAATGGATGAATATTTGGCTGGTATTGTGCTGTCTCGGGGCAGAGTTCTGTTGAACTATTATGCTTGTTTTACAGGTATTAGCTGAGGTTGAGAGAGCCTGCCTGGACCCTAATGGCCACTATTTTCCCTAACCTTGGTGTTGTTAGAGGAAACTGGAATAGAGTCAGGGTCGTTTGAAGAAAGGAGGGGACAAACTTCTGGATTGTGATTAGGACCCCAGGAACTAGAGGTTTCTTGGGGTCTTGGCTCCAGCCTGTTCATTTTCTGTGTAAATTCCTGCACTGACTTAGCTTACATTCCACATCTCAGCCAAAATGGAAAAAGGAAAAAAAAAAAAGCATTGCTCATTTTTTAAACGGCTTTGGCTTTGTGAGCGCCACATGAGCCCCAAGGCCCTCTGGGAAACATTACTGACACTTTGTGTGGATGGCTGGGCCAGGGTCCACTCATCTCCAGAGCTTGTGAGCATGCGGCAGATGGTGACTCTATCGGCAAGCCTGGGCCCAGACCCCTGAGCCAGAAAGAAGCCAGGTGCAGGGCAGCAGGAGCTGCCTCAAGATACCTCACACTGTATCCACTGGGCCTGGATGGCTGCCTTCCTGGGGCTCTATGCAGACCTGATACACATCACAGGCACTCTGGTCTGAGCCTCTCCCGCAGGCAAACCTCAGAGCAGGAGGACAGTCCTGCTGCCCGACTGTAAGTCTTACTTGAGATGCCAAGGCTGAGCGACTGGGACTGGCTAGGCAGAAACCACCTGATTGAGCCCAATCCTTTACAATTGAGGAAACAGGCTCAGGGAGGGGCAGGGTCACACAGCCAATCCACAGAGCAGGCAGGGGTCCTGGGCACAGTCTTTGGATTAGCAGCCAGGAGTATTTCTTATAAATATCTTGCACGGAAACAGTTCCGTTTGGGTGGAAACTCTGCTGTTCCTGAAGACACCAGACCTTCCCAGAATCTGGTCTAAGGTAGTCTTCCAGGATCTGCTGTCAAGGATTGGTCCTCAGGGAACAGCTGTTGGCAAAGAAAGGGGAGCTATTGATTATGGCTGGGGTCGAGAGGGGGTGGTTTAGATCCAGGGGGATGGAGCAAGAAAAGATAGGGGAAATGGGGGGCGTATCAGGAAAACTAACCAAAGGTATGTTTTCATATTTACAACTGTCTGTATTTTCTACCGTCCTCTGGTTAGTTTTCATATTTGAAAGTGATCAAGTGTTTGATTTGTTTGATCAAGTGGTCTGTTTAGAGTGGTCCTGCTTTGACTGTGTCTATCAGTTCTGAGACACACGGCAGCCTGTGCTTGAGGGACCCTCACCGTTTAAAGACAGAAGGCAGCAACTGAGGAGCAGGGCATCCAGAGCAAAACCAAGGCTCGGGAAAAGTCACACGCATGCCCTTAGCCCCAAAGGCCAGCTGTACTGTCTGGGAGATGTGTCCTCCCCAGTGCCCTCAGCGGGTCTCCGTGAGGAGGTTGTGTCACCAGGGTGTGTGAATCCCAGAGTCCAGGCTCGCCAGGCTATAGCTTCTCAGAGATGTGGGTCCCAAGAGGGAACGGGGCCGGGGTGGGGCTGCCTGAAGTCAGGGTAATGTTGGGACCAGCCTGCCTGACCCGTGAGGTGTTGAGAGAGACCAGTGTCAGGACTGCCAGTAAGGGCCACACTCCAGTCACACTTGTCAGTCACCAGGACCTGCCACCCAGAGAAAAGGTTAGTTAATGTGTGTACAGCATTTAAAACCCACCCTGGCACGATAATAAAAATGTCCTCACTGAAAGTTGGCTGCGGTCTATGGCAGAGAAGGGTAGGGTGTGGGTCCTGAAGAGAAGCCATTGGCTCCTGGATCATGTACCCTGCTGTAGCCCTCCTTCTGGAAGGTTCCATTCATGCCTGCCCTGCCTCTGATCAGCTTAATCATCTGTGCCACACTCAGGCACCGAAAACCCCAAGTTGACAATTCTGAGCAATGGGGTCAATTTCTGGCCTTCCCCTCTTGGCTTCCCTATGATATTCAGGGCTGAATGGAATCATGGCTCCCTCCCTCTGACATCCCCCCTACCGAATTACATATTGCTTATCTCCCAGGAGTACTAAGCTAGACCTCAGGGGCTCCCCAAAATTCAGAATGCCAAATCCTGTGTGTACACTTTGCCTACTCCTCTTCCAGTGATGAACACAAGGAGCCACTGAGGCCCAGAGACAGTACCCAACTCCTGCTCCCTGGCTGTATAGCTAGCTGGTGAGCCACATTCTGCTGGAGCTGGACCAGGTCTGGGGTTCTCCCCCCAGCCTCCTGTGCTCCGCCTACCCCCGTGTCCCCAGAGGCCCCTCTGGAGATGCTGCCTCACCCCCCTCCTTCGTGGCACCCCTCACCTGGTCTTCGTTTGCATCCTTCGCCATCTCTGATGGGGTAATTCTTGCCAAGCCAAGCAGGGTCAACCCCCAGGGAGCCGGCGGCTAACGAGCTTCAGATGTTCTCAGCCTGGACACAGCCGGTCCTCAAACACAGCGCTGATTGCAGAAGCCTGGCCTGGCCAGCGTGCTGTGATGTGGTACAGTGTGGTAGGGCCAGTGCTTTCCGACACAGGTAACCAAGTTCCTGCTGGGACACAGCAGGCGCCTCTGTTTTAACCCCCAAAACCTCCCTGGAGCCTCAGTGCCCAGAAGGTGGGAAGAAGAGCAAGGGGGCTGGAGGCCAAATGCACTTGGCTCATTGAGCAGCTTGGTTTTTCCTTTTGAACTTTTTCTGGACTTGGAGTTGGCATTTTCCCCAAGAGACCAGAAGACAGAGAGGAGGAGGGGTGGTTGACTTGCCTGTCTGCCGATCTGTGCACCTATGGGTGTGACAAACGTCACTGTTCCTGTGGATCTACAACTACCATCCTTCTGTTTATAGGAGAAGAAACAGAGGTTTGGAAGAGGTTTGGAGAGAGTTCCGGCTCCCCGCGACAGCCCACTCTGTGTACTATAGAAAGTGAGACATTTCAAAAGCCCAGGATGGTGCTTTGAGAAGGGCGGAGCTGTCATTCCCGGGGTTCCAGACGCTGAGGCTGGGGTTGCAGCTGACTCATGCCTCAGTCTTTACAAAGCAGCAGATCTCAGAGACCTGGCAGGGGTCATCGGCTCACTCACAGGTGAGGTAATGCCACCTGCAACGCCACTTTCTCAGCCATGCCCAGACTGTGATCCACCACTGGGGGCTTTGTCCCACCCAACTGGGAAGAGCTCAGACTCTAGAACCTGCTTTTTAGCTGTGCAAACCTGCTGGGTTCCTCTGCCTCTGTGCACCTCCATCCCCTTAGTTTCTCATGAGGTCATCTGTGTGGTCCACTGAGTTAATATTTGTATAGGGCTAAAAGGATGCCTGGCCCAAGCTCACAACCGGTCTGTGTGTTAGCCACTATTATGCTTAACCTTGTAGAAACTGAGGCAGTGCAGCACCAGAGTCTCAACTTCAGCTTCCAGTTGGACCCCTGGGGCAGGTTGCTGAAGTCTGGAGACCTGGGTTCCACTCCCGGCATTTCTGCTTATTAGTCTGGACCGGGACCTGAGAATATGCAATTCCAGGTAATGCCACTGTCTAGGGACCTGCTGCTCTAGGGGACTTGGCTGTGCTAATGGGGGTAATTTGGAGCATGAGTAGGCCATGGGATATGACAGTGAGTGTGAAGGGTGCTGATGAGTCCTCAGCACCTAATTCTGAATTTCTTCCCAACTCCTTGCAGGACAGAACTTAGGTT